>NC_142587.1:42715000-43020000 GCF_965207765.1 Zootoca vivipara | reverse complement strand
GTGATGCAGGTGTGCTGAAGTGAAGCAGATGTTGACTGATGGGAGTGGGAAGGTAAGAAGGAGAAGACGGAGGGCTTGTATTTGCTGCTATGCTTTCTTACAACAACATGCCCCAAAGATGCAGGTGTCAAAGCACTCTTAGACAGCCTGAGATGGAAACCTCTCACCTGCTCACTTGCCACATCTGCTTAGATTTTAAGAAATCCATCACTTTATTCATGGCATATAATTAAAACCAAATTGCACTTTTGAAAGAGACACAACAGTTGAATATTCAGTGAAAAATATGCATTTGCTTATCATTGGTTAAAAACCTCAGGTTCTACTCTGTGGAATTATTAGGTAATAATCATATAATTTGCAATCTGATTGTGCCCGGAGTCATTAATTGCAATAAAATATGTTTAGAGAGAAACCTCGTTCCGTGCCTTTAGACAAAACTGAAGCAGAACATTCAGTAATTTAATAAAGAGAATCTGGCTGCTTTATCCCCCTCAAGAGTTTTCATTAATTTGAGAATGTTGTAGAAGCAGGCAAAACAATGACTGTATTAGGAGGCTCTTCAGTTCAACACTATTGTCTATCTATTATAATAATAGAGGAAATGGGAATCAAACCTGTTCACAGGAAAATATCTTTGCAGCAGAAATGGAGTATCAGTATTCAAAAATGCCCCTGCAGAAGCACTTCACTAGCCACCACATGCCAGCAAAAAACTGACATAATGATGAGAGAAAACCCATATTCAGATATATAACAGCCTTGTGCTACCATGTGATTTACAACATGGAAAATGTCCAACACTATTTTTAGAAAAGTCTTCTGAAGGTCATAATTTTTCCCCAAGGCAGCCCTTTGCTTTGGATGTCAATTTTGATACCTAATGACACTATTGACAGAGTGGACATAGACAATATTATAGAGAATAATGAAGCATTGGCTGCCAAACTCATTGTGCTTTTGTATCCATTCAGAGGTGATGTTCTAGCAGAAAAGGATTATGCGGCTATCAGGCACTTATGTCACGTGCTTAGTCACTGGAAGATATCCCCCTAGCCTTGAGATACCATACACCAACAAAAGTCACAAATTCATTTTTAAGAATATGTTAGAAGAAAAACCAACATTTAGAACAAGAACAACAAATTGGGTCCTCCCTAACAGTGTGACCTGGCAACCAAACCCTGTGTTGTGGGTGGGAACGTTTGAATGGCCACAACACCCTATTGGAGGTCCCTCGATGATGGGTGCAATCAGACCAATGGGATGCCAGCTAAATTCTATCGAGGGACCTCTATTTAAGCCCATGCACGTGTTCCTGAGCTTCCTTTTTTGGGCCAGTGGATCGGAACACCCACCCACCTCTCCCTATATTTAGGGCTTGCACACATAATCTTGCTATGCCGTCGTGTGTCATCTGTTGTTGGGACAGGGGCATGGCAGGAATTTTTCCCACTTGGCTGATTGGCTGGTGCCATTTGGGTTTTGCCTTCCGTGTAGCAAATTGTCACAACTTGTAAGGTTGCGGATAGGCTCTGGTTCAGGTGATAGGGGTGGCAGAGTGGACTGGCCATCCCTATGCAATGGGTATTCCGTTAAAGGAATCCTGGGACTCTTTGGTTGGTCAACCCTGAGAGGGGTTTTGCCCTGAGCCAGAGTCCAGGGAGGCATCTGGCTGGTGGACTGGCTTGACCCTGATTTCCACTTTGCCGGGTGTTCACCCAAGGCTGACCTATGGTTGGTGCCCAGGGTCAGCGCTGCCTGCAAGGGTGCAGGGAGCTAGTCGAACCAGAGCCTATGCAACCACTCACTTGATTGTAATCAATAAAGTTGTGGCCTAAATTCTGCCAAAAACCAAACCAAAAATTTGAGTCCTGTCTGAATTTATTTGGGGTGGTTAAAAGGTCCACAATCACAAAAGTATTTTGGAGTGTGTGCTGCACCATCAGCAAGTTTTTGTAGGGGTGCCCTATGTGCTCAACCCTTTTCAGTTGGCTCCTTGTGGTTAGGAAAACTTTGTGTGATCTGCATTTTTGAGCTGACAGACTAAATTCATACCTTCTGGCCTAATAAAAGGAGCATAACTATCTATTAGGTTTTGTATTTAATTGAATTTTGTAATATAGTTCTTGGCTGAAGAAAATGAATTAAAAATGCACGTTTTAGGATACAATGTATTCAGAAATGCATACAATAAGTATTTGTGATAAAACTCATAGCTAAATATTATTCTTTTTATTATTTTTGAAGGGAGAAGTATTTTTACTGACCCAATGACAAAGTGCACAATCTGAGACATACACCCCTAAATTCATTAAAATATTATGAAGGATTCTGGCGCATACCTCTTGGATAGCTACTTCCTGCAACAAAAATATCTTGAGCTGACCACATCCACAAATCAATCTGCTGCTGTTGTTACAACAGGAATTCTGAATACAGCTCATGTTTCCCTTAATAAAGTTAGACAAAATAGAAAAGCAAGCAAGAATTGTGAACGAATCCACCAGTAACACTTTTACTCAACTGGAACAAAAGTTCAAACAGGCAGCAGTCCTGTCCATACTTACATAAAAATAAGTCCCAATGGAAAAAGTTGTATGCATAGAATTGGGCTGTGAGACTTTTTATTTTGGAAGAAAGAGTTTCATTAAAAGCAATTGTGTTATATAAGTCTATAACCGGGTTTTAATGCTTGGAAAAGTGCCATAAAACCATGGCTCCCCCTCCACACACACATAATACACCTACAAAATGTATAGCTGCAGATGAAAACTTCCACATGTACAGATGGACCAAAAATACTTAAGATCCAGCTGGGAATGTTTCTAGGATGTTTTTTTCTAGTTCCGGAGAATAACATTAATTCTATCAGCATTCATGGTGGAGAACTAAAAAGAAAATGTTATGAGAGAATCTGATGGGATCATCCCAACAGCCATCTTTTTCATTAAACATGGCCAGAAACATAATAGCGCACATATTTTATTCCACTAAATCTATTTTTGTGTCGATTATCAATGGTGGCTCTAGTTAAGTTTATTTATTTTTAGAAGAATGCTACCTTACGAACGAAGACAATAACTCATCTATCCCCTCAGGTCCAACATGAAGAAGACATGACAGCTTGGTTAACAAGAGATGACTTGAGTCAGAGGATAGATAATGATGTCTGTTAAGAGAAGATCAACACACTAGGTATGGCAGCTCATCAGGCTCCCTGGGAAGATTCCAAGGACTCATTTGCATGGCATTTCAGATGAGGAAGGGGGAGGAGAAGCTTTTAGAAGCCATCTCCTCCCCATTGTCTGTAGCATGAGACATGGTCCTAGCTTTTCAATTCATTACACATCACACTTTTAATTCCATTAAAGATATTTAGGTGTTTTGTTTACTCTAAACAACTAAAACATCCTGCTATCAAGTGCCCAGGATACAAGTCACCCATAAGCCTATTAAGCAGAATAAGCAGAATCTTCATTTTACTTCCCTTCTTTGTGCATTACACTGCACTTAAAAACCTGTAAGGGAATGAATATTTTGATGGTTTTAACAGATCCCACAACGACAAACTGATACACTCATCGCTAATAATTAGTATGCTGGAATTCTGCCAAAGCAGCACAGTAATTAGCTCACAAAACAAACAAGTCTTCTAACTGGATTCATCGCCTATGATGATCGTATTGGCACTATATATTATGGGGAATTGCAAAGGAATTTATGAAGATGCACAGAAGTCTTCAGTTACTAGTATTAACATGCACCAAGTTTGACAGGGTTAAATTATGCATGCAAATATACAACTTCTGAAGAGGGTTCCTATTGCCCCCCAGTTGCAGAATGTGCATCTTCAATGTTTTATTTAGTTCCAGTTCATATTTAATTTCACTACTGCCAAGTTTAATTTCAGACAACCAAGTGAAGGTCCTGTGTACCATTTCCAGCTAATATAAGGCATATTGTGGGAAGACGGTAAAGATATGCGATTTAAATCTTGAAAGGCAGGTTTATTGATTATTACTTCTGTTGGCAAATTATAATAAAAAGAGCCCTACTGGATTGGACTAATGGTCCATCTGGTCCAGTCTTCTGTTTCCCACAGTACAAGAAACAGATGCCCCTGGGAAATCCACAAGCAGGGCATAAGATACACACGCAATGCCTACGCCAAAACATGCTAAACATCTGTAATTCATAAAGTTATGGCCTGTTTTAATACAGTGGTACCTCGGGTTACAAACACCTCAGGTTACAAACTCTGCTAACCCGGAAGTAGTACCTTGGGCTAAGAACTTTGCCCCAGGATGAGAACAGAAATCGTGTGGCGGTGGCAGCAGGACGCCTCATTAGCTAAAGTGGTACCTCAGGGTTTCAGGTTAGGAACAGACCTCTGGAATGAATTACCATATTTTTCCATGTATAAGACAAGGTCCCCCCCCCTAAAAATAATGTCAAAAATTAGGGGGCATCTTATACACGGATACATCTTTCCCCATTTTCTTACATCTGAGTCCCCCCAAAATAGGAGGCGTCTTATACATGGGGGGCATCTTATAGATGAAAAATACGGTAAGTTCGTAACCAGTTGGTTGTGCTTTGGTTACTGCAACTTTACCATGCCTTGGCTACAACGCCCATTGCTCGACTGTGCCTGGACCCAAAACATGTCCAATGGTGTCTGATGTTGTGTCACACCATGCCCACTTGTATGAATGAATTTTCATGGCAGTATATAAATTAAAAAGTCACAGTTCCATACAGCAACAGGAGATGCAGTGTAAAAGGAATGTGTAAAGAGGCTTGGTCCTTGGACATAAAGACTAGCATTATAAGGAGGAAAACTAATAATCCCCACATCTCAATATTGTAAAAAAAATTAATTAATTTGCTTTTAGTTGATTTACTCGTCTCCCAAGATATTATGGCCTTGCTCCAATTGGAACACACCCCTAGTGAGATCATTGGCAGTGCCTTGATTTTTATTTAGGGAAATAGGGAACACCCTCACCTAAGTCCCTGCTCCTTACACTACATCAACACTGATAGTGAGAAGGAGAAAGAGGGATGGAATGACATGAGATCAAATGCACTGTTATATTTAACATGTCTATGATCATAACTTGTGTTTGTGTGAATGTTTAACCCCTTCCCTGCCATAGTTTCAATGAAAAGCACACCTCATGCTGCTATTTGCCCTGGGAAGGAAACACTGGGGGATATTTTCAAATAAGTTACCTAGTTTGGCCTAGAAAAAAGAGAAAAGTTGATCCCACTTTGCAGATGGTATATGGAAAGGTGGAAGAACACTGGCCTAAGTCAATAACCTTGCCCCAGAGGGAGCTTGGTCCCCTGATGTCTTGATTTCCCAGGAGTTGTTCTAAAGCATCTCATCAGTCAACTGTTTAAAAAGCAATGGGTGAAGCTGAGAATTAGAATAGATAGGACCAGGAAAGCTAATTCCAGGAATCTGACCCTATTGAAGCCGGTGACAAACACAGTATATGAATTTATAAATGTAAATAGCATGATCTAAAGAAGCACCTTGGGAATACTTTTTGCAGTATATGGGAACAACATGAATGAATACAACTAAAAAAAGAAAATGTGAACCATAGCAGTGGCTCAAAGAACAGAAATGTAAAATAGAGCAAGAATGCAAAAACACTGAAGCAATTGAAAGGATGAGGTATTGATTTGCAAGTCAATTGCTACAGTTCATTACTACGGTTTTTAATAAAGCTCGTTGATTTTGTGACTTGGATTTCTGGATTAAATAAATCAGTTAGCAACTGACTTGGTCTAATATTACAGGCTAATTGCCTAACAAACCAAGTACAGACTTTGAACCAATCAGAATTCCATATTGGTACTATTTCTTATGCCCACATATACAAGAGAGCTGCTTCTGGGAGTTCTTTAAGGGTTACACAAGGAACAACACTTCAGATGCTGGTATTTGTAAAGGAGGCAAGTATAGTCTCACAGTCCCAACCAGATGCCCAGGAGAAGCCTTAACGCAGAACCTAAGGGCATGGATTAAAACCCTTTTACAAAGCTCCAGTTTTGCCTTTCCTTTCATCTTCTTTATTCCACATAGTTTCCAAATAGCATACTCTCCTTTAAGGAGCTTCACATGTTAGAAATTAATAGGATTTTGATTATTTGATTTTGTTATGAAGGGAGAAATGCCACCTGCAGAGCAAAGCTATTAACATGACTTAATGTGTTGACGACCCATCTAAGAGAAAACCTTGGGCCTGGGCAGACAGGTTGCCAAGGTGATGTGTGTTGTGGTGACAGGAAAAAAGTGGTTTTGGCTGTGAACAAGAAGGGAGAACAGAAAAGACAGGCTAGCTGAAGGGAAGCTGGGAGAGATGCCTTAGACTCCAATACTGCACTCCTATGAGGAACAAGTCCCTCTTGAGGTGACCATGCTGGTGTAAATATGTGAATAAATCACATTTCTTAAAGCTGTGACAGCCTCCACCATGTCTTGATTCTCAAAGGAGCACAGATCCTGGGTGAGCACATGGAACCCCCTGGAATCCTGCTCAGCAGACATTTTGCAACAACATGATTGCAAATTTGTTTGCCGTTGAACTGGCAGCAACCATTACTCAGTCTATATCCTTAATGTGAGTGCCGCTGTGAAACACTGGGATGAAAAGACATATGTTCACAATTTAGAGTTCTCCAAGTACATATTAAATGTTCTGTGAATATTTGATTTTTTCTAAAAGAGCTAGGAATGACACAATCTTTATGAATCTCTTTTAGGAGGGATCAGGATGCTGAACTAGGCAGGACTCTGTCTAGTCCAGTAGAAAGGCTCTGTTTCTTTTTTTGTATAATTATTTTTATTAAGGATTTTATTGGGTTACAAAGGTAGTGCAGTGTCTCATGCATCATTTTTACACATCAATTTTACTTGTTGAGACATTATGAGGAAGGGGGGAAAGAGGTGGGTGGGATGGGGAGTTGGGTGTGGTGGATTGTCAATGTTTTTGTTTTTCTTGATATGTGTTATGTGGGCTATGTACAGTGAGGAGGCACACCTGAATGCCTCCCTCATGTTCTCAATAAGTGCAATGATCTTGGAAGACAGCAAGAAAGCTAATTTCCCGTGGCATTTAATGTTATCGCTGCCTGATAATACAAAGCGATGCATGAAATTATGAGTATTAACAAATAATATATTTATAGCAAAAATGTCTGCATAATATGTAGGAATCATATACAAAAATTAACACTTCTGCAGCCTGTTTATATTACCTAGAAGGTTAGCTGTTTATTTCAAGTTATACAGTAAGGGTAGCAAAAATGCAGGGTCTTAGCCTAATAATTCCTCTTGGGGAGTGGGCAATCATGCTATGAGTTGCCCACTGAGGATGATCAAAGCAGAATATGCACAGAGAGGTTCTGCTAATGACTCATAGGGCAAAAAAAACTGAACTGCATATGAAGTTAGAGTACATTGATTATTTTGTTATTTGATTACTGTAGAAATCAATTCTGAGCAGTAGGCTAAGCATGTTTAACAGGCCAGCTGTGCATCAGCAGGCCTGGATTTTTCACTGGAAATTAGTGGAATTTTAGTGGAAATTATTGATTTTTTTGTTTGAAGCATTTGAAATTTCTTGACATTCCATCAAGCCGCTATAGCATGTGGAGAGCACATAGGGATGGTCTGTGTGATCATCAGTACCGTAGCTGAGAAGTGTGTTTGAAGGATGAAAGGCAAAGACAAAAACCAGGACAAGACAAGGTCAGTATCTGGGGTGCATCTGATGCCTGGGACCAAGTGGTATCAGGAACAAGCTGTGTTTATGTGCCCTAAAAAGAAAGCAAAGAGTAACAGCTGGGACAGGGACATAGGTGGGGAATGGACTGTAGATGGTGAGGAAAGGTAAGGAGGAGATAGACTGAGACATATGTTTCAGTCAATGAATCAGCAGTAGGCCAACTTCAGAGTAGAAGTATTTGCATTTCTTATCAGTAAGACAATAACAATATGTTAAAACACCTGAAGTCGGCCTAGCACTATGCACATTTTTTAAAACCACAAAATGAAATCTAGTAAATAATAATAATAATAAATAATAATAATAATAATAAATACTAGATTTCAAAATGAAATCCAGTAAATAATAATAATAATAAAATAATAATGCAGCTGACTTTCAGGGTTGGTGTGTTGTGCGAGAAGCACACAGAGTGCAACGAGATTGAGTGTTTGTAGGGGAGGGAGGCTCGGTTAATTTCATTGTACACAGGTTGTACATTGACAGTAAAGGTATTATTATTATTATTATTAGTAAAATAAAAATATGAACCTCAATCCTCACGGGAGCATTTCAGAATGAAATGATATAAGAAAACAGAATCATAGCTGTTGGGGGGGAAATACACATTTTTATAAATCAGCATAACAACATCAACAGCTGAAAAGCAACAAGATTTTGGCACACCTTTCTAATCAAACGTGGGCACTTCAGATTCAAGATTGTTCTCAACGATGGCATCATTTTATTAGAGACAATTACCTAATTACCCCTCTTTCAAGGTGGCAATGAATGAAGTGTTCATTTCAACCTCTAGAAGCAAGGCTGACAGCCAACAATATATTTCAGTTCGTAAAATATGTGAAAACCAAAGAGACTAACTCTAGCAAATGATCAGAACTCCATGTGATCAACATTCTTGCTGCATATGAAGCCTTGGTGGGAATGGGAAGTCTCCTTTGCTCAAAACTCCACCAGGGTAAGGCTCTTCCCTTCTGAGGTTGGCCCCCAACTCTGACAGAAAGCCAAATTGTGTCCTTCCTCAAAGAGGGCACATGTTGCGGTGCGACCTGGCAATTGAACCCTGTGTTGTGGGTAGGTGCAATTGGATAGCCACAACACCCTATTGGTAGGTCCCTTGGTGCTGGGCTGAATGAGGCCAATGGGACACTAGCTAAACGGATCAAGGGACCTATATGTGCCCATGCACATGACTCAGAACTTCCTCTTTTGGTCAGTGCATCGGAACACCCACCCACTTCTCCCTACTTTTAGGGCTTGCACGCTTGACCTTGCTATGCCATCCTGTGTCGCCTGTTGTTGGGACGGGCACGGCAGGAATTTTCCCCACTTGGCTGATTGGCTGGTGCCACTTGGGTTTTGCCTGCCGCATAGCAAATCGTCACAACTTGTAAGGTTGCAGATAGGCTCTGGTTCAGGTGATAGGGATGGGGAAAAGCTTTCGCCATCCCTATGTGAAGGGTATTCCGTTAAAAGAATCCAGGGACTCAATGGTTTGGTCAACCCTGAGAGGGGTTGTGCCCGTGCCTGAGTCCAGGGGGGACATCTGGGTGGTGGACATAGCCTGTTCCCGGCTTTCCACCATTCCAGGTGTTCCCCCTAGGCTGACATATGCTGGTGCCCAAAAAACATATTGATTGCTTAAGGATAGAGTATAAGTTTTTTATATATATATTTGCAGGTTTTTACTATTTTAGAGAAAGATATTAGAAACAATTGCTTATTTTCAGTTAACAAGGACACTATCTGACTGATATACAGATTTCAAAGGGTTTACTCAGAGTATTTCTAATGCTGGATATCACCAGTTTACGTCACACACATAGCACAAGAATTGTATTTGTAGTAAACAAATTGTAAAACAAGCTTAAGGCTGGCAATTTTTTCAGTTCCTCATCCACTCAATACAAGAAGCTTGGAGTGCAGGGAGAGTGCCCAGGGCATGTTCCTTTCTATTGTCTTCCCCTCAAACATTCTTTTTGAAGGTCTAAAGGAGGCTAGACTTTATCAATTATTTCAAATCTGATACTAGAATTAAAGAAACATTCACTATGGTTCTATCATGAGAGCACATGAAGCTTGTTTGCATTTATGATTTGACATGGTATCTGAACTGGAGTCTGGGCAAGCAAATACTTTCACCCCTTTCTTTTCTGTTTTCATTCACCACACACCACGTGACTTTATAATGAGTCATGACTACCAGATGCACAAAAATAAGCTGTCTTTCAAATAACTCTTCTTTCACCACTGAATCTTCTCACAAAATAATTGAAACCTCTGACATGATCACAGCACTGAACTGTAGCATAAACACTCTGATTGGAAATACTGTGGAAAATATAGGAGAAATCCTACAAGGGTCATGCCTGCCACAGATTTACAACTTTAGTACTCTAAAGATAATGTTGGATATTTTTTTTTAATAAATGGCAATAAAAGAACCAACTACCCTAGGATGAAAAGCTTCAATGGCTATCTTTTAATTAGAGGACGGACCATGTGGGGAAAAGGATAAAAAGTCATATGACTTGGCATCAAGAGGAAAAATCTTAGTGAATGTGAAGTCCAGAAAGCTTTTATTATTCATTCATTAAAACTATTCCTTAAAAGAAAATAGGAACATGGCAGATTTGTATAGCTGCTTTTTGCTATAATAACTAGCTCTCATGACTCAGAAGGCAGAACATGCATACTAAAGCACAAGTGAAACAGAGATAAATGAGCTACAGCTACAAAGGTTATTCATTTCCTGAAGTTTAATTTATCAAGGCAACTTTGAGATTATTTTCTCTCTCTGCAAGGAAATCTGTTTGATCACTGGCATTAAACCATAATCTCAAAAAATAAAATAACAAAATGCTAATTTATTGCTCATGCTATCATCAGGTAAACAATATTTAATTATGGGCATGATTCTGGTTCCATAAGCCACAACTTCTAATTGCTTGATCCAAAGCCTATAAAAGTAAGTGGGAGCGTCTCCAGTTTAGTATCATGATACAAAAGAGAAGCATTATGCTTACATGGAATGGTTTGCATACTACACAGTTAAAAAATGCAGGGATCCAGCTTCTTTCGTTGAAACATCTAGTTCTGGCCTTTATGTTGTAGAAAAAAATCATTATTTTTGCTGAGCCAGAAACATGATATGATATAGCAACTTCTATGGCTCAGTTATGGGCTGTAGGTCCTTCATTCCAGCTAATTGTCTGAACCAATTTGGAAGATTCATTTCAACTTAATGCATGTGCTGAAATATTTTCCAGTTGTGAAAATGCAAGCATGGTCTATAACAGTTAGCAGCTAGCTGTGTTTTAACATATTATGACAAAATACAGTAAAGTAGTACATGGTGCTGAGAAATTCTCTAAGGCTGCATATTACACAGATAGGATCCTCTCCCAATACAATATTTTTATTCAAAGCTCCAGCAATGCTCCTCAATTTTCAGAATTTTCTAAGGATGAGTGCATTGTTCTCATTCAGACTCTGTCTTGGCCAGCACACAGAATGATGAACAAACTTTACATCTCTCCCCCCCCCCCCCCAGTTTGAAAAATCTGAACAATTTGTCAACATGGAAACTTTCCTGACTAGGAAAGATGATCAGGTTCATTATGTGCTAAACTGCTAATTCATTTACACCACATTGGGAGTGATCATCCCAAATCAGTGGGATCATGTGTTATTCAGTTTCCAGAGTTAGACTTTTCTGGACCTTGCAAGAAAGGTGGACAATGGACCCTCCAGATACAAATTAAATTAGTTCTGGGGGTTCATCTGCAACCCAAAAAGTCCGTAGGTGGGTTTGCCGCGTTCATAACCCAAACGGTACGTATCCAGACTGGTATGTAACTAAAGGGTCCACTGTATTACACTTTGGTGTGAATTATTGCCATTCTTTGACAATTCTACTGGAACAACAACTGAAGAAGAAGAAGAAGAAGAGTTTGAATTTGATATCCCGCTTTATCACTACCCTAAGGAGTCTCAAAGCGGCTAACAATCTCCTTTCCCTTCCTCCCCCACAACAGACACCCTGTGAGATGGGTGGGGCTGAGAGACTTCAGAGAAGTGTGACTAGCCCAAGGTCACCCAGTAGCTGCATGTGGAGGAGCGGAGACACGAACCCGGTTCCCCAGATTAGGAGTCCACCGCTCTTAACCACTACACCACACTGGCTCTCTGTGCTGTGCTGTACTGTGCTGTGTGTAGGTCCAAACCATGGAAAAGCACAGAAACAGCTAGAGAAGATTGTTTGTGTGAAACAGGTCAAGGCTAGTGAATTATATTTACACAAGGTAAACTTGACTGAAGTGTTTTTCCCCTCAAATGCAGTCAGTCAAGATCTGCAGAGCACCCTGCAATGCCTTTTCTGTCATGACCAGAGATAGTGCTATAAAGAGGCGAAATGGCAGGCTAGATAAAATGAACACTGCGCTTAGGAGTCAACTGGGTACACGTTTACATGCAAAATTATAAAGGAAGCAATCACATTAGCACATAAATATAACCCTGAGTTAATTAGCCTACCAAAATGTTTAATCAGTTATATTTTACCAATAAAACATGTTTCTAAAGAGGCATGACTTTTGAACTGACATCCATTTGCCAGCACAAAGAATCATATGGCAATGCATATGTATAAATTAGTCGCTCTCTAAAAGCTCCTTGGCCAAAAGATACAACTTTTGTTGTCAGCGTTGACCCTGAAGAAAAATGCTGATCATATAATTATTCTGTTAATAGTAGTACTGTGCCACAGAGATTTGGTCCAGACCTTCTGGTAACTTTGGAAAGAGGGCTGAAAAGCCCCCCTCCCCTTAAAGACTGGGTTAATCTTTGGAATGGGTGAAAGGTGAGAACTTTCATGTGATGTGTGGGCTTACCTTAAAGACAATTGTAGTCCATGAAAGTTTATGCCATAATAAATATAATAAAATAATAATAATAACAATAATAATTTATTTGTATCCCACCCTCCCCGGCCAAAGCCGGGCTCAGAGTGGCTAACAAGTAAAAATAGCACAGTGTACATAAATCACACAGTCAATTAATTAAAATACATTCTGAAATCAATTCAGAATCAAATTAATGGCAACCATGGGGTTAGAGTTCTATGAGGATTACAGAAGGAGAGAGGGGGTCAGACTGTGCCTTGGCCAAAGGCCTGGCGGAACAGCTCCATCTTGCAGTCCCTGTGGAAATATGCCAAGTCCTGCAGGGCCCTAGTCTTTTGTGACAGAGTGTACCATCAGATCGGGGCCACGGCCGAAAAAGCCCTGGCTCTGGTCGAGGCCAGCCTAACCTCCCTGTGTCCCGGGATCTCCAATATATTTTTATTTGAAAGACTGTAAGTTCCTCCGTGAGACATAGCAGGAGAGGCTATCCCATAGGTCCAAGGGTCCAAGGCGGTATATGGCTTTAAAGGTTAAAACCAGCACCTTAAACCTGATCCTGTACTCCACTGGGAGCCAGTGATACCGCAGCGAGGATCCCGCAGCGAGGATCTTGCCGTGTAGAGTAAGTTGCAATAATCAACCCTGGAGGTGACCGCCACGTGGATCACAGTGGCTAGGTCAGGGCGAGAGAGGTAAGGAGCCAACTGCTTAGCTCGGCAGAGATGAAAAAAATGCCACCTTTGTTATAGTTGCAACGTGCGCCTCCATAGAAAGGGAGGTGTCAAAGATTACACCCAAACTCTTAACGGATGATGCTGGCACTAATTGTGCCCCCGCAAGAGATGGGAGTTGGCCCCCCAATCCCATGTCATCCTGACCCAGTCAAAGGACCTCTGTCTTTGAAGGATTTAACTTCAACCAGCTCCCACATAACCATCCAGCCACAGCTTCCAAACATCTCATCAGTGTGTCTGGGGCCAAGTCATGATGGCCGTCCATCAACAGGTAGAGTTGGGTGTCATGAGCATACTGATGGCAACCCAAACTCTGGACAAGCTGGGTGTGGGGGTGCATAAAGATGTTGAAAAGCATCGGGGAGAGTATCACACCCTGCATCCCTCCACACACCAAGGAATGGCACTATGACAGTTCCCCCCCAAGCACCACCCTCTGTCCCCGACCAGAGAGAAACAAACGCAGCCATTGAAGGACTGTGCCCTGGATCCCCACATTGGCGAGGCGGTAAGAAGTTTGCTAGTCTTGTAGGGCGTGTGGAATAATCTATGTTGATGATCACTTTGTGGGAATGAGACAAGATACAGAAGGATTTCCTAGACCTGAGGGTAGAGAAGGCCTTCAAACTACTCTGATAAAAATATATATAAAGCATGCGTTTTTTGGTTTTAAAGTGCAATGAAATGCATTATTGCTTTTACTCACAGAAGCCAGATTGCTTTGTTAAGTCTCAGTGTTAAAGCTCAGCCCCCTGCCCAATCTTAGAAGACATTCTGAGAACCCTACTGTATGTATGCCTACTCAAATCCCATGTTGGAAGGAAGATGAGACATAACTGGAATGTGCATTTAGTACTACTGTTCTTCAAAGAGTTATTACCAAAATGTATCCTTTTTTTGGCTTCTGGGAGATTTTAGAGATACTACTGCTTCAAATACAACATAAATGTTCAGAAACATTTACCTACTTATATAGAATTTGCTTAAGCTGTTGTTTTTAAAAATTCTAATTACAGAATGCTAGGCTCTGAATAAAAATATCTCAAAGGAATCCCTGTGTTCCCATTTTTTGGGAGTGTTATTGTTTGTCTCTCACCTAGAACTGTACTAGAAATTTTATAGACATGGATTGAAGGACTGTGCCCTGGATCCCCACAAAAACAAAAACAAAAGCCTTCAACCCTTGCAATCCAGGATTGAAAGATTAAATTATGTACTATGTGTTTCCTGTAAACAGATGTAAGTACTTCTGGAATTGTAAGGAATGTCTGTCTTTCTTTCTTTCTTTCTTTCTTTCTTTCTTTCTTTCTTTCTTTCTTTCTTTCTTTCTTTCTTTCTTTCTTTCTAATGGATTGCTATCCTTTTATTTGCAGTGTTAATGGGAACTAGCTATGCAAAAAAAACCAAAACACCCTAGAATTGCAAATGGAGTTCTTTGACCTACTTGTGCAAAAGGGAGAAGGGGCATAGGATACAGAGTTTGCAACAACTTACAACAATGCAATGCAACAAGGCAGTTGGACCCAGTATCGTCTCAAGCTTATCTCATGCCCCGGTGCAAAGATCCCTAGGGCGCCCCCACCCCTGGGGTCACCCCCACCCTCCCACACATGTGCCTGCCACCTCACTTGCACTTTCCTCAGCTGTGCACGTTCGGGTAGCGCAGGAGGCCGCGACCCATCCCCTGGCTGCCTTGGCTGGGGAAGAGCAGCACCAAAGCCTCCTGGGGAGCACCTTCCCGCCAGGCCCCGACCACAGTGCCTTGTCCTCCGCGGCCGCCGCGGCCCGCAACAGGCCCGCCACACTCGCCGGGAGGCCTCGAAACTCCACCTCAGCTGAGCCATCGCCGCGTGGAGAGCCGCAGGGCCGGGAAGGGGAGAGCGCGGCTTCCGGAGAGGCTTCACCACCAGCGCGCACACAGCGCGGGGGAAAGGAGAAGGAGGCACGGTGCGGAATCCTGGCCAGACAGCCAGAACTCCGCACTCACTTGAGAGGTTCCAGGGCGCCGCCTCCTCCGCTGCCTGATGACAGCCCGCTGATTCCTGCAGCCAAGGGAGAGGTGGAGGCGGTGGCGGAGGAGCCATAGGGATTAGTGGCTGGTTGCACCCCGCCAGCGCCCCCGAGAGGCCGGCGCCCTGGCACAACGCACCACTAGGCCCTATGGTAAAGACACCTCTGGCTGGACCCTAAGCAGCAACCTGATCATGGAAGGTGCTGCTACATTTTTCCTTGGCTTATTCACCATGTCCACATTGCTGTGTTGCCAAGACAGGCGAGATGTATAGCAAATCTGGGTGGATCTTTGCACAAAAGTACCTCAATGGGTTTCTGTGGTACCGAATTTGAATGTTCATGGCTTCAGCATCAAGCACTTAGTGTTGTGTACCTTTATTAATACAGTGAGCTAAGCTAGTTTTACGTGAGTGTATTCAGTTTCACCAGAATCCTTTGCAAAGAAGAAACTGATTGGTGATCAAGATTTCCAATCCAGTTTTCTTTTTCATAACAAGGAGAGGATCATTAATATTGCATTCAGCCTCATGGATTTTAAATTAATTTTTCATTTATTTTCATGTACTGAGCACAGCAGAAGAACCTAAAAAAAATGAAGATGCTTCAGGACAATAACATTACATAATTGAGGAATGCCGTATACGGCTACACTGAGTTTGCTTTGATTTATAGTTGTACTGATATTGTTTATTTCTACTAAAATGGCATTTAAAATGTCTTCTATCCACTAGGAAATCTGTCATCTTGCCATAATGCGATAATGGCTAGCTTTTTTATTACCTAAACAAATGAACATTTAACAGATGTTAATAGCAACAGATAAAAATATTCAAGCACTAACCGATATTGACAAGTTCCTAGTAAGTCCTAGGTAACTGAATAAATGTACAGACCAGTGTGGAGCTTCTGTTTTAGTCTGAAAAAAGCATTTATTTATTTGGTTTTGCTTCACGTTGATACCAAGTATGGCCCTCCAATGATCTGATTCGGGACCACAGTGCACAAGGAAGCAAGGTGCAACCCACCCCTCCCAACACAGACCTGGGGTGGGCAACAACAAATAGTGATGTGGGGGTGATTTATTACAGGATTGGGAATATACCCTCATTTCCTTATGTGCTGTTTTGTTTGTTAGGTTTATAAGGTATATTATTATATAATGTTATTTTATTATTATTTCATAGGATGTTGTTCAACATAGATCTCTGCTGAGTCCCACCGAGAGAAATGGTGGGGGTATAAATAAATATAATAATAATGTAACAAGGGAAATAATGCAGAAATATAAAAACACTGAGCTGTCGGTACATTCACATTTACATGTAGTGGAGCCACGTATAAATTGGATAAGGCAAAAAGGACCCCTGGATGGTTAAGTCCAGTGAAATTTGACTATGGGTGGGGTGGGGTGGCGGTGTTTATGTCACTTCAGGCAGAGGGAGCCGGTGTTTGTCCGCCTCAGAGTGGCACTAAAATAACAGGCTTAGGAGCTAACAACAACATAAATAGAAATATAGTTTGCTATACTGGTGGCTTGCTATGGAGTTGCAGCTGCAGGCTGGAGCATTTTCACAATGCCCCATTTGTATGAAAACATGAAAACTTAATATAACTTCACCCACACAGAGAGAAAGCTATTTGCTGAGACAGGAGAGGTTGCACTGTCTCTATTTGAAATTGGCTTGGTTTTTATGAACTCTTTCAGTGAGCATCTGGTGGGGGTGGAATTATGAGTTTTCCATGAATTTAGCCCTGGCTTGTAGTGCCTCTACATGCATGCAGATGTTGTCCCACATATGTGCCTTATCATATTGTTTACCTGGGATTTAAATTACCCAGCCGCAGCCATGACTGAGAGTTGTCTGGAAAGACAACTGATCCCCCTTTACCAAAATAAACAAACTCAGCACCAACAGATGTTTGCAGATCTGGATGAGGGGTACAGCAACCACACAGAACTTTTTTCTTAAAAAAATCAAGTGAATGGTCCAAATTAAATATATCAATGCAATAACAATTAAGGGGGCTGCTCAAAGAGAATAAATTCAACAAGGAGAAGACTGATTGGTCGGGTGATCCAGTCACTTACTTCAAAGCAATAAAAAAGAATTTCATTGAAGGTAAGGGATCCACATTAAATAACTTCTGTGCATGAAGCAATAAAGCTTGAAAGAGAAGGACTTTGGGGCAAATTATGATACATGTATAATACAGTGAAGCATTGCAAAGTGCACCTATTCATACTCTTAACCAGGCAATTACGAACTTTGGTGTTAACTGTTATTATTTGCTACCCTAAAATACTGTTTTTTTTATAAAATATTACAAGTTCCCAACATATAAATTAAAGGATGGTTTTACTTTAAGCTTTCACCTTAAAAAACTTCCTTTGACAGAAACTATGATAAAAATTTACGATGTCACTTATTCTCTCCCTTGCATTCGACTAGAAATCATGGCTGACGATGAACGGCGAACAAAGAAGCCTTGGATTTCCCCCCTCTGGCTGCGAAAAATGCAGAGATTTCTAAAAGGAGTTTCCCAGGAGAGACACCTTACAGGAACTTTCTTGAGCTAAAAAGGCATGATTCTGCAGTGCTAATCAAAAGCAATATATTCAGCCAGCTCCCTGGGACTTAGCCTGTTTGGTTGTGAATTGTAAGGCGTCACTTGAGCAATTTGAAGAGCTGCAACTGGGGCATTGCAGAAGGGAGTTAGATGCACAGCTAGAAAAGAAGACTGGCCTCTGCTATGCCCTAGCTTCTGCACTTATTCCCCCCCCCCCCCCTGTTAAGAGGTTTGTAATCTATGCATGTGAATAGGATGACATGAAAAGCTATGGGGCCAAACACGGCAGTAATTATAATTTGCCAAAGATCACTATAATACCAGTTTTGGTTCTCACCTCCACCTCCCTCATCTTTGACACACAACCTTTCTTCCTTTATCCTGACAAACTAATTACCTTCCTTCCTCTGGAAACGTCACTGAAATTAAGGTTAATGGTTTATTTATACACCACTCCTAACATTATTTATTAGTATACAAGATTAAAGGGAGATGTGTTGCATTCTTGAGTGACTGGCTGGTTCACTGTTTGTGTTTAGAGATTTTTAGGTGATATAAAACTGCCTCATTCTCTGTTTTCATTTCATGACCTAAAAAAAAGACTTTAGCCCCTCCCACTAGAATTTAATTAGTGTATGCAGATGGGTCATATTTTCCAACACCTGCTCCCAAAGAATTGCTATGGTAACAGAGAAAAATTTGACATAGCACAAAAGTAACACCTTAGATTACTGCAATGCATCATATGTGGGGATGACTCTGAAGACAGTTCGGAAACTTCAGCTGGTGCAGAATTCAGCAGCCAATTTGCTCACCAGGGCTCACTGATCCTGGCCCAACTGCACAGGCTGCCAATTAGGATTTGGGCGCAAAGTGCTGGTTTAGACCTTAAATGGCTCAGGACCACAATACCTCAAGGACCGCCTCTTCCCATATTAATTGGTCTGGACACTGTGATCATAATCTGAGGCCCATTTTCATGAGTCGCCTCCATGAGAGGTCTAGGTGGCAACATGAAAGCAGGCCTTTTCTGCAGTGGCTCCCCGTCTGTGGAATGCTCTTCTCAGGGAGAATCAGGCAAAAACATACCTCTTCTCTCAGGGCTTTGGGTAGTTAAACAAGTAATAGCCTTTTAAACTGTAGGTGGGTATTGGTTTTGTTTGTTCCTATGCTAAATTATCAATTAGGTCTTGACTCCAAACTCCGATAATTACTGTTGCTGTTAGTTGCTTTATCTTCCAAGGACAACTGAAAGCAACTTAACAAACAAACAAACCCCTACACAGATACATTAAAACCGAGGGTGGGGTGAGGTGGTTAATGGTGCCTAAAGATATATAATGATGGTGCCAGGCAAAAACTTTCCACTGTAGGCATTGGGCCTTTAACATGCCAGTTCCATTTCATGCACAATCCCAGGCTATAGATTGCGAAGCTGAACAAATTACAGCACAAAAGGATAATGATAATTCTCTATGTAACATACCGAAATAGCTGTATGGGACAATATTTTGAAACAGCACAGATATTTGTAGCACCTTAAAGGCCATCAAATTTACTATGGCATAGGCATTTGTGGACTAGAGTAGTTGCAATGAATATTTTTATTGAACCCTATTTCCTAGATGCCATTGAGGACATTCTCTGTTAAGTGGATCCACGCTGCCCTGAAATAGCTGATTTTTGTCCATTGTGTATCTGCACCCCACACCTCTGATGTGAAGTCATTTATCTCTGTAAGACCCTTTTCTTGGCAACACAGTGATTAATGAAAAAGAAGAGGGTAGTTAAATATTTAGCTTTCATGTCACTACAACCTTGACAGGGACATGTAACAACCACACTGACTACAAAACCCTTTGAAATAGTGCCTTTATACAATGACTTTCTGTGCACTTCTCTAGTAATTAAAATATGTAAGAGCCCAGTTGGTCTGCATACTGCTGATGTGGTAGAAAGTGTGGGAAGCATTTTATCATCAATAATTCAAAACTATCCTGGAAGATATGGTAAGGTTTTAAATTCTATACAAGAAATCCTATGTCTCTGACTGTTTGCTACTTTACAATATTATTCAAAGATGGAAAACTAATATTATTCAAAGATGGAAAACTAATTATTCAAAGAAAAGAAAACTAATGTTTTCTTTTTCTTTTCTTTCCCCCCAAAGCTATTCTTCTCCATGTAGTGAAAGTCTGGAATCTCTAATTTACAATCTTATAGGAGAATTGCTCTTTCTCACACTTACACAGCTAACATACATATCACTGGATCACAGAATGATAGAGTTGGAAGGAACCACGAGGGTGATCTAGTCCAACCCCCTGCAATACAGGAATCTTTTGTGGGGATTGAACCCACGCACAATTGATCATTTCCAGTATAATCTGAAAGCACACCAGTGACCAAAAGCCTTATATCACACTAACTGTTTCCTCAACAATCTGCTCTGCTCAATCAACCTATTCATAATAAAAAGAGCACCTGAGAATGCTGGGGGTTTTATGCTCATAAAGCTATGGAGCAGTGAGGATTAGCATGAAGATTTCACTTTGCGATTGAACAGTATTGCTTTCGGTAGTCGGGAAACCAAATATCAGAGGAGAAAATTATCTTGCACCCAAAGTTAATTTAAAAGTATTGCTCTTCATAATAAAAAGTCTTAACCAACATTGAGTCAATTGCAGTTATACCTTATTGGGAAGCTAACATGTCCACACAGAAAGTCAGGGCAAGTAAAGCCTAGTCATTGTAATGTAGAGCAGCAAGGGATGTATAAAAGCCCCTTGAGAAATTTCTTTCATCTCACTGAAACTTCCTCGAATTCCCTTGGATGTTTTTAACTTGAGCATGAACCACTAAATTCAGCTCAGGCTTTACTTTAGTCAAAATCCTAGAGTGGGATCTCTAGAAGTCTCTTTGGTCAGATACATATCTGCACCCATAGTTATAATAAAAGTTGACATTCTGCAGACATAGCCTTAGGCCAGTGACTGAAAATGAAGTTGATTTGAATTGGGGTTATTACTTTTGCTATGAATGGATGCAAGTCTGCAAAAGATTTGTTTTTTATTGTGATTTGAGAAAATGACAGTGTGCACTGATAAGGAAACACAACAGTGTGACCTGAGAGGGAAGCCAAGTGCTATTACTTATCCATTTTAAAAGCCAAAAAGTAAAGGTTTTCTTGTTTATTCAGGGTATTTGTTGCCTGATTTTTGAATTATATAAAACTTCTAAAGGATATACAATATATTGGGGGAGACGCCTTCCATGCTTGTGGGTTTCATGGGAGCATCTGGGTAGTCATTTGGAAGCGGAATGCTAGACTAGGACACTTGATCTGATCCTGCAAGAGTCCATGTACAGAATCGTACAATCTCAGAATTGTAGAGGGACCCCAAGTGTCATCTAGCCTACCCCTGCCATTATTAGCTTTGTTCCCTTTGATGGTTCTTCTCCCAGGTAGCTTCCTGGATAGGGAAAGCTGAGTCAAACTATTTAAACTAATTTTCAGTTTAACTCTCCAAGCATTGATTAATTCTAACTTTCATTAGACACAGGAATTGAGCGGTAGCTGGCTCCTCACAAACTCATAACAGTATATAGGAAGAAATGGCTAAAAACATCAATGCAAATCTTCCGAATAAACTCACTGGTTTTATTCTGTACCACTTGAAGCCCCTGGCTGTGTACTCTCTCTGTGTGTGGGAAATCCAATATAACTGGAAAGCTGGGAAGCATAGATGTCTGATGGACAGACATTTAAACAGACGCTAGCCTGATTGCCTGTGGCAAGTAAAAATCTACCCCCCCCCAGGTAGTCAGGTAGGAAAGCCTTTGTTTCCCCCCCTTACTAACAATAATAGGTGGAATTTATATGGATCTATCTGGAAGGCTACCATAATTTTTTTGTGATCACTGCCATACATAAGGACTTAGTACAAATGACAATTTTGCAGTAGATATTGCTGAGTTACATGAAGAAAATATTCATCGTATGGTTTAGTCTTGAGATGCCATACTAACGTATCTTACATGACAGTAATATGCTTAAATCTGACAATGGATAGTTAAGCTGAAAGGATATAGAAATGCCAAAGCTGGGGTAAGGTCAAATTAAAGCCCTCCTATCAAAACACAGAACAGCTGTTGGCTATTGCTTTTCTCTGGAGTTAGGACTTGAGTTTATATTTACTAATACACTTAGATTAGCTTTGCTGCACAAGAATCCATTCACACTCTTCTTTAGAATAACATTAATAAAACAAGATTGTCTTTATCTTTTTTCAAAAACTGCTATGTAATGTTTCTCAGTAGAATGCACATAGTGCAATTGTTTAATTCTAAACATGTACCAAACAACAGAATTATTAGAAACTTGGCAGAAAGCCCTCAGTACTAGTGATATCAAAAAACAGCAATAAAATAGTTTTAAAGTGCAATCCTATATCTACTTTCCTGGGACTGAGTCCCATTGAACTCAATGAGGATTACGTCTGAGTAGAAGTATATATTATTGTGCTGTTAGCTACTGAGATCGCTGAATTCTGAAAGCTGCCAGGATTTCTAGCTAGGTGATGCAGAGCACTTTCAGTAACTTAGGAAAATGTCCATATGTACAAGGCTCTATTTTATACAGTGTCAGAGCAATAGTACATCTTTCTATTCTGATGGACAGCCCCTGCAAAATATTGAGGGGAGGTGTGTCTTATACTTTAGCTGGAGATGCCAGATATTTAGTTTCCAAAAGTGAAGCTTGTGCTCTGTGCCACCTAAAGGGAGAAAAAGCGGGTACACCTTCATGCCAACAATAGAAAACTGGATAGCTAGATTGCACTTGTCCAACAATCATAGATGGATAGGGAATAGATAGAGCTTTGCAAGGCACATAGAGTACAAAGATCAGTCATACTGGAGCCATGCACAACTTTGCCATGCTGGTATCCTCTCGTGCTGCCTGAGATTGACGGGTTGTAGTTCAAAACATCTGGAGGGGTGGCAGAGGTTGCGTTAGCATTACACACTATATCCAACATGTATGATACATACTGCTTTATTATTAAAGGAAAGGTAAAGGGGCCCCTGACCATCAGGTCCAGTCGTGTCCGACTCTGGGGTTGCAGCGCTCATCTCGCTCTATAGGCCGGGGGAGCCAGCGTTTGTCTGCAGACAGCTTCGGGGTCATGTGGCCAGCATGACAAAGCTGCTTCTGGCAAACCAGAGCAGCGCACGGGAACACCGTTTACCTTCCCGCTGTAGTGATCCCTATTTATCTACTTGCACTTTGTGCTTTCAAACTGCTAGGTGGGCAGGAGCTGGGACCAAGCAAGGGGAGCTCACCCCGTTGCAGGGATTCGAACCGCCGACCTTCTGATCAGCAAGCCCTAGACTCTGTGGTTTAACCCACAGCGCCAACTGGGTCCCTACCGCTTTATTATTATCCTTGTGCAATTTCTAACCTGAATGCAGCTGTAAAATTGTGAGGCAAATGTCCACTAAAAACTCCCAAGTGATTACTAATCACCAGCAGAGTCGAGGATAGTAATATGGTATTTCACTGTCGCCTAACCAGATGGTATTATGCCATGGACTATTTTACTATTTGGCTTACAGAACATAGCCAAAGCCAAGTTTATTGAGAAAGTGTTGACTTTCAACACAATGATTTACCACGCAAGAGCTGTATATAATGATTTAATTTTTTTTTAAGAAGGAGAATTGTTTTCTATTAAGAATGAGCAAGGCAAGAGGCACTATAATATGCAAAGCACGTTGTGGTTATATTTATTGCGTTAATGGTTTCCTTACCAGAGCGACCCTATAATTCACTAGATATGGGGATTTCCTTACGGCTGCCAAGATTTGTTTTTGAGGTTAGGTCTTTGTAATTAATTGAGGATGAATAGAGCTGTTTCTTGGCCAAGAAATTCACTCAACTAATGATCAAATACTACTAATTGCATCACAGTTTCACCAAGGGTCAGGTCTCACTAGAATTCCTGCTAATAGCTGTCCAAGATAGACAACAGCTACAGGAGTTTGGAAATCTTATTATATCTCATGATTTTCACACATTTGTGTGAAAATGCATTTGTCAGCATTTGTGCATTTGTGTGAAAATGCATTTGTCAGCAGTCATCCCAAACAATTTCCCCTTCCTTTAGCCCACTAGCTCCATTCCATAATGGTCACTTTTAGTTGATTCCAAAGGGCCATGCATAGCTGTTATTTCTTGTTGTGACTGCTGGATTGTTACAGGACTATACAGAGCGGAATATATCTGAATCACAGTTTCATACAACAGCAGCAAATCTTTCATTTGAGAGATAATACTCCAGAGACAACTTTTTTTGCGCCTTAGACAAGCCAATTAACACTTTAAAAAAATAGTAACAATAAGGAAAGAAAAATGCTGGATGGCTCTGGGTTCTCTAAGACCTCTGACAAAGATCTTCGTACACTTAATGAGAAGTGGTTTGCAAACAAAATTTCAAACATTTTACAAGTGCAAATATCATTCTAAGTGTTACAGCTTTAGAAGGGCCATTGTTTCGCATACTTAATTAGAGCTAAAGATTTCATTGCAAAGTTTTTTATTTTAAAAAAGGTACCAAAGGGACCAATATCAATACGATAAACTTAATCAGCTCCCTTTGTAAGTCATACAACCAACATTGTTCTAGAGGAACTGCTGACACGGTGTAGGAAGTCTCCTAACCATGAATCTTTATCAATGACTTGGATGATGGGCTTGAGGGCATCCTGAGCAAGTTTGCAGATGACACCAAATTGGGAGGGGTGGCTAATACCCCAGAGGACAGGATCACACTTCAAAATGACCTTAACAGATTAGACAACTGGGCCAAAGCAAACAAGATGAATTTTAACAAGGAGAAATGTAAAGTACCACATATATATATATGAAATGCACCAATACAGGATGGGAGACACCTGGCTTGAGAGCAGTACATGTGAAAAGGATCTAGGAGTCTTGGTAGACCACAAACTTGACATGAGTCAACAGTGTGATGCAGCAGCTAAAAAAGCCAATGCAATTCTGGGTTGCATCAATAGGAGTATAGCGTCTAGATCAAGGGAAGTAATAGTACCACTGTATTCTGCTCTGGTCAGACCTCACCTGGAGTACTGTGTCCAGTTCTGGGCACCACAGTTCAAGAAGGATACTGACAAGCTGGAACGTGTCCAGAAGAGGGCAACCAAAATGGTCAAAGGCCTGGAAATGATGCCTTATGAGGACCGGCTTAGGGAGCTGGGTATGTTTAGCCTGGAGAAGAGAAGGTTAAGGGGTGATATGATAGCCATGTTCAAATATATAAAAGGATGTCATATATAGGAGGGAGAAAGGTTGTTTTCTGCTGCTCCAGAGAAGCGGACACGGAGCAATAGATTCAAACTACAAGAAAGAAGATTCCACCTAAACATTAGGAAGAACTTCCTGACAGTAAGAGCTGTTTGGCAGTGGAATTTGCTACCAAGGAGTGTGGTGGAATCTCCTACTTTGGAGGTCTTTAAGCAGAGGCTTGACAGGCATATGTCAAGAATGCTTTGATGGTGTTTCCTGCTCGGCAGGGGGTTGGACTGGATGGCCCTTGTGGTCTCTTCCAACTCTATGCTTCTATGATTCTAAGTGATCAGATTTAGTTATTGCACTTGTACCATAATTTTATTATCAGAACTTCCAATCAGGGATAACTTCATGAAAACATCAGGGATTCAGAACAACTAGCTGCTATGCAGCACCCCAGAGGAACACAAGCTAGTTCAAAATACTTGCCATATGACTCTGGAATACATTTCATTATATTAATCGGCCACTTTGTAGTTGCAGCCACAGCTTTTGTAACTGCAATAATAGCAGAAAATAAAGCAGATGGGCAGCTGCTGCATCCCAACAGATCTGGATTCAGATAATACATTGTCAGTGCAATGTTTTCCTGGGGACACTCAGAGGACATCACTAGGAGACAAAGCTGACCATGTGAACTAGGCCTGTGATTTATATTCATGACAAGGGCCAGCTACTAACATTATTTCCCAATATTAAAGGATACAAACCATAAATCGTGAGCTTCTTGCATAAGGAAATCAGTACTCTCCTAGGAAGCTGTGATTTATATGATGCACTTTAATCAATGTTTGACAAATATTTCATCTCTAGCTACATTTGGATTGTGGGAAGCAGATATTTGTGGTATGTGTGAATAGAAAACTTCCTGCAAAAATGGATGCATTTGGTAGCATGCAGACACTGGCACACTTGGCAAGAGTTTATTCCAGGCAAAGTAGAGTTTCAGTTGAAAAGTAAAGAAAGGAAATGAAGGATTGCAAAATCAGGGGGGGGGGAGAAAGAAAGCCTGATTTGGAAGTATTTATTTTTTATTACATAAACTTAGATCAAGACTCAATATGGGAACATAAACATCAGGAAGAACTTTTTGACAGTAAGAGCTGTTCAACAATGGAACAGACTTCTGAAAGAAGGGGTGGACTCTCCTTCCTTGGAGGTTTTTAAGCAGAGGTTGGATGACCATCTGTCATGTATGATCTAGCTGAGACTGCTGCATTGCAGGGGGTTGGACTAGATGACCCTCGGGACTAGATGACCCTATGATCCTGAAATCTCAAGGTTAGACGATACCCTTTCAATTTGCTGTCCAAGTAAACTGGGACTGTGAGACTTCCCATAAGTGACTGAATCAAGACAAAATAAAAAAATTCCTTCCAGTAGCACCTTAGAGACCAACTAAGTTTGTCATTGGTATGAACTTTCGTGTGCATGCACACTTCTTCAGATACCAAAGCACATACCAATACATGAAAGCTCATACCAATGACAAACTTAGTTGGTCTCTAAGGTGCTACTGGAAGGATTTTTTTAAAAAAAATTTTTTGACTACGGCAGACCAACACGGCTTACCTATCTGTGACTGAATCAAGGTCAGCATAGATTTCATACACAGCAGTTACTGAACAGAGAGAATCCATCCTTTTTTTCTAAGACTCTTTTCCCTTCACACCACTCGAGAATGAAAGATTTGTATCTAATTTAAAGTAGTGTGTTTACTGCTGAGTCTGCTTTATTTACAATCTTCCCTTCAGCTCCTCTGCTAAAAGTGAAATGGCAATTGCTTTTAAAACGACCCATTTTCATGGCGCTTCTATGTTAACATTGTACTGCAAATATCAAAAGTAGAAAAAAAAGCTTTACTGAGTCCAACTTGGTGAACTGAATGTCCCTACATTGTTAAGAGTATTTCTTTCTATTTATCTTCTTAGAATTTATTCATCTTCCTCAAAGGTCTTCAGTTGCTAAATTACTAATCAACTGCAGATTTCCAATTAATGAAGTAATAATAAGTTGTTGAAGGAACAACAACATGATTTTAAGCTCATACAAAAAGCTGAGATGCCATATGAACTTATAAATATAAGCATTATATTGATAATGAATTTTAATTATCTGTAGAACCTTATCTGTAGAAAGATTGCTGAGTTAAATCATTTCTATAGTTTAAAAAAAATAAATTATGAGTTCTGACTCATAGTAATGTTAAGTTGCGGTTCTTACTTTGAAGTGAGTATAATTCATATCACTGATACTGGGACTGCATAGACATAATGCTTTTAAACAACATTCAAATCACACATTTCCCCCTCCAAAGAATTCTGGGCACCGTAGTTTGTTAAGTGTGGCTGTGAACTACATTGCCCAGAATTCTTGGGAGTGTGTGTGTGCTTTGAATGTGCATAGCTTGGGTAAAGGGAGATTCTACCCAAAGGGCTTCCTATAGCTGAGTTGAGACTATGGTATTAAGTCTGCCAATAAATCTTCCTTCTCCTGTAGGAAATTGTAGCGGATGCCTCCTTCCCACTAGCCCAGGTGCTCTGCTCCTTGTTCGAATTCCTTCTGTAAAGGAGGAACCACTCATTGGTTCGTTGCTGGGCCTTTTCCTATTGGGCACCTCTTCTCTCAGTCAGGTTCCTTTGCCCCTCCTCATCCTGCCAGTGTCTACCTGCTTAGTTTGGACACTCTCCTCTGTTTAACTCAGGGGTCAGCAAACTTTTTCAGCAGGGCCTGTTCCCTGTCCCTCAGACCTTCTGGGGGGCCGGACTATATTTTGATGAAAGAAGAACTAATTCCTATGCCCCACAAATAACCCAGAGATGCATTTTAAATAAAAGGACACATTCCTAAATCCGCGGGCCGGATTTAGAAGGCAATTGGGCCGGATCCGGCCCCCAGGCCTTAGTTTGCCTACCCATGGTTTAAGTCTCCCTTTGTTTGCAATATCTTGGTCCGATAAGGGGACCTTTCTATTACTGCATGAGGCAGTAGAGGGTTTCAAGTCCCCACCCCCCTTTTATCTGTACATAAGTTTACCAATGTTTCATCAGGTAGTGTCCTCCCTGTTGTACCATTGTATATGGAGCAGAACCCTGCTCATTGCAGCTTTGTTGCTTAAAGCAGATGTTTTCATTTAAGAGAAAGGGAAAAATGATAAACCCACAGGTACCTTGTGTACTGACGGTAAACCCCACTGAATGCCCATTCCCCAAATAATCAGATGTTGCATTTCCACCATGGAGATGGTTGAAAATCCTTGCTCCAGCAAAATCTGGGGGGGTCCACAGGTTTCCCAGCCTTTATCTAACGCAATCGTTGGACTAGTGGGGTGTTTTGAAAATATTGTTACCTATGCACCAGCTTTAAGCAGAAGGTTCTAAGCAGCTAAAAAAGAGAGAAAAGCGACAAATAGCACAACCCCAACTCTTTTCATTTAGACTGAGATGTGAAAGAACGCAGGCTGTGCTTTAGGTTGTCTGTTAAAATTTGTGGGAAAGTGAATCTAATTTTCTCTGTCTGCTTTGGTTTCAGAAAAGGTTTTTAGGCACCTCCTTTGGAAGCAAAACTGAGACTATTTCCTAAAAGATGATGACATTTTTGTGCTGTCTTGTCTAGTGAAGTGGAGCAAAACTCCTGCCAGGGGAAACTTATTTTGTTGTTTCTATAAACTGCATGGCCATTGGGGAGTTTTGTTTGGCCTGCCACAACTAACTGTTTTATAATTCTGCCTCAGTGAGGGAAATGGTTGAAGAAAGATACAATGGTTGAAGAAAGATACAAGGTACAAGATTTCTATGAAACCCTACTCCACAATTTTCTCATATATTTTCACAGACAGCTTGGTGTCCTAAGCATGCACCTATTCCTTGTAGGAGTAAAAAACAAACAAACCAATATTGAAAGGTTGATCCTCTTGAGTAGAAAACAACCATGTGTATTATTAAAAGCCCCTCTGCAACTCAAATCCTAGATGCATTATTTAAACACAGATATTGATTAATTCAAATGAACCACTTAGTAAAAGCGGAGAAGATCTTATATTATCTTATTCTTGACCTCCATTAGCTTTCCTATCAGAACTTGATTGAAACCTGTTCAACAGTTAGTACATATGGTTTATACATTCTGTTTATACATTTTGATAGATTTATTTTCAAACTGGCCTTAATTAATGTATTATTAACCATGTTGCTTTTCTACATGACGTATGTGCTTCATTGGAAACAGAATTTCCATAATTTCCCTTTTATCTGAAATTTTAATATTTGCAGTATGCATTTGATCAGACCCACAGTGAACTACTACTTCAACAAATGCTTTCTGAGCAAAAGGTCAGACATACCTCTCATAGGACTAGCCGTTGCAAACCCAATGCTTTCTTATGTTCTGTGGTAAGCTTATAAAAATGTGCCTTCCCACTGTAAATAAAATACTGTTTCTCAGGTCAGGTTCAGAACTTCCGGCGCCGTACACACATATGAGAATATGACCGTAATAATTTATCTTTAACACATCTAGAACTGCAGAACTCAGAAGCCAAACAGGAACTTGCAGTATGCCAATTAAATGTTTGGAGTCAGAAATTTGTACCAGCTTAATTATAATTTGCCAATCTAGTAATGCTTCAAAGATGTCTAATATTTCACATTCCTTGATCATAATTAAGTAAGACAGATGGTATGCAGTTAAACACAAGAGTCATCGTAGTAATACAACGAAACATCAATGGTAATATTTAGAAGCCAAACTTGTACTCTGCAAAGTCAGAAAATGTTTAAGCAGAAGCATAAATTGCATTGATATGATCCCATACAAGGCTAGAATAAATCATTGCTTGTTTTTTTTTTAAAAAAGACATAATATTATAGAAAGTGCAACTGACTACCAACAGATATTTTCCCCTCAAACAATCTAATGTATATTGAAGCCCTATTCTGACAATATTGAGATGGTGATATCATAAGGGCAGTGGTTTTTTCTGAGGAAGTAACTTTTCAGGTTTTAAAGCAGAGGGTGCTTTCACAAATGGCTCTATATGTGAAAATAGATGCTTTATAATGGTGCTAAAGTCCACCATGTAAGGCCTTTACTATGAAAAAAAGTTGAGAATTAGTCTTAAGACAAGTAATAACCTGTAGTTCTCGAGTGAACATATGATGACAAAGACACAAAACCCACATTCATTAAATACCACTAACATAGCCTAGATCTGCCATGGCAGTGGAAGATGGCATTAAAAATTAGATCGCAATGGTGACAGCACTCTATGCTGTAGTTACCAAAGAGTCACAAACATAACGCAGGGAATTTCACAGTGAATTATATACCATTGAAATTCAGCTATAATCTGGCAAAATGAACAAAGTAAATGCTCTTTTGGAGGTATGAAAGTATGACTTAATATACCTTAAAAGTCCATGTATGGGTAAAACAAAAATTCAGTACATTTGGTTCAAAGTCAACAAACCATGCATCACTCAGTTGGTCAAACTAAAACAGAATCATCAGGAAAATTGGCTTCTGTACTTGCGATACTCACAGCCTTCCCAAATATTTTAAACTACAAATCTCATCAACACTGACCATTGGCAGTTATAGCCCCCAAACAGCAATTGTGCTCTTCAATTTGACTGCTCTTCTACTTTTAGTTAACTTCCCATAACTATTACTTGTAAACAGAATAAATGCAAACTACGGAAAGAAAATGACACCTTGCTTTTAATCAAAGATCAGTTATAATATTAAATACAATAGAATCAATGCAAATGTGTCACTATTATAACCTAACCTCAGACATATCTGCGCAAAAACACAGTGCAATGTCATCTCTAGTTTTAGTTTTAATTGTCGTCTGTGTCTTAATGTTTGATGAAAGCATTAACATCAGCACTTCCAGAATGCAACTTACCCAGCTGTGTCTCCTGAACTGTCAGTTTACTCTCTGAAGGATATAAAAGCTTTGGTGGTTTTTCTGTTAGTGGTGCTGCAGGGAGAAAAAAAGAAGCATGGTCATTCTGAATATTCCTGAATAAGAATATTTTGACACCTAAAATCAGGATATACTTTAAATAAACAGAACAGGAGTCCCCTAGCTCCCCCCCAGTGTTTTTCTGAAACAGTAGTAACAACTGCTTTGATTTCAACAACATTTTCATTGGCACATGTCTTGTGCACTTACACCGTTATTGTCCCACTCCGAACAAACAAGTTTGGTAGGGTTTTGCAGTGTTTCATACACTATGAATCTTACATGCAGAGAAGGAATGACAGAAAAAGCCAGGGAGGGAGGGGAAATAGGGAAAGCAGGTTGGGACAAAAGCAAATGGATTTGTACAGCGAGGAGTTAAGAAGGAATAAAATTGTGGCGAAGGCTCAGAGTTGATATACCCCACCCATCTGGCTGGGTTTCCCCAGCCACTCTGGGCGGCTTCCAACAGAAGTATTAAAATACAATAATCTATTAAACATTAAAAGCTTCCCTAAATTACTACTATATGGAATTACAGCATGAGGGTATGCATTTGTGAGAAAGGGAAAAAAGGAGTGATTTTAGTAAAGGCATTCCAAATAGATTAAGATGAATAATAAACAGGAGTGAGGAAGAGCTGCTGTAGTTTGAGAAAGGAAAATAAACTACCCATTTGAGATGAGCAGCTTCTCTAAAAACACATTGTTAATGATAGCTTTACAGTTACCCATATAAATGTATTGTATTTATACCCCACCCTTCCTCCCTGAAGAGCCTAGGCCAGCATGTAGCAGGGGCCCAGTAGTGGACTTTGGGTCCTTAAATTCCCATGGTGCCCTGTGTGATGCTAAAATTCGTCACCCCCTGCCTCTCACGCTCCATTTTGCAGCATTGTTGTGGCGCCCCCTGCAGCACGGCTCCCAGTGCCACTGCAGTGGTCGCGCCACCCTAAAACTGCCTCAGCTGTGCCAGACATTGCAGAGAAGCTCTGAAAGAAATCCAAGCATGAAAGACTCATCCTTTCCTTTTCTTTTTCCAGCACTTAATGTCTAAGTTGGGAGCTGCTGAAGCTTAAGTCTTTCTGAAAGTCACACCTTCTATGAAAACTGAAATTTATCAGGGATAAACTGCATGAATCTTCACTGTGCATACAATAATAAAGTGGGACCTGCCATAAAATGTTGCAGTATAGAATAGTATTAGGGCAAAGTATTCAGCCAGAGGGTTCCCCCGTCCCCATGTTTTTGTTGGTAGGAAGAGTGGCTCCTAAAGACTGTAACAATCTTTAGCAGTGGTGGCAAATTCTTATAATGCAGGCTTTCTTAAATTCGGTCCTCCAGATGTTTTTGGCCTACAACTCCCATGGTCCCTAGCTAGCAGGACCAGTGGTCAGGAATGATGGGAATTGTAGTCTCAAAACATCTGGAGGGCCGAGGGTGAGGAAGCCTGTTATAATGTGTGGTGGGGATGTGTCTCCATTCCCAAGGTATGGGAAAGCTTATGTTTCTGTGTTTCTCTCCTTCCCCCTTAAGACACACACAAAAGCATTGCCGTCACTTTAAGCTATGGTTGAACTCCCTGGCAACATTCCTTTCTCCTTTCAAAATGCCTATAAATGAAGGATGCTATGTCATGATACGGTTTTGTTGCCAGGGGCTTAATTGGTGATGGTCCTGTTGAGAGACGGCTGCCACCAGTGGGTAGCTGGAATGGACAAAATAGAATGAAGGAAAAATATTCAGAAGGCAGTAGATGAGCATCTACAGGTATGCAAAAATGTTTTCTTTTATCTATGTGTAACAATACATATGAGAAATCATTTAATAGCACTAGATAATGGGCTGTCTTTAATTTGAAATAGACATGCCTTGCTTTAATTACCTTTGCTCCGACTACTTTTCACAAAGTGCCCACTTAAAATTAAAATCAAGGATGGTTGAGGACTTTGGTCTACTCCATAATTTGGCACCAAGTCTCTTTTTTATTCAGCCAAACCAGCAGTTTAAACAGAACATAGATCTATGGTTTAGTTCAGGGGTAGGCAACCTCATGCCCGTGGGCCAGATGCGGCCCAATCACCTTCTCAATCCGGCCCACGGATGGTCTGGGAATCAGCATGTTTTTACATGAGTAGAATGTGTGCTTTTATTTAAAATGCATCTCTGGGTTATTTGTGGAGATAGGAATTCGTTTATTTTTTCCCTTCAAAATATAGTCCGGCCCACCAATGATGTGAGGATGGTGGACTGGCCCATGGCTGAAAAAGGTTGCTGACCCCTGGTTTAGTCCATATATCTTAAGTACCTTTCCAAACACAGGATCAATCATTCTATGGGCTGCTTCCCATTTCTTAAAAATCCTCTAAAAGCTGCTTGAAGCATCTTCAGAACAAAGCACCTCCACCGTGCTGCATATAAATGCTTTCAGAAAGAGTGCAGGAAGTTGAGCATATTTTTTAAAGATGTGGAGTTGCCGATGAGAAAAGCCCCCCCCCTAGTCGGACGGAAGGAGTTCTGGACGCGTTCGGAGGATTTATGAGCTGTGACGCACTTTAAATTGGAGCAGCGACCTGAAGCTAAGTTCAGCTATAGGGCAAGGAGATCCATTAATTTACCAAGAGTTTATGGTTTGATGTTTGGGTCTCCTGCCTGGAAAAGCTGTAAATTCTATAAAGATCGTAAATCTTCATGGCTATGAGAGAAAACGAAAGTGATTTGAGCTTTTTAAGATGGCGCTGCTTCGAGCTGCTTCGACGCAACAGGGAGCTCCACTAAGAAGATTTATGGGGAGGCTGGACTGATTAACTCACACAGGAGAAAGAACATCTGTGAAACTTTGTTTGATATTTATCTCAGCAGCTGGGAAACAATCGGATGAAAGTGGAAAACATCTATGTGACTGTAAGGGGAAGATCTGGATTATTATGAACTTGGAGGACGATTTGAACTTTAGAAAAAAGACGGCAGTGGACGGTTGCGAGGAATTCCCAATTTCTTGAAGCATGGGAACCCAAATAAAAAATTCTTTAGATGATTTGGCATAACATTCGGTTTGATTGATATATATATGTGTATAATTTGAAATATTGAATGTGATATAATTGGTTTTAATTGGAAAATTAATAAAAATATTTTTTAAAAAAAAAAACAGAAAGAGTGCAGGAAGTGGCTGCAGTGCATATCCCTGCTGAGGCATGTGCAGAGTGCCCATTCAACATGCCACCAGAGTGTGCCAATGGAACAGAAAAACGCCAGACAGTTCTAGTTAGGCTCAGTCCCTTTACTGACAGTATAATGCAGTTCCATAACTTACAGGTTACGCACAGTTGTAGTATACAGCAAACAGTCTTTCCATCAGCATACAGCCTCCTTGCGGTGTTCCAACACAGACTAGACTCTGGCCAAGGGTAGGCACCAAAAGCAAACTTGCTTCAAACACAAGAGTCACTCTCACAGGCTTGTTGACTCACTCTCACATGATTAACTAGTTGCAGGTGCGGACAAGCATACCCAATTAACCAGCACAACTAATTTAACCTATTTGTGTCATTTTTCTCTGCACCCAGAAGCCCTTATACATTAACAATCCCATCCTGTGTAGTTGTGTATACAGTGGTAAATTCAGATGCTCCCCTGTAGTCATGTGAGGACCCTATACATATAAAAAAAAACCTCATACAGAGGGCTTTTGTCTTACTTACAAAGATATGTATTCTTCCATGTAAACATTTCCTCATCTCCTTCTCCTTCACTATTTCCAACTACTGTACGTTATTTGTTTGGAAGGGTTGGTTGATTGGAGAAAATATTAAATCACCTAGATATGATTCTTTTTCTTAAACACACACACACACACACTAATTTGACTGCTACCTTATCAGTAGTTCGTCATATCTTCTATTTAGAGACTCTAAGTTCTCAACACAGAGACATCTTTCAGAGAATGTCCACTATGCCATTTAAATGTAGATTTGCCTTTTTTTGTCAAGCTCAGCTCAATTATTCCTTATCAGATAGCATTTCTACAGCCACTGTTCTAAATCTCTTAAGTCGCTTCAAAGGAGACCTTCTGTCAAAGGTAAAGCAACTGCTGGAGTAATCCTAGTACAAAGGACATGTAGGATAGGGAACAACAAATTCCATTTATTTAACAAACTGATACATTACTTACCTGAGGCCTTGGACCTCAGGTGGCAGCTTTATGTGTGAAAAATAATAGACTTTTTAAACTGCACAGGGATTAGGGATGTTAGCCTCACAATACTCTTTTGGTGTGTGAGGTACAACATATCTGTAGCATCAGCCTGCTTTACAGCAGCCCTGTCATTGCAAGGGAAACCAGGCTATGAAGTAGTTGCTTGAGGTCCTGTTTCTATGGTCCCAGACCTTGATGCTCAAGATCTTACTGAGTTCCAGCATATATACAGCAGAATACCTGCCTTCTGGCTTGCTGTAGCTACTCCATTCCATAAAAGGCCTTGTGAAACTGGCATAAGTATACAGATATAGATTGGCTTGATAAAAAAATGCCGCTTTATCTTCTATTGACATTTTATTTTTAATAGATTCAATATTTAACATACAAAACACCCCATTGCTTCAAACAGACCAGTCCGGTTTATTACCTGCTCTCAGAGGAATCCATGTATCTAAATAACTAATTATACATCTGCACTCAGCATTCATTTGTTAATGTGATGCCTCTACATTCTTTCATCTATTCAATTGTTTTAAGCACCACAGACGCATCTCAGAAAGCCCTCGGGGCTCATGGGAACTGGAGTACAACACTATTTGAGAGGCCACAGGTTGGCCAGCCCTGCCATAGATTAAACATAGATTTAGCCTCCCATCTACCTTTCTCCAAGTCTGGAAGGAAAAGGAATGGGTGGTGAGAACAGTTAGGATTCATATAAATTATGGGTAGGATTAATATATTAAGTCCTGTCAGGAAAACCCCTTGTGCAAGTGGGCTACTCCCTTCTCCCTCCATGTACCCTCCCAAAATTGGATTTGGGGGTTCAGGAGGAACCCTATAACAGTGTGCAGTGGAGGGGAGATTGCTCTAGCTGGCAAGCCTAAATGCTTGCTGTGACAGAAATATCACCTATATATACAGTATATGCATATTCATTTAAAATAAATGAATTTATTTGAATAGAGGGAGTCTTGCACAGTTGAAAGCACATAACTCTTAACAGTAGCAATCATGTGCATAATTAATGTGTCAAGAGAGCACTATAAAGTAGAGCACAATGCAATTTGCTCTTCTTTCAGTTTGTTGTTGTTTGTTGTTTAGTCGTTTAGTCGTGTCCGACTCTTCGTGACCCCATGGACCAGAGCACGCCAGGCACTCCTGTCTTGCACTGCCTCCCGCAGTTTGGTCAAACTCATGTTGGTAGCTTCGAGAACACTGTCCAACCATCTTGTCCTCTGTCGTCCCCTTCTCCTAGTGCCCTCAATCTTTCCCAACATCAGGGTCTTTTCCAAGGATTCTTCTCTTCTCATGAGGTGGCCAAAGTATTGGAGCCTCAGCTTCACGATCTGTCCTTCCAGGGAGCACTCAGGGCTGATTTCCTTAAGAATGGATAGGTTTGATCTTCTTGCAGTCCATGGGACTCTCAAGAGTCTCCTCCAGCACCATAATTCAAAAGCATCAATTCTTCGGCGATCAGCCTTCTTTATGGTCCAACTCTCACTTCCATACATCACTACTGGGAAAACCATAGCTTTAACTATACGGACCTTTGTCGGCAAGGTGATGTCTCTGCTTTTTAAGATGCTGTCTAGGTTTGTCATTGCTTTTCTCCCAAGAAGCAGGCGTCTTTTAATTTCGTGACTGCTGTCACCATCTGCAGTGATCAAGGAGCCCAAGAAAGTAAAATCTCTCACTGCCTCCATTTCTTCCCCTTCTATTTGCCAGGAGGTGATGGGACCAGTGGCCATGATCTTGGTTTTTTTGATGTTGAGCTTCAGACCATATTTTGCGCTCTCCTCTTTCACCCTCATTAAAAGGTTCTTTAATTCCTCCTCGCTTTCTGCCATCAAGGTTGTGTCATCTGCATATCTGAGGTTGTTGATATTTCTTCCGGCAATCTTAATTCCGGCTTGGGATTCATCTAGTCCAGCCTTTCGCATGATGAATTCTGCATATAAGTTAAATAAGCAGGGAGACAATATACAACCTTGTCGTACTCCTTTCCCAATTTTGAACCAATCAGTTGTTCCATATCCAGTTCTAACTGTAGCTTCTTGTCCCACATAGAGATTTCTCAGGAGACAGATGAGGTGATCAGGCACTCCCATTTCTTTAAGAACTTGCCATAGTTTGCTGTGGTCGACACAGTCAAAGGCTTTTGCATAGTCAATGAAGCAAAAGTAGACGTTTTTCTGGAACTCTCTAGCTTTCTCCATAATCCAGCGCATGTTTGCTATTTGGTCTCTGGTTCCTCTGCCCTTTCGAAATCCAGCTTGCACTTCTGGGAGTTCTCGGTCCACATACTGCCTAAGCCTGCCTTGTAGAATTTTAAGCATAACCTTGCTAGCGTGTGAAATGAGCGCAATTGTGCGGTAGTTGCAGCATTCTTTGGCACTGCCCTTCTTTGGAATTGGGATGTAGACTGATCTTCTCCAATCCTCTGGCCATTGCTGAGTTTTCCAAACTTGCTGGCATATTGGGTGTAGCACCTTAACAGCATCATCTTTTAAAATTTTAAACAGTTCAGCTGGAATATCATCACTTCCACTGGCCTTGTTATTAGCAATGCTTTCTAAGGCCCATTTGACTTCACTCTCCAAGATGTCTGGCTCAAGGTCAGCAACCACACTACCTGAGGTGTACGAGATCTCCATATCTTTCTGGTATAATTCCTCTGTGTATTCTTGCCACCTCTTCTTGATGTCTTCTGCTTCTGTTAGGTCCTTACCACTTTTGTCCTTGATTATGGTAATCTTTGTACGAAATGTTCCTTTCATATCTCCAATTTTCTTGAACAGATCTCTGGTTTTCCCCATTCTATTGTTTTCCTCTATTTCTTTGCATTGCTCATTTAAGAAGACCCTCTTGTCTCTCCTTGCTGTTTTTTGGAAATCTGCATTCAGTTTCCTGTATCTTTCCCTATCTCCCTTGCATTTTGCTTGCCTCCTCTCCTCCGCTATTTGTAAGGCCTCGTTGGACAGCCATTTTGCTTTCTTGCATTTCCTTTTCCTTGGGATGGTTTTCATTGCTGCCTCCTGTATAATGTTACGAGCCTCCATCCATAGTTCTTCAGGCACTCTGTCCACCAAATCTAAATCCTTAAACCTGTTCCTCACTTCCACTGTGTATTCATAAGGGATTTGATTCAGATTGTATCTTACTGGCCCAGTGGTTTTTCCTACTTTCTTCAGTTTAAGCTGGAATTTTGCTATAAGAAGCTGATGATCTGAGTTACAGTCAGCTCCAGGTCTTGTTTTTGCTGACTGTATAGAGCTTCTCCATCTTTGGCTGCAGAGAATATAATCAATCTGATTTTGATGCTGTCCATTTGGTGATATCCATGTGTAGAGTCGTCTCTTGTGTTGTTGGAATAGAGTGTTTGTGATGACCAGCTTGTTCTCTTGACAGAACTCTATTAGCCTTTGCCCTGCTTCATTTTGAACTCCAAGGCCAAACTTGCCAGTTGTTCCTTTTATCTCTTGATTCCCTACTTTAGCATTCCAGTCCCCTGTAATGAGAAGAACATCCTTCTTTGGTGTCATTTCTAGAAGGTGTTGTAGGTCTTCATAGAATTGGTCAATTTCACTTTCTTCAGCACCGGTAGTTGGTGCATAAACTTGGATTACTGTGATGTTAAAAGGTCTGCCTTGGATTCGTATCGAGATCATTCTGTCATTTTTGAGATTGCATCCCATTACAGCTTTTGCCACTCTTTTGTTGACTATGAGGGCCACTCCATTTCTGCTACAGGATTCTTGCCCACAGTAGTAGATATGATAGTCATCCGAACTGAATTCGCCCATTCCCTTCCATTTTAGTTCACTGATGCCCAGGATGTCGATATTTATTCTTGTCATCTCATTTTTGACCACATCCAGCTTACCTCTATTCATGGTTCTTACATTCCAGGTTCCTATGCAATATTTTTCTTTACAGCATCGGACTTTCCTTTCGCTTCCAGGCATATCCGCAACTGAGCGTCCTTTCGGCTTTGGCCCAGCCGCTTCATCAGCTCTGAATCTACTTGTACTTGTCCTCCGCTCTTCCTCAGTAGCATGTTGGACGCCTTCCGACCTGAGGGGCTCATCTTCCAGCGTCATAACTTTTATATGCCTGTTGTCTTTGTCCATGGAGTTTTCTTGGCAGGGATACTGGAGTGGCTTGCCAGTTCCTTCTCCAGGTGGATCACGTTTAGTCAAAACTCTCCACTATGACCTGTCCATCTTGGGTGGCCCTGCATGGCATAGCTCATAGCTTCTCTGAGTTATTCAAGCCCCTTCGCCACGACAAGGCATTGATCCATGAAGGGGATCAATTTCAGTTTCAGTTTCTTTCAGTTTAGCACCCGTAAAAAAATTAACAGCAGTTCCAGAGCATGCATTTGAATAAGAATAGTGAACAGTGGGGAGTCAATTGCTAAACAAAGCCGCTTCTGAAACAGACCCAACTCACTTCAAGGTGATTTACCATCTATGTCCTACAGACTAAGAATGGCTAACAACACAATCCTAACCATGTCTACTCAGAAGTCCTGTTGAATTAAACAGGACTTACTCCCAGGTTAGTGGGTTTAGGATTGTAGCAGGTGTCTTACACCTGCCACAAAAATGCCTTTAACAAACAATCTATTACAAAGTTAGCAAACGGTCTGTGAGCACCTAGAAAGAAACGCTGTGATCACTAAAAGTCAGCATGGGAAAAATAAGTCATGTCAGACTAATCTGATCTCATTTTTTGACATAATTACACGCCTGGTAGATGAAGGGAACGCTGTGGATGTAGCCTATCTTGATTTCAGCAAGGCCTTTGACAAGGTGCCCCATGATATTCTTGTAAAGAAGCTGGTAAAATGCAGGCTAGACAATGCTACCATTCAGTGGATTTGTAACTGGGTGACTGACCGAACCCAAAGGGTGCTCATCAATGGCTCCTCCTCATCCTGGAGAGTAGTGACTAGTGGGGTGCCACAGGGTTCTGTCTTGGGCCCAGTCTTGTTCAACATCTTTATCAATGACTTGGATGATGGGCTTGAGGGCATCCTGAGCAAGTTTGCAGATGACACCAAATTGGGAGGGGTGGCTAATACCCCAGAGGACAGGATCACACTTCAAAATGACCTTAACAGATTAGACAACTGGGCCAAAGCAAACAAGATGAATTTTAACAAGGAGAAATGTAAAGTACTACACTTGGGCAAAAAAAATGAAGGCCACAAATACAGGATGGGTGACACCTGGCTTGAGAGCAGTACATGTGAAAAGGATCTAGGAGTCTTGGTAGACCACAAACTTGACATGAGTCAACAGTGTGATGCAGCAGCTAAAAAAGCCAATGCAATTCTGGGCTGCATCAATAGGAGTATAGCATCTAGATCAAGAGAAGTAATAGTACCACTGTATTCTGCTCTGGTCAGACCTCACCTGGAGTACTGTGTCCAGTTCTGGAACGTGTCCAGAAGAGGGCAACCAAAATGGTCAAAGGCCTGGAAACAATGCCTTATGAGGAATGGCTTAGGGAGCTGGGTATGTTTAGCCTGGAGAAGAGAAGTTAAGGGGTGATATGATAGCCATGTTCAAATATATAAAAGGATGTCATATAGAGGAGGGAGAAAGGTTGTTTTCTGCTGCTCCAGAGAAGCGGACACGGAGCAATGGATTCAAACTACAAGAAAGAAGATTCCACCTAAACATTAGGAAGAACTTCCTGACAGTAAGAGCTGTTCGGCAGTGGAATTTGCTACCAAGGAGTGTGGTGGACTCTCCTTCTTTGGAGGTCTTTAAGCAGAGGCTTGACAGCCATCTGTCAGGAATGCTTTGATGGTGTTTCCTGCTTGGCAGGGGGTTGGACTGGATGGCCCTTGTGGTCTCTTTCAACTCTATGATTCTATGAAAGTTCCCATCTACTACCAGCTTGTTCATATATCAGATAATCATTTTCTTTTTGTTACAGTGAGAATTTGAATAAATACTAGACTTCTATGTTTGTTCCCCTGCCCACAACCCTTCAGTTCCTGCTGTTTTCCCCCTCTAACCCATATAGTAATAACATTCTCTTTAGACATTGTCATTTTGACAATAGGTACTGGAATGCTGAAAACTGAAGATTTCATGTAGTGAATCCACCATGGAAACAGATGAACCATTAAGAAACAAGGGTCCTGTTGTTATGCAAATGTATTTGGCAGTAAAACTGGGGACAGAAATGCATAACAAAATGTAGGAACTGTGTAGGCAAAACTGTTTCCAAATGACTGTTCACAAAGTTTTAAAGTAATGTGGCCCCTAATGACCAGGGACAGGTTGGGAGTATTTGGGGTGGAGAACACATGTGCAAACAGATGTTGAGATTCCTCATTATCTGCTCATCTCTAATTGAAGCTGACATGACATTTGGGCTAGTCTAGTAACTAAGGGAGGCTGCACATATTGCTTCTTTTCTATATTAGTCTTCTTGAACATTCACAGCAATTCCCAGTGCTCGGCCAGGGAAAAGATAAATGCTCTAAAAATCTACAATAACCAAAATGGTGCCCTCACAGATGGATATGTTGTCTTAAAAAAAAACCAAAACGCTACCCAGCAAAAACAACAAAGACTGATAGGAAGAAATATATTAGCTTCAAATGTTGCAGTGCAAGATTAACACTTTATTATGGATTTTGCACAGTGCATCTATATAAGCTTCTGATCTGAATTATATGCATTCTCACTTAGGTGACTGTACATTACTACAATGATTTGTAAGGCAAGGCATTGTATTACCCTGTTTTTCAGAAGAGAATGTTGTCAACTAAGTGGCTGTCATAAGGGTCTCCAGTTGGGCTATAGATGACTTATAATTTACACCCCTGTCTTCAAAGTGCAATCCACTTCTCTGAAATAAAATATGAAACTTTTGAACTGTACAGCAAAATTAAAGTAGGTCTTTTCTAAGATTCAAAAGGTCTTCTGATTTCTTAAAATGCTTAAAACTGTTACAAATAAAGTAGTGCAACACCATGAAAAGGGTTGTGATGTAAATCTACTAAAATGAAAAAAAGGAATGGCATGATTCAGTTGTCTTATTTAATGCAATGTCCTGCTTGTCATGACAATGCCAATTGAATATCTGTCTATTCAAGCCCTTTCTTCATTCTTAAAATGGTCATTCCAACTGTAATACTGCTAATGTTGCACTACCTAATTGTTTTCTAAGTCCTTCCAATTCTCTTAAATATAATAGAACAGATACTATTATACTGAACTAGCTCTGACACTCAGCATTACATCATTAAGCTGCTAACTTTCTCTAAATTATATCTGCTCAGCATTTCTTTTTTTCTTGACAGCAGGAAGCGAACTCTTCATAAACTTGCTTGTATTTAGTAGTGTGCAACACAGAACAGTTACTTTTCAAAGGTGGAATTGTAATTATGGGCAAACGAGGTTGGGTGGCTTACATTGATATAACCTGCTTGCCCTTCCTGTATAGCTCCACATGCTCATGGGATGTGGATCAGACAGGCAACGAAGCCAAAGGCAGGATGAATAGGCGCAATTCCAACTCATCCTGTAGGCAGACCACCATGCAGCTTAAAGAATTCTGGGAGTAAAGGAGAATCTGTCTGCTGAGCAAAAATTTTGGCCCATACACTGGCAACCTCTCACCAAGACCACTGCAGTCCTTTTCTCTTTGGTCTTCTGTGGTGCCATCTTGGTCTGCTTACATGTACCTAGCATTCTGCAGTCAAACGATCCCATCCCTTCCTTGCTTTGATCAAGTAGTATTGCACCTTAAATCCCCACAATGGCATTCTGTCTGCTTCTGATCTGTCCAGTTCTGTGAGACTTTGAGACATTAGTGGAACAGGTGAATGCACATCAAAGCACAGGGCAGAAAAGAACAGGACCTTGGACAGTTCAAAGGGCAGCCTGCAGTCTGAGCTATTTTCCTCCTAAGAGAAAGGTAAAGATTCTGCCTCTGCAGAAAGCTAAAGCCAAATGAAGTCTTATGTGGACTGTCAAGACCTGAAGTGTGATAGGTTCCCTGGTAGAGCTAGCTGACCATAAATGTCTGTGCAAGTTATCAATGTCATAAATTGACAAAAAGGGTGAGGGGACCATATCCTTTTCAGTGTACAGTATAGACATTTCACTGTCTTGTTAACAGGAGGTGATGCTCATGTCTACTAGAATATCAGAAATATTTAAAAGCCAGAGATACGAGAAACGCCCCTCTTATGTTCCTTCACTTATCCCCCTTTCCCCCTCTTCCCTGAATTCTACTTCTCCTGACCTTTGCTATCGCTGGAATTTCTAAACCTATTTTGTGAAACAATACTATGTAACTCAGTACGTTCTTGGGCTGGTTAGAATGGAACTAGTGTGCTAACAGGACTTAATTCTATTGAGTACTCACCCCCTCATCTCCTTCCCTTGCTCCCTGTTCCACCTTTTCCTTAGTTCTCTCTCCCCACCCCCCTTATATAGTGATTTATATGAAACCTTATTTGGAAAAAGAATGAATAAAAATCTTAATTTTAAATTCCAGAATTGTTGGACATGCAGTTTGTTTCAGCTTTCAGTTCCTTCAGTTCATTTGTATCCTCCCCCCGCCCCCACATTAATAAAACACTATGGAAATCCACATTGCTAGGTCTAAAGAAGATACCCAGCCGTGCAAAGATGTTCTCAATAAAGCTACCCAGTCACTCTTTTGCAAGTAATGTAGTTCTTTGCTGCCATACCTGATGCAAGGAGGCTATAGCAGGCTTTATTTCTCTATTGGAAATGTGTGCTAAGATTTTACCTCTCCACTGCCTTGAATTTGATGGAAAAAAGAAAAAAGAAAGTCTGAAGTGGTCACAAAATGCTCACATCAATCATTGCTGAAAGCAAAGGCCTTTCCACACACCCCATTCTTAGCTGGAGCTTTGAGCTGCCTTTTTGCTTATCTTCCTGTTGTAACTTCTTATCCGTGAAATGTTTGGGAGTGAAACACTGGGCTATTTCTGTTTTCTCTGGATTTATTGTGTATCTTGTTTTCTATCACTGAGTAGGAACAACAGGATTAAATGGAAGTAGCAGAGCTGCATGTCAAATTGCTTCACTAAAGCATGACTCGTGTGCAGAGGAAAACAAATGGACACTTCTCTTGTGCTGTGTAATTCTGACAGCCCACTTAAAGGAGGGTTATAGGACTGTGTTGAATCCACAAGTGCCTTGACTACCTATTTTTATACATACGTACAGTTATCACAACTAAGGAGTTTGTTTGTTTGTGTCTGTAAGGCCCTTTAATATCCCTGTTCAAACAAGTTTATGTCCAATGAACACGTGGAAGCAGATAAGCAGCCTATGACCCTTCCCTTGCCTTCACACATTATTTCCCAGCTTCCATCTAGTATTTTTTTTAATCATTTCTGCCCCATCTTTCACAATCAAATTGTCTCAAGGTGTCATCATCATTCTGATGAATCTGTGAATAGATGTGGTTCTGTACATATCAAAAGCAGAAGGCTGAAGAATATAAGCAAGTAAAAAAATATCCCAGCCTTTTATAAGTGTTGGTCCATATTCATTTATTTATCACCACTACTAATTGATTTGCATATTTATACCCCACCTTCTAAATGAAGTTTTAGGCAACTTAGAATTTATTTTAAACACAGCAAAACACACGAGTTACCCGGAAGGATTGTATGTACATACAAATTTACCTCCCCATAAGTTTTCAGACATCCCAGTTCCAACTGCTGCTGCTTATGAAAGCCTGGGAGATGAGCTTGTCCTGAAATGCATGCTGGCACAGTCACGACTTAGTCTCTCACTGAGTAAGGTTTATTTACCAGGGCTACTGCTGCTGCCTCAAAGAACTTTGGGTTCCTGATACAAGAGACACTGGAGAAGTAAAGGTTTTCACAAGGCTCACCCCATTCTTCAGATGTTCCACTGCTAACCTTGTGAAGCAGCATCCCCCAACCTGGTGGCCTTCACATTTTTTGGACTGCAGCTCCCATCATCACCATCCATTAGCTATGCTGGCTGAATCTGAGGGCACCAGGTGTTCCAAGAGCTTTGACAGTGAGTGGTGGCTATGGGAATTAATACAGTTGCTGCTACCTATCTCTACCTATGAATCAGGACTGTGTTCTACCCCAGCTTCTTACTGCTCAACTCTGTTGCCTTTTCAGCTTCTGACACTTCCTCCTCCCAGTTTTCTCCCTCTGACCACTCATTGTCATCCCACCACCAATTCCCTGGCTTCTTCTTAAGCTGGTGCTTCCGCCACTCCTCTGCATCCAGCCAGGCCATGACATGGGAGCCAACAAGCAGTACCTGATTGTGACAGCACTCTTACCACTTGTGACTACCCACAAATGGTGTTCAGAGGCACACTGACTCCAACTGTGGATGGAGAACTTAGACCTCATGCTTAGAGTCCACTGATAGCCTTGTTCTCCAATGTTTGGAGGAGTATGAAATCTGTTGGAAACTAGTTCTGATCCACACACTTGTTGAAGAGATGAGGATCAGGGCATCTGATATTCCAATTAGCAAAGATCAAAGCGCACACATATTCTTATTTAATTCTCATTAACTGTACATCCATTTAAGGCACATAACTCTGCAAACCAACTGAGGAGTTGTAAAGCTTTGTAATATACAAAAATTAGCATAGCTAGAGTGGTGGGTGGGGTGGGGTGGGACACCTGACTGTTGATGCTTTCCTCTTATAGAGTAGACAATGAGGGGGAAATCCACATTTTTGGCTTGTATGTTTTTTTTTGTTTTGCTTGTTTTGCTTTAAGCAACCAAGAAAAAACAAGGCAGCTGTTTTTTGTGCTCAGTCCTGGAAGGTTAGCATAAATCCCAGGAGAAACAGATCAGCGTCTCAAGTGCAGATGAGACAGGCAAAGGTAAATGATAAATAGCAGCACATGCCCCCACAATTTATCATAAGGGTCTCCTTCCGTATGTGCTATGCTATACACACACACAAAAGCATATACACATGGCTTATCAAGGCAGTCATCCAGTCAAAGATGCCTTTAACCCTGCATAATCCTTATCTAAACACTTTTTGAAGTCTCAGCCCCTCAGGAATACTAGCTTTCTGGGTCTCTCGGCAGTTCTCTATTGTTACAGGGCAGTGGGAAGAAACATCTGTTATAGTGTCTGTGTGGTGTGTTTTTTTTAAAAAAAGAACTGTAACTACAAAATGGTAATTCTCCAAAGAGTGGGGAATGTGGCATATAGCAATATAGTTGGGCTCCTTTTAAAAACTACCTACTATAGAAATCAAATCAATATGGAGAGTGCTCTTGTACTATTTTCAATGTGCGTGCATCTCTTTCTGCAGTTACTTGGCAACAGACTGAGATTAGAAATCGTAAGCACTTGCTCTACAAAAATGCTACAGGAACTGGTGGTTACACAATCACCAATTTATTCCCAGTTGCACCGAAAGGACCTTGTGGTTCTGAAGAAAACAAGATTTATATGATAAAAGGAATTCACAGAAGGTCAAGCCCTACACAATGAAATTGATTTATTTTTTTTTTGCTGTGGAAGAAACCAAACCAAAACTTCACAGTGGACAAAATGGTTTAGTAAAAAAGACACTAATACGCTAGTAAAAAAAAACACCCAAAAAACAAAACATAGTATATTAAATGAAGTTTTTGTTTCTGCATTCCGAAAACAACAGCACAGCACAGATTTTTCAAGCCTTGACAGCTTTCTTCTAGGGCTCTACACTTTCCTACAAGTAAATCCCATTGAACAAAGCAGGATTGAAGTAAACATGTATAGGATTCAGACCTATTTCTGAGTGCACGTGTAGGATTATGCTGAACCACTGATGTCACACACACATTGAATTTGGAGTACACAGTGCTCACAGTGGGAATAAGTAAACATGCACATTGCTCACAGTGGGAATAAGTAAACGGGATCCTCCTAAATTGAGGGTCCTGGTTGCACTCAGGGCCCACCCCACGGGGTGTGTTGTTGCTAGGCATGGCCCAAGCCTTGTCTGTTGGACCCCGGGATTGCACTTGGCTGTTTGGGGCAATTGGGGCGAGTGGCGTGATCCCAGGGACCTAGAAATGTGGCAGTGCAATGGGGGTGGGGCACTTGCTTCGCACTGCTGAATACTCACCCTCCCTATTTTAGGTGCTGCCGCTTTGGCCTTGCTTTGGATTAGGTCGCCTGCTTTGGAGCAGGGGCTGGGTAGGAATTTTTCCATTTGGCAGATTGACTTAGCCACTTGGTTTTCACCTACCCCCTTAGCAATCATCATTGGTTTATAGAAATGTGCGGGAGGGGAGGTGTGGCCACCCCCTGCCCCTCCAGGAATAGGGTATTCTGGTAAAGGAATCTGGGGGTCTTGGATCTTGTCCAAAGTCCGCTTGAGGGGCTAGGGCCATGCCAGGACCACCGGAACCTGGGGGTGAGCTTCAATCGATCTTCAGCGATATTGCTCCCTCGTTTGGTGTTTACCCTTTCAGACTGCCAGCCAGAGAGGCAGGAGTCAGTTATAGTCCCTGACCAATGCCTAGGCCAATACCTCTCAATTTGTTTTGTAATCAATAAAGTTGTAGCCTAAATTTTGCAAACTAAAATTATGTGTCCGTTTGAAGTTATTTACTGGGAAAGGGCTTGGAGGGTCTCGGGGCACAAACATGCATAGGACAGATTGTAAAGTCACATTCAGAATGGGCAGAAAGGTTTGTGTGTATTTATATGGGTATTTCATTCCATATTGAATTCTCTCTGAAATCACCATACATGAGAGGACTGTGATTGTGTTAGCACTATGGAGTGGGATGGGGGTCTGTGACCATGAACTATGTAAAATATATTGGGGGCCCCAAAACAGCTCGGCTTCTGTGAGCTGGACAGGTCTGAGGGTACAAGATGACCAAACAGTCAGGCCCACTAGAATGCAATCATTTGTGTGAGAAAAGAGGTGAAATATTATCACTTGCACAGTGCCCCCTCTCAGTAACTGAGGGTTTACCTTATCACAGGAACGGCAGAAACATTCTCTGTAGAGAGCTTTGCCAGTGTGTACAATGGCATTCCTAATAATACCTTTCTCATTTCATTCTAAAAGTAGTATTTTAGGGAATATAGCAGCATCTATAATATGCATTTGTAACATTAATACCTTACATTTTCTCCAAGGAGCTCAATATAGTATACATACCGTAGTTCTCTCACTCCCTATTTTACCCTCACAACAATCCTGTGAGGTAGGCTAGGCTAAGAGGCAGTGACTAGTCCAAGGTCATGCAATGAGCTTCATGGCTTGAGGGGATTCAAACTCTGATACCCCGGATCCTAGTCCAACACTCTAACAGTTATACCACACTGCCATATTATGGCACCTTGAGTGTCAGTCGTGCTTTGGAGTTTGTGAAAGGTAAACACTTGAAGACTAAATATATAGAAGACTAGAACTGTTTATGTGCTACTGCTGAACACATATCAGTGATCAGAAATTACTATTCTTGGTAATTTTGGTGCTGCTTACCATTATCTTTATCATACAGTGAAATGAATCTTAATCTAATTAATCTATCAAAACCTGTAAACTAAGCTTCTTCTCCAAAACTCTCCACTTAAATGCCCCCCCCAACATAAAAAGTTCTATCACTGCAACTCTGCTGCATAATATATTACCACTATTTATCATTTCAATGACATTTTTCAGTGTACAAATTGCTTTGGAATTGCTTTAGCATTCATATCTTGTTTATCCTCACAATAAGCTTGAGAAGTAAGTGACTATGCTGAGAGACTGTGACTTGCCTACGGGCAGCAATATGAGCTTTTTGGCTCTGCAGGGATTTGAACCTGGTTTCCCCATGTCCAAAAACATTTTGTAAACATCGCATGACAACTGGAAGCAGTCAGATACACTCATACCCCAAGATCTGGTTTTTTTAAAAGAGTCAGCCAACTTTCTTTGAATTCTTTCCACAGATCCCCACGACTATATCACATTAACTGCAGAGTCTTGAATAATCCCATTATCAAAGCTGATTTGCACCACATCTTTCCTGTTATCCTTCTGCTCACTCAAAGTTGATACTATTCACTCTCCTGAAAGCCATTCTTTTACTTAGATGTATGCTGAAAACCATTTTTGTGTGTGCATGTTTTGCACACCAAAAATGTATCACAAAATTTAACAGGGGAATAAGACTGGGAATTGTGTGCTGCCACACAAGCAAGTTTAGAATAGTCAGATTGGATCAGTCTGCTGTGAAAGCAGACCAAACAAACTCCTTCTCCACCCCTATATTAGTGTTGTTGGGGACGCAGGTAGCACTGCGCTCTAAACCACTGAGTCTCTTGGGCTTGCCGATCAGAAGGCCAGCGATTTGAATCCCCGCGACATGGTGAGCTCCCGTTGCTCTGTCCCAGCTTCTGCCAACCTAGCAATTCGAAAGCACACCAGTGTAAGTAGATAAATAGGTACCACTGTGGCAGGAAGGTAAACCTAGTTTCTGTGCGCTCTGGTTTCCATCATGGTGTTCCATTGCACCAAAAGCGGTTCAGTCACATGACCTGGAAAGCTGTCTGTGTCCTTTACCTTTACCTATTAGTGATGTTCCAAGAGTTTGTAATTACCGTACTTTTTCATGTATTAGACGAGGGTTTTTTTACTCCAAAATAGTGTTTAAAAATGGGGCTTGTCTAATACACAGGCAGTACATTGGGGGACCGGGTGATTGGTTGCAGCTGCAAGCTGCAGCTTGTCAGCGGTGATTTGGTGAGTGACTGTTGCCTTGGATTGGCTGCTCCTGCGTTAATTGGGCTGCCTTGGATTGGCTGCCGCTGCGGCAACTGGGTGTTTGGTTTCCGGCTTGTGTTTGCCAATGAGCAGATACTTGTTGGCTTCTGCGATGCGAGCAATGCTGTGTTCTTGTCTTTAGGGTTAGTGATTTCCTTCACCCCCTAAAAGCTCAAGAACATTGGGCAATCCCCTCCAAAAGCCCAACAACTCTGTGCAATCTTTCCCAAAGCAACCCCCCCAAAAGCTCAGCAACTGTAGGCAATCCTCCCCCCCAAAAAAGCTCAGCAACTCTGGTAATATAGCCATCTCCCCCCATTTTCTTAAATTATAGCCCCCACAAAATAGGGGGGTGTCTTATACATGGGGGTGTCTTATAGACGGAAAAGTACTACAGTATTACCTGGTTCAAAATGCACATTTGCTTGTAATGCAACCTTATTATGTATTATGAAGTTGTGCCACTCATTTCCCCAAGAAGTTCTTCCCAAACTTTGAATGCAACACATGACTCTGCACATGCTTGTACCAGTGAGTTTTCAACTGTGTATCAAAATAGCTTGCTTTCATCCAGGTTCTGGACAGTCTGATCCATAAAACTGTAGTTAGAAAGCCTGGATAGGGGCACTGGTGAAACTGTCTTTTTAAATTATTCTTTGGTGGGATTTATATTGCAACAATGTTTTCTATAAAATCAATCCAACACATCCAGATAAATCAGAATCAAATGCAAAGCCTTCTTCCATTTACCACAATAACTACCTAAATCTGAACTTAAGAAGGCATAGCAAAAAAGGTTTCAAAACCTCATTGGCTGCATAATATTTGGCAGAACATGGTTCCAAAATCAGGGTGGCACCACCAAGAAGGCCCTGTTCCAAGTTCTGATCATACAGAACTCACTAGGTAATAGTACCCTGTTTTCCCGAAAATAAGACATACCCATAAAATAAGCCGTAGCAGGATTTCTAAGCATTTGCGCAATATAAGCCAATATAAGCCCGAAAATAAGCCCGAAAATAAGCAATATAAGCCTGAAAATAAGACATAGGCACAGTTCTGTAGGGCGCCAAGGAAGAGGCTAGGCTGGACACGTAATAAAAATAGAACATCCTCTGAAAATAAGTCATCGTGTGTCTTATAAATATAAGACATTGTCTTATTTTGGGGGGAAACATGGTATGGCCCAAAGTGTCTCCCCAGCAGATCTCAACTCAAAGGCAAATCAGTACAGGGAGAGGCACTTCTTCAGAAAACTGGGTTCCAAACTATTTAGCGCTGTGTAAGTCAATACCAGCACCCTTGGGTGCAGTATTGAATGGGGGGGGGGTCAGCGAAGATCTCTCAAGAGATGGTGCCAGTTAGCATAGATGCATTCTGTAATAGATGCAATCTCTAAGCTGTGTTAAAGGGCAGCCCCATGTAGAGTACATTAATTAGTTGTGACTAGAACTTGGCTGGGCATGAATAGCTGTGATCAAGCTATCCCTATCCAGGGATTGCCATAGGTGGCAATAGGTACTCTGTGCCACTGTGTCCACAAGCATCCAGTGACAAAGTGAATTTAAGGAGTACTGTCAGACTGGTCCCTCAAGGCAAGGGAAGTATAATCCCATCAGAAGAGGCTGATCACCCAATTCCCATACTGCTGATCCATAGTCCCTTCATCTTGCTGGGATTCATCTTGAGATTCTTAGTCCTCATCTGATTCTGATGGAAAAGAGTGATAGAGCTGGGTGTCATCAGTATACTGATGGCACTTCACCCGAAATCCCCTGACAATTGTTCCATATTGTGTTATATTGGAAAGGGAACAAGAAAAATCCCCCAGGACCCTAATATATTCAGGCCACTGAGCTGCTTTGAGGGTGTTCAGACAAGTTTTGTTGGGAACCACAGGTGGCAAGAGTGCTTTTGTATAGGCAACTGGTTGGCCACTGTGGAAACAGAATTGTATACTAGATGGGCCATTGGCCTGATCCAGCAGGATTCTTCTTATTTTCATACATTCACAAAATTTTGAGTCCCTACATTCAGGATCTCTCCATAGTTGTGACCTGAAGTAACAGGTGTTCTACAGTTCCCTGATGGCTTAACAGAATCATTTAATGGAAAAATTCCCACAGCGATTAACAGCCAGGACTTGCACACACAAAAAAGATGCAATTACTGAGGGGCAGTTAAAAAATCACTAAGAAATTATGGTGCTGTTTAACAACAACAACAATTAAAGCAAAAGCATTGCACCAACAAAGTGAACTAGGAGATACTGTAACTCTTTGAAAATAGAGAGTATCCACTAATAATGTTGCTAAATTATGAGCTAAGGGGCCCATTACTAGTAAAAATTGGGTTGTGTGCACAGAAATTATTTATTTAGAAAAACAGGAGCAATATATCCTTTAGCATAACTGCAGGCTTAGTCCTAGTCCAGCATCAATATCTTGATAATTGTATGAATGAGGAGAGGAGCCTTGCTGCAGCTGTAAATCCTGCACTCTGTTTTTCTAATTCCTAATTGCGGCAGCTTCCCCTGGTCCCATACAAATCAGCAAAGTCATGAAATTATCTACACTGGATCACCCAGAGTGTTTGGTAAATCAATTGCATTCCAAAGGCAATGGCGGAGATGGGGTGGGGCAGGACCTATTGGAACATCTTTTTTAAAAGAGGGGGGAGAGGAAATCTGAAGTGATGCTGAAAGGAGGGTAAGGTACTGTTCAAAGAAAAATATATTTATAGAACTAAAATGGTTTTTTTGTGTTTTTTTTAGGTTATCAGTACTGCTGTTGATAAGTACCTACTGTATTATCTCATATATTTTAGAATCATAGAGTTGGAAGAGACCACAAGGACCATCCAGTCCAACCCCCTGCCAAGCAGGAAACACCATCAAAGCATTCCTGACAGATGGCTGTCAAGCCTCCGCTTAAAGACCTCTAAAGAAGAAGACTCCACCACACTCCTTGGCAGCAAATTCCACTGCCGAACAGCTCTTACTGTCAGGAAGTTCTTCCTAATGTTTAGGTGGAATCTTCTTTATTGTAATTTGAATCCATTGCTCTGTGTCCGCTTCTCTGGAGCAGCAGAAAACAACCTTTCTCCCTCCTCTATATGGCATCCTTTAATATATTTGAACATGGCTATCATATCACCCCTTAACCTTCTCTTCTCCAGACTAAACATACCCAGCTCCCTAAAACAATTTCAAAAAATAGTACACCAGTAAGATCGTGGTAGGTGAATATAGGAAAGGTAGAATTAAATATAATGGAAATGCAGATAAGATTAATTCCCTATTATTGAAGGAAGAATAATAGATCAGGTTATAAGTGCCACAAAACATCGGAGGGTGGAATGCTTCAGTTAATAGTTCCAGCTACTCCATTTCCTTTTCTTTCCAACCCAAATTTTCCTTCCTCATCAAGCCAGTTTGCATTCAGTGTCCATAGAAGATGCATGTTGCTCATTTGCATGTTTTGGGAGCTTTTCTTAAGGGTGTGTGTGTTTTGTGGCATGGCTAAACTGGTGCCAATCCCAACTACAATTAAAAACTTTGATTTCTCCATTTCTCTATGGGCAGTTTTCTGTGTTATAACTGTGGCCCCTCCAGACTATGTGAAGTTATTTTCTATACTTTTCTATTCTTTTTATCTATGTGCCTGTGTCACCCTGTTCCAACTGCACCAATTCATTGCCCTCTGACCTATCGTTCCCACACCCCATTTCAGCACGTGCCACTGAGTTCTTTTGAGGATTTCCCAAAAGATTTCCCAAAAGGATTTCCCAAAAGATTTTTTGAGCATTTGCAATCTTTGATAAGAAGAGCCAGCTGGATCAGGCCAATGGCCCACCAAGTCCAACACCCTGTTCTCACAATGGCCAAACAGTTGCCTGTGGGAAACCAGCAAATGAGATTCAAGCAAAAGAGCATTGTGCTCTCCTGTGGTTTTCAGCAACTGGTCTTCAGAAGCACAACCTCTCTTTTCTAAATGGTGTGGTTTTGGGGTGTTGTTTATCCCATGTATTTTATTTTTAGTTTGGGTTATAACTCTCACACAAAACTGCAAAACGATTTCCATAGTCTTTGGTTTATTATTTGTTGCTTAGTAATAATATTTATATACCACTTAATAGACAGAGGGAAGAATTCAACACAGTGCTAAGTTGAAGTGCCTTAGCAGTGTAATAGGTGTACCAGCAGAATGGTCTGTGTGTGCACAGAAAGTTAGTATGGTTCTCGTAGCTGGTTGCACAACAGTCTTCTTTAGCCTCAATATCTCCTGTTGCACAACAAGCTTCTACTGACACAACGGTTGTGCTGGTTTTCATATTGGACAGCTATTATTCTCATGCTTACACAAGGACAACAGCTCTAATTATTGGACCGATAAATTATGTAATGGTGGATGTTTGGAAGTTTACATAATGTTCACATTTTGGCTACAAAACTGTATATAATTGCAAAGTATGTTGTTTACAGGGCTTTATTAATAAGTGTTGTCATTGATGTTTAAATTTCTTATAAACTGCTTATACGTTTTACTATAGTCAAGTGAATATTTTTTTTACATAAATTAAAAAAAATATTATTTTAAGACAGTTCCAAAAATTCAAATTCATGGAGTTGTTCTTTATCAAGTGCACTATCTAATAGCATAAATATAAACATGCATCTGCTAAACATCACTAGTCATAGTTCTGGGAGATAGTGCTGGCTTTTCCATGACACTAGTTGAAGTTATTTAAAAAGAAATACAGCAAAATCAGCTTTGCCAAAGACCGCAATGATTATTCATAAAATTCCAGCATGTGTTATACACACAATGGGAGCTCTAAATGTCTTGAGAAAAATTACTTTCTTAAGGAACTTAAGGAACAAAGGCCCTTAAAAAGAAAACCAAATTAAACAGATACAATTGAACTGATTTAGATTTCTTTAAATTATGTCTCATTTTATCCATTCTTTTTTTCCGACTGCCAGTGCTGCTATCAAGGACTTGCTTATAGTGTGTGTTTTGTCCCTAAATGAACTCTTCTGTATGTGGGTGTAATGAAGTTAATTACTTGGAAACTTCGACAATCTTGTGGATAAGCCTGAAAATGTTCAGAGATCTCAATTAATTGGGATATTCATCCAAACTTCTAATAGAAAACCCACCATTCTGGCAGCCAGACATTTGCATATCTTGGGGAATTCTCAATAAAGTGGTTATTACTAAATTCTCTTCTCCACTGCTATATACAAGTTGAATCCAAATGTCTAAGTTCCTGCCAGTGTCAAATGTAGGCATGGTCAGTCATAGCATGCTAGCAGTCTTAGTTTAAAAGATGAGTAATAATTGGAATTATATTATTTAGATAAGTTGTGGAGGCTGCAGGATTGTAAGAATATATTCAGCCTGACAGCTACTGTTCTGATAGCCTAGGATGAATCTGTAATTGTGAAGCACCTATATTTTGCAAACTATAAAAGCTATGTATTTTTAAGTGGAACCCCTGTGAATTGTGAACGACCATAGTGTTTATTATATTGAATCTGTTTAGCTATTTAATAGAAGATATTGGCAGTGTTATGTAACGTCAAGGTAATTCATGTTTGGTTACAAATACCCCCTAACAAATCAGTAATTACATATTGTGGCCCATAGGATAAGAGGCAACAGGGAAGTTCAAGTCTTTTTTTTTTTTAGCTTTGGGGCCAGTCTGATTTTATTAGCTATATTTGAGCTGTGAAAGTGCCCTCCATCAGTAATTGCCAGCCATTTTACACTCAAGATCCACAGGTTGCCCTTATTTTCAATGGCATATTTTTTTTTAAAAAATCCCTTTATCAGTTGGGCATGTGTTAAATTTGCAAGCTGGCAATGTGGGACATGAACTTAATATAGGCTGAAATAGCCACATTCAAGTACTGATTGCATTGCCATTTATTACAAGTGGGACTTTCTAGGAAGAGCATTCCAGTTTAGGGTCCCTTCTAAATAGTCAATATTCCAACTGTGGTCTCAATCCCTCCTTTTCCTCCCCACCCCACTCAACATACACTCAATACTGAAACAGCTACTTGCTGTGCTTAGTTCTCCTTGGGCTGGAGTTTTAAAATTGCACCCTTACCATTTTTGTTTTAAATTGTACTCTTGCAAACCAAGAGCTTCTGCAAAGTGTGCTGCTTGTTCCTCAGTGGTCCCATTTCAAGACTATCCACACCCTATATTTAGAGCACATTGAAAGCACACAGCTTCCCCCAAAGTCTCCCAGAACCTGTAGTCTACCTCTCGCAGAGCATCGATTCTTGACAAACTACCGTTCTCAGGAATATTGGAGGGGGGAATCATGTGCTTTAAATATGCTTTAAAAATATGGTGTGGTCACTGGCACTCATTGTCTGAGTTTGCTATTAGTGTGAGTCATGTCTGTAATAAATATATATATATATAGTCTACAATTTTACCAGTATAGTATAGGGTTAAATTTGTCTAATAAAACAATATTATTGTTAATGCTTTAAAAAGGCTTTAGCCATGAAGAAATAGATGCTCCACACTTGCTGCTGCATAACTACTGAAATCACCTTGTTGCTGTGAGAATTTGAAAGGTTCTGTTATCACAGAACCTGTCATATCATGGCTGCTATAAAAGCTGTTCCCTGGAGATATTTGTTTGGTAGCTTCTAGGACCAGCATTGATAGAAACAGTAAATTGTGAGTCAGAAGGCAGCTTTCAGAACCATTAAGTCTGAAAACCCTTTTTGTAGAAGAATATAAATAAATATTCTGAATATGAGGGCATGTGCAGTTAGAAGATTTCTTCCTCTGAGTATCTGTATAAAAGATCTTGGCACTAGAGACCCTTTTTTATTCAATTGCCTGAATTAAAATAAATCTCAATTTTATCTAACATTTTGCTAGAAATGTTATTTTTGGGGAATAATAGAGCTCAGTAGGTTTGAGTTCCCCCCTCCCCAATATGACAAAATCAGCTTGGGGAGACTAGTACTAAATTAAGGGACAATTTTGCATTTGAATTTTAGGGGTGGAGTTTTCTTTTAGGGGTGAGTGAAACATCTAAGTCTCACAACATATCAAGTGAATGACAGTGAGTGTAACGGGAGTGTAACACCCCAATGCATACAGCATTGTATAAAGCAGGCTTCCTCAAATTCGGCCCTCCAGATGTTTTTGGCCAATAATAATAGTAATAATACGGTGGTACCTCGGTTTATGAACACAATTGGTTCCGGAAGTCTGTTGATAAACTGAAGCGTTCATAAACTGAAGCGAACCTTCCCATGGAAAGTAATGGAAAGTGAATTAATCCGTTCCAGATGGGTCCGCGGCGTTCGTAAACCAAAAATTCGTAAACCGGAGTGTTCATAAACTGAGGTTCCACTGTAATATTTGTTACTATTATTATTTATTTGTACCCCGCCCATCTGGCTGAGTCTTCCCAGCCACTCTGGGCGGCTCCCAATCGAGTGTTAAAACAATGCAGCATTAAATATTAAAAACCTCTCTAAACAGGGCTGCCTTCAGATGTCTTTTAAAAATAGGATAGCTGGTTATTTCCTTGACATCTTATGGATGTTCCACAGGGCGGGTGCCACTACCGAGAAGGCCCTCTACCTGGTTCCCTGTAGCTTTGCTTCTCGTAGTGAGGGAACCACCAGAAGGCCCTCAGTGCTGGATGTCAGTGTCCGGGCTGAACGATAGAGGTGGAGACGCTCCTTCAGGTATACAGGACCAAGGCCGTTTAGGGCTTTAAAGGTAAGTTTAAACACTTTGAATTGTGCTCGGAAACGTACTGGGAGCCAGTGTAGATCTCTCAGGCCCAGTGTTATGTGGTCCCGGCAGCCGCTCCCAGTCACCAGTCTAGCTGCCACATTCTGGATTTATTGCAGTTTCCGGGTCACCTTCAAAGGTAGCCCCACGTAGAGCGCATTGCAGTAGTCCAAGCGGGAGAGTCTGCGGGCAGGTAGGGTCTCAGCCTGGATACCAGATGGAGCTGATAGACAGCTGCCCTGGACACAGAATTAACCTGCGCCTCTATGGATAGCTGTGAGTCCAAAATGACTCCCAGGCTGCACACCTGGTCCTTCAGGGGCACAGTTACCCCATTCAGGATCAGGGGGTCCCCCACACCCACTCACCCCGTTCCCCCGAAACAGTACTTCTGTCATGTCAGGATTCAACCTCAATCTGTTAGCCGCCACCCATCCTCCAACTGCCTCCAGGCACTCACACAGGGCCTTCACCGCCTTCACTGGTTCTGATTTGAAAGAGAGGTAGAGCTCCCATGATCCCTAGCTAGCAAGAGCAGTGGTCAGGGATGATGGGAATTGTAGCCTCAAAACATCTGGAGGGCCAAGTTTGAGGAAGCCTGGTATAAAGCAATAGAAATAAGCAGGGTAAAGCAAAACAAGAGACAGAATAATGCCTAACAGATAAATAAACTAGTAGGATATAAAATGCAGGGAGGCATTTCCTAGTACGTTTCCGAGCACAATTCAAAGTGTTGGTGTTGACCTTTAAAGCCCTAAACGGCCTCGGTCCAGTATACCTGAAAGAGCATCTCCACCCCCATCGTTCTGCCCGGACACTGAGGTCCAGCTCCAAGGGCCTTCTGGCGGTTCCCTCGCTGCGAGAAGTCAAGTTACAGGGAAACAGGCAGAGGGCCTTCTCGGTAGTGGCACCCGCCCTGTGGAACACCCTCCCACCAGATGTCAAAAAGAAAAACAACTACCAGACTTTTAGAGGACATCTGAAGGCAGCCCTGTTTAGGGAAGCTTTTAATCTTTAAGAAATTAGTGTATTTTAATATTTCTGTTATTATTATATGGATTCATCACAATGAACTTACAGGCAATTATAGAGTCACTGAGTATTTTAGAAAGATGGGAAAAGAAATTTCTTCTTTCTTCATTTTACTGATTTTTCTGTTAGCAGAGACATGGTTGAAGGGGACACAAATCTATGGGGAATGGAAGGATACCTAGCAGCAATGATTTGAACAGAAAAAGGTAAAGGAAATATGAAAGGAAACCCAGTCAGATGGGCAGGGTATAAATAATAAATTGATGATGATGTATTGTGTTGCCATTGGAGAGGAGGTAATGTTGTGAGCCAAAAATGGCTTGTCTTCTGAGTTTACACCAATAAAACTCAGAGGCAAGAGGAGTAAGGAGTCCAGTGTTGTTTATAGCTAGGCAATAGGCTACAGTCGAATTGTTTTACAAAACTGCAACCCTGCCCAACGGTCTGGGTACTTATAACATTTCAAACAAGGGATTTCAATTTTCACAAATTATGTACATCATTACCTCATTTCATGTTTAATACACATGCACAATAAGCATTAGCAATTTCTGCTGATTCAGCTCTGATTCCCAGCGCTTTCTGTTACATTGTGTTAGTGTGCATGTTGGGAACCTGTGTTACGCGTAGCCATTTGCACCATGCATCTACTTATGTTCTAGGTTATGAGCTGTATCTTTGTGATTCACATATTAGCTGTACTTCTGCCCCAATGGGGGCAGCAACTTGCAAAAATCATCAGTTTCATAAAGCAACAGGCTACCATAACTTCTCCATTAGAAGCACACTCAAGGATTTATAGGAGTTCACATTCTCATATTTATTGTGGCCCTTTGGGCCACCACCACAGTGGGAACTATACACCTGTATGCATCTCCCGCCTTCCTTCACCTCTGCTTTGCCCTACACAGCAGGACAGACCACATGAGCATTAATTCAGCCATGCTTCCAGCACATTTCTGTGTGTTTTACTTAGAAACCTAATGCTAATATAAGTGTGCTGAATTACCGTCAAGTGACACAGAATAATCTGCAGTGTAACAAACAATAGCGCCTCATCTAGCACAGCAAGGAAGCTTAATACAACAAAGTACATTAAAGTAACTTTAAATAATAACTGAACAGACCAGCCATTGTCTGACATACTTCCAGTGGTGGAAGCAGTAGTAGGAAGCAAACAAAATAAAGGAAGGAGAAGAAAAGAGCACTTCAGAAAATCAAGGTAGAGAATATTCTGGATGCTAATAATTGCACTATTTTCAAAGGCCTCACATGTCTGAGAAGCGAATAAAAGCCATGTTTTAGTTTACTTTGGGAAAGTAGAAGAAGAAAGAACATTTCAATAACTTGTTTTCACTGAATTATTATCCAAATTCATTGGATAAAGTGCATGTTTCAAATGCTAATAGCATATTTGAACTTTTCCCCATCATCATTCCCTTTGATATTTATGGTAGCAATACACAGGGAATTTATTAAATTCATGTGGGAGCCAGCAGTCCAAGAGTATTTCTATATATATTCATCAGCATGGTGTCATTTAACTATCCAGACTCTTCTATTACTAACTTTGAAAAGGATGTGGTTCATTTATGATAGCATCCAAGAAACAAAACAAACTAACAACAACAACAACAACAACGCGTTAGAAGCAGTATAATCGTTCAGTTCATACTCTGGAGTCTTGTAGCAAAATTAATAAATATGTAAATTAAAAAATTATGAATGGACAAAATTTCTTTAAGGGTCAATGGAAGCATTAATTGGAAAAGGAAATATATCTCAGAAAACAAGTTATTCTGCATTATTTAATTTTGATTTCTACTTTTTGCGTGGATAACTCTCTAGACATTCCAAAACAGTTAAGCATTTTGTTAAATACATATATGTTTACTGAATAAAATTAAACATCCAGGTTTTAACTTGTGAAACTTAATTATATGGCCGTGTAGATTTCTGACAATGTCTTACTATCTATTGAGTCTGAAGGTCAAAGATATAGCAGGAGATACACAGTTGGCTATAAGACACAGATGAATTGAAATTGGGGTCGTATCTGTATGGATCAAGATAAAAGTGCATTATCAACAGCTAATGTATTAAGAACCTGAAAAACTCTAAACACTGTATAATCAATACAGATAAAATTCAGATTGAGAGACAATATGAAAATGGGTAACGAGGGGGAAAATAAATAAACAATCCAGAAGTTGAAGAAAATACGCAATACATTCAATAAACTCTAGTACTTACAAAATCTAGGCACCCACAAACTCTCGCACCCCCAAACCCATAAAGTTTAAAAGACTTCTTGTAGTTGGGGGTAGATATGTGAGTGGCATGTCAAATGTGAACTATGCCTGCATGTTACTATCTTAGTAACATCTGTATTTCTTAAAACACAGTGTGTATGTTTCAGGAAACAAAAATAATTATCATATCGTCATGATGCATATTTGATTTGCATTGTCAGGGATGATATCTGGAGCGCCACTTGTCTCCTTTGGCTGAAGTTAAAACCCACATCATAGCATTTATTAAAGTTGTAGAGTTTTTTAAAAGTTTTTTTTTTCAGTAATGGCAGTGTGCTGGCATGGAAAACACCAAACTGCGGAAGCTTGCATTTTAATGCTAGGTTCTCAGCACATTTAAAACAGCTGGTCAAAAACCAGTGTCTGCAGAACTATACCTAGAAAGATACTCATTTGACAGTAACTGTATTTTAAATCTGGCTAATGTGGGCAAGGTCCATCTTTCAGAATATACTTATCTCCATAATAAACATTTTAATAATTTGAATTAGTTTGAGAACCCTCACATTAAAATTGAGATCAATTGCAGGCTGTCATGGAAAAATGTGAGCATTTTAAAATTTATGTATGTATGTATGTATGCAACATTTATTGGCACATTTGCGATCAATTTTGGAGTTATTTTATAAAGTTATATTTTTCTAGTTCAAAGATGATAGTTTTTTAATATTAAATAGGAGAGAACACTCTGAATAATAGACAGTAGAGAATCAGTCATAAAAATGGGAAAAAACTGTATATTTTAGATGTATATATTTTTGTTTTTCCAAACTGACTTTACATCAGTTTTCAAAAATCTTTCACTCTCATGAAAATGGTGAAAAAAATACAGATAACAAAACTTGAGAAAAATAAAGATGGAAAGAAGACTTGTGCTAGATGGCAAAAAGATAAGGAGGAAAACATCCATTGCAACATTTATGGTCTTCTCATTCTCTCTTCCAAACTTTGGAACCAAGATAAGAAAGTCCAAATGTAGCAAAAGTCTATTTGCAAACAGAGGGAGGCAGGACACAATCCTGTTCTTCTCCCTGCAAGTGTTAATCTTAATGTGTGCAGAGACCTAAAATATCTATATATATTAAAATGTAGGCATTGCGTGCGCAGAGGTCACAATCTTTCTCAGTAACCGCTAAACTGTAATGTAACAAATTTGGCCACAACATTCCATGCCCATCAGTGAGGGACCTGGCATAAAAAAATTCCAAAAAAGCACAGCTTTCACACCTAAAATAGTGAATAAATGCAAAAAAAGTGGCACCCAAATTAGACGTCACCAGCAAAAGCTCTGAAGACTCCAGCAGCATCCAATAGAAAAGCAGATTGCATGCTGTCACCAGCAAAAGCTCTGAAGGGCGGCGCCAAATAATGACATAATCAACCAAGCAACTGAAACCACCAAGGCAGCCATTACCAGACCCCTAGGCCCCTGCCAGGCTGCGGGGGGCAAAAGGGGGTGAGCGCCCGGATTAAGGGAGTAAGACAAGAGGGCTAGGGAGTTCAAGAGAGTGGTTAAAGCAGTCTCCCCCAGCTTGGTGCCCAAAACATTTATACAAATTTATAAATGGAGGGAACTTGGCTGAAGAAGGATGGGCTAAAGCAGGCACCCCCAAACTCGGCCCTCCAGCTGTTTTGGGACTACAACTCCCATCATCCCTAGCCAACAGGACCAGTGGTCAAGGATGATGGGAACTGTAGTCCCAAAACAGCTGGAGGGCCAAGTTTAGGGATGCCTGGGCTAAAGGAACTGGCTACTAGGTCTAGAGACCACTCCTCTATATTGAACTTCTACCAGTTTTGGTTTCTAGTACTGTAACTGTGACCTGATAATCATAAGAATGCAATAAAGCCCAAAAAGCAATTAATGAATTTCACATATTGGCTTGAATTAATGAATCAATTATTTGGCTGCAGAGTTATAGTCCTTTAAGATGTGCTGAGTAGAGTTTTAAAAACACTGGGTTGAATCCAGCTAAGTCATTATGTGAGCAGAATGACTTTCATGAATGCAACTAAAATTCCCTTTATCTCCTCTGCCTATGTGTACCCCACACTGCCATCAAATTTGCTCCAAAAGGTTGAAGGAGCCCCCAGACCAGATTTGGGGTGTGTTCAATGGAAGGAGAAAAGGGAAAGATCTGCTGCACTCACCGAGTCACTGCACATGTGCAGTGATGTAGCTGGATACAACTGTCTACTTCAATCTCTTCAAGACCATGAATGTAAATGTATGTCTTACATTGCAATATGAATTTATGAACACACTTCCACACAAATGCACCGCCTGGGGAACATAATATACTCCATACTTGTGGACATGATATACTCCATATATAGATGTGCTCTGAGGACATGTGAATGATGATGATTATTATTTTTTGCAAACAGTAATTAGGTAAAAAATTAGAATTTAGGTATATACATTTGCAAAAAGTTTAAATTGGAGCTATATTGAGAACTTTTAGCTATCTAAATGGATTGCAACTATATATTTCATGGGTTTTGTGGCTTGTATTTAAATACCTAACATTATTTGAATGCACTTTTCCATGTGATTTAATTAGCTATAATCACACTGATCTATTTAAAGTGGATACCCATGATGCATGACATGTCCTTTCAAGGAGGTGTACAATTATTGTGGAAATGAATGTAATAGTAGAATCCACTAGCCCAAGGCAATTACAATTACAAGAAATGCTTGTTTAGTTAAAGGTCACAATCTGATGCCTTGCTTTTCCCTGTAATACTCTTGTCACTGTACAAGTTCAAACAATTAAGGCACAGTTTTTAACAACCATGATTTAACAGTATAACTTAAGAGCCAAGCTTAAAACAGATGGATAAATCCCATGTGCTCCCCTTTTCTTTGTACTTTTCAGGAGGCTCCACTAAGATAAATGAAAATGGTTATTTTAACACCCATTTTCAATCTAAGTATATTGTTATGATACCTTTGCCTTTGGGCTTTTTTGTTACGCTATGTAAATTTTATGCAACAGTAATAATAAACTAAAAACAAAGGTTTAAGATATTAGCATAGTTATTACACATGCATATTGTTAACATTGTTCCCATGTCTATTTTTCTAATTGCAGAATATTTAAATATGCCCTACAAAGGAGCATATGTCTATTATTTATTGCAAAAAGTATTTATATACGTAAAGGGAGAAGCTGGGACAGAGCAATGGGAGCTAACCCCGTTGTGGGGATTCAAACTGCTGACCCTCTGATTGCCTTCAGATGGCTCAGGGGTTGGATAACTCCATACCCCTCAATATTTCTCCAATGAAAATAGGGACATCCTATGGTCTAAACCACAGAGCCTAGGGTTGCCAATCAGAAGGTTGGCGGTTCAAATCACCCCGATGGGGTGAGCTCCCGTTGCTTGATCCTGCTCCTGCCAACTTAGCAGTTCAAAAGCACGTCAAAGTGCAAGTAGATAAATAGGTACCGCTCCAGCGGGAAGGTAAACGGCATTTCCGTGCACTGCTCTGGTTTCACCAGAAGTGGCTTAGTCATGCTGGCCTCATGACCTGGAAGCTGTACACCGGCTCCCTTGGCCAGTAAAGTGAAATGAGCGCTGCAACCCCAGAGTTGTCCATGACTGGACCTAATGGTCAGGGGTCCCTTTACCTTTACCTTAAAGAAAAGCGGGACATTCCAGCATCAAATCAGAAACCGGGATGGTTTCTCTAAATCAGTGATGTCCCTGATAAATAGGGACACTTGGAGAGTCTGAAAGCCCTCCTCCTGGTTGCTGCTAACCAAGGTTTCCAGCACAGTTAAGAGGCAATACTTTGACAGGGCAGTTGGAAGACAGACACTCCTGCAGGTATCCTACTCTCAGGTTGTTCAAGGCTTTATAGGTTAAAACCAAAACTTTGAACCTGGTTCAGTAGCTTATTGGTAAATAATCTAGCTCCTAAGGAAGCAGTGCTATATATCGTGACAAGCCCTTCCCCGGAAAATTTGGAGAATTTTACTGAATCGTCAAAATTCAGGAAAAACCGGGGAAACCCAGATGTATGGCCAAAAAAGCTCAGCAATTTTGGTGGTTTCCTTTTTAAAAAGCTCAATTTTGCAGGTGTCAAGAATTTTACTTTTTGAAATATGGCAACCCTGTATATTTATAACATATAGAAAGGAATATCACTGTATGTTGGATGGAGGCACCTTCTGTCAATGGAGCTCCCACTCATGGAAAGTCCTTCATCCCATTTTTTTTTTTGCAATCATGCCTTTCCTTTCAATGCTCTTGCACAGCCTGCTATACTCAGGAGAGTCCCCAGCTCTCAGAGCTTTTTTTGAAGTCTGTCAGGGGAAAAGGAGGCAGTAGTAGTCACCTTCTGCCCACTCCCTTCTGCTAGTGTATCTCTGATTCAGTGTATGATTTTCTTATTGTCTATAGCTATGGATGTACAGCCACTGAATTCATACGTAAGAACTGTTCTTTGCTTTACTGCTTGAATATAAGGCTTAACAATAAAAAGAATGTGGGTAATGGTGCATGCATATTGTATATATTTTTATGCTCTTTCCTTCAGCTTCTTTATTAACCAAGACAAATTTGCTGTAGACAACAACCCTGGAATCTTCCCACCAGATGAAAGGCTTAGGAAATATATTTCAATAAAGCTCAAGTTAAATCAATCAAATACTGTTGTCCTTCCTTCTCCATCTACCCACTGACTTCTAATGACCTGGCTCTGGAAGCCAAGACTCCTTGCCAGAAACTAGTCCTCCAGTTTTCACTGTAACACATTTCAGCTGCTCCAGATGTAACATTATTAGTCAGCTTTCCATTGACTGCCAGCAAGCTGAAGTTGTCAAAAAGCATTTGGTACTGACAAAAGACGGCACAGAATTCTAACAGCGCTACAATGCAGGGCAATGCTTATACAGATAATTATTTTAGTTAGCATAGATTCATCTTGATATGGCCTGAAACTGAAAGCAATGCTTTCTGTGCCAGGACAGATATTCCTTAAATTAATATACTTCATCGACCACGCATAGAAACACGGTTAGCTTCTTTTCTGAGCTATTCTCTGGTATGTGCATATATGTGCATATAAAGAGGCCTCACTTGTGCTCCAAGTCCAAAATCCCATCCCCCATGGAAATAAAGACACAGTGGAGACATAATTTAGTTTAAAGGTTATTGGGCAAATTTTGGATACAACTTTATTGAATACACAAGTTTGACTGGTATTGGCTTAGGCATTGGTATAAAACTATAAATGGCTCCTGCCCACCCTGCAGGAAGCCTGGAAGGGTAAACAACCAGCAGGGGGACCTCCATCAATGTATATTGACTGGTGCTCACCCCTGGGGTTCCCGGGGGTCCTGGCATGGACCTAGTCCCTCCCCGGGCTTCAGATGAGATCCATACCCCTGGATTCCTTTAACGGAATACCCTATTAATTGGAGGGGGCAGGTGATGGCCACACCTCCCCTCCCCACATTCCCCTAAACCAATGCTTAACTGCCAAACCTTACAAAGTTGTGACGATTGCTAAGAGGCAGGCAAAAACCAAGTGGCCACAGCCAATCTGCTACATTGGAAAAAAAATCCTACCTGGCCCCCGTTCCAAAACAGGCGACCAACCAAAGTCCAAAGCAAAGCCAGACATGACCTAACTAACAGGTGGGTGGGTGGGTGTTCGGCAGCGCAAAGCAAGAGAGGGTCCCCACGTCGCACTGCCAAATAAATACCCCCAACCCCCAACTTTGCCACATTGCTGACTGGCTAAAGGCCAGTGGAATAATTGTGGCACCATCGGCTGAGCGGGGCAAAGCCCTGCCCACAAGCCGGTTGGGGAAGAGTTCCAGGGCCGTTAACAACATGGACCCTCTGTTAGGAGGATCCAACTTACCATTTTTGTGGATCCCTGTTCATTAATGTAAAATGCAACACATATTTGCTTACCAAGGATAGCTGGTAACTTTTTGCAATAAAATCTGTAGCATTGATATTTGGAACTGAAAGTATTTGCACTGAGAATATTTCCTCTGTTGTATATGCAGTTGGAGTTGCTACTTGGAGCAGAATATGCTGACTTTTGTGGCTGGCTGTTTTGCAGTAGAATAGGAGTTTCCTTTCAATTTTCCATGTGAATTTCAAGCTTTCATGTTAACCAACCATGAGTGTCACTAATGTATTCCTATATATGTGCATAGGGGAAGGCATTGTACACCTTTGAATATATAAATTCATCTGAAAATGCTATTCATACCTTAGTGGAACGTTGCCTGAAGAAGCTCAAAGAGCCATCTGAATAAATAGGCCTAAGGCATCTTGTTGAATGTTTTATACTGTCAGATTGTGTCTTGGGTTAGAAGATTGATTTCTTATCACCAGTCACAGTATATTAAGCTTTTAAAAGGTTAAGCAGATGAGCTGAGTAGTTTTAACTAGATGAGACATACTTCAGATCATTATGCTCTCATCAGAAAGCAAGGGAGCATTATACTGCCATTCATTCATCAACAGGTTGGAAAGGAATACAACAGCACTTATTTTAAATACAATTTGCTTGATTGGATTCAGATTTTCTTTAACAGACTATGTACAGATCACATTTATTTTGCAGCATAATTAAATGTCAGGAACCCTATATGGTCTTTGTGACAGGCAATAAATTATCAGAATACCAGCCCGTTTTACAAAATAAAGCACTCAGTTGAAATATGAGCTCAAAATCTTTATCACATTTCCCCCTAGAAGATCTGTCTCTTCAGGTATGATACTAACATATTATATAACAGTCAGTGGGTATTTGTTTCCATGGTAACTAAAGTTATTGCATTCATATTGGCATGCCCATCAAGTGTCTAAAAAAGAAACAATAAAGATAAAATATTCCAAAATGCCAAGAAACATTGTAGGCCAAAATAGATTACTGTATTTAGAAGTAAACCTCAGCTTTTCTGTGGAATATATTTGCAGGTAAAGCAAGCAGTTTTGAAGGCATTGTTATAAAATATATGCTTTAGCCAGCCTAGTTGGCAAACACTACATTTACAGGAGAGCATTCCTTACTTTTCCCTTGTAGGTTAATCAATTTCAATTAATATAAGATCTTCCAGGGTTGGGGGAGGCATAGTGCTGGGAAAGTCTGAAGAGGACCATAGTCTGGTGATAAACAAAGAGGATGGAGCCTACATCTGTCTGTATGATACAGCTAATACACCTTAACCATTTAACGAAAAAAAAAATAGAGAATTAAAAGCATGTTCGCAGTTTCTTAAACAGAACTGTTCAAGAGAATCAGGCAGTAATTAACCTGGCTCTTTGGGACTTAAGCAATTATTAAGGAAAAGTTGTTATGTTCCAGTGGGTTGATTTTACCTCCTGAGAAGATGGTTGCACTCAGCTGATGAATTGTGTTGAGTAATGTAGCAATATATTAGAAATACAAACCCAAACAATTAGATTCTAACAAACAACAGATTTGTTTAGAAGCAATGAAGTAAGTAAAGAACTTATAAAGTATTTTAACAAGTCTGGATTTAACTACATACTCAAAAACAACTCGAACTACTGAATACCAGCCCTACTAGAAAGTGGAGGGTGGGGTAGCGGCACTGAGTCTCTTTAAATATGTATGAAAACAAGTTAATATCCAACCTTCCTACTTGTAGGAAGCATTTTTTTGTAGTTTGAAAAGAGCACAGCTTCAATACTTGACAGAAGTGATAATAATAGTAACGTGTATTTTTTTTAATCCACAAACCAGATTGCAAGAAAATGTCTACATATGCCACTTTTGCCATTTGTGTGTGATATTTTCTCTGTTATATTAAGACAGAAATGCTATATGTGGCACAAAGAATGAGATTGTATTAGTCAGCTCCTAGGTACTTGACCACAGTTGACAGTTCTGATCATGCTACCGCAATGGTGGGTATTTCGTGGACCTTATTAAATCAGAGGCCCTACTCTGCTTCTAGGATGGGACATAGACTATTGGATCCTCAACAAATTTGATTCTCAAGCCTTTATTGGCATATATACAAGATTCCAATAAAGATAAGTACAATAAAATCTCAGCAAAATCTGCATCTAACACTTATTTATGTTAATGTTGTATAACATTCGTGAAGTCTCATTTCATGCTGCAGAAACCTGGCTGCTATTTCCATCTTAGCCCCAACCTGGCTAAGTAAACTTAAAGTAAGTAAACCCTACATTTAGTAAACTTAAAGTAAGTAAACCCTACATTTATCTGAATGCCACTCCCTGCTAACCTCCAACTGATTAATGAACTTAGATCAAATTATCCGATGCAAGGGGCAGTGCAAAAGAACATGCATGACTGATTCTCTATGTCTCTGTACACAGGGACTTAGTCTTGCAGTGAGTGGTATCTTCCCTGTAGTATTGTTGAAGGTAGCACATTCAGTCTCACTAGCATGTATGCCATGTGTTGATTCGGATTGGTCAAACAGGAGAGAGAATTGGCTGTCCACATCGCACAATCTCAGACCTGCACAGACACTATTTCTGATTTGTTTGTTGACTATCAATCTGTATTTAATTATATCAAACACAGAATTTTCTGAAAACTGAATTTCCCACAAACAGGAAGTTTAGTGAGATTTCTGTCTCACTTTAATTTTATTCTTAATCCCTTTTATTAGTATTCAGCTGTTGCCCATAACAAGACTTGCATGTGTGTTTAAACAAAACATACATCCAAGCTCCAGAACTCACAGGAGGAGCTGAAAGTATAGCCCGCAGAAACAGTCCTGTACCTCCAACATGTTCTCATCTTCATAATCCCTGAAAATGACATCACTTCCTACCAACCACTTGGAAGGTATAGTTTGAAAGCGTTCCAACCCAGCACAAAGCACCTTTGCAAGCTGTGGTTCAAGCCCACAACACCAGTCTTGTTATATTTTATTGATATGATATGCATATTACTTCAGCCATGTGATAAGCATTATTTGATGAGAAACATCCCACAGGAAATGTCACAACTGCCGCATATTATTATTACTCAGAGGTTGTGTGCTGGCAACAATTGGATTAAATTTGTATAAATGTTTATGATTAGTCATTGGTTTCTTAGAGAGCATCTTTCAAACAAGGACTCTTTGATGTGTCTTTTTCTGTGAGCAAGCTGATGCCCAAAATCAAGTCTGCAATGTGAAATATGCCAATTTAGCTCATTGTTTTTCTTTCTGGTAGTAGATTCTTTGGGCTGCAAACCTCCCACAACAACCAATTACCATTTGCAGTTCCAGTTGCTTGCAGAAACACCAGTTTGTGTTTTAATCATATTCCTCATTTGCAGAACGACTTCAATATGATTTGCCTTGAATCTTAAGACAGATACAGAATACTTCTAAGTGGGTTCCTCGCTCTCCCAATATCAAATATGGGAAGGGGGAATGTCACAATTTCTCAATTATATTTCTGCGCAAAAATCTACATACACACGTAATTTTGTATGTCGCCTTTCCACAGTACAAACCATGCTCAAGGTGGCTTACAACATAACAAAAATAGTCATAAACAATAAATAAAACATTAAAAAATAACAACCAAACTGAAAAAGTTCCAGATAAATCACAAGAAGATCTAAAATAAATACACAATAAAGCAACAACAACAATTTCTCCTGAACCCCCCAGCTGAAGAGACTGTTCAGCAGCCCCAGCTTTTGCAGGCGGAGAAGGCCTGCAAAGCAGGGAATATGTTGTCAGGAGTCAATGCCAAGATAATCAATACAGTTTTTGCTTTAATGAACTTAGATTGACAATAACTATGTATAAAATAAAGCTTTGAGACATATTACTGGGGCTTGGAGAATTCAGTATCCATGTAGACATTTTAATGAGTCCTTTTGACAACACATTAGCAGTGACTATCCTTAATCAAATGGTCATTTGCAAGTATGCAAGTCTCTCCTCTTCATTCTGCAAAGTATTAATTGTTGCAAGAAAATATGTATTACTCTGCTAACACAACAACACATTATTTTTAGCCACTGGTAACATTTGTTATTTGGATCTATGCAACAGTGGGGTGTGTGTGTGTGTGTGTGAGTGAGTGAGTGAGTGAGTGAATGAATGATGTCTGTTCAATTTCTATCAAACTGATTTTGAATCCAGACTAGACAGAAGTGATGATGCTAAGCAGTTCTTGTGATTTTGAGAAAGTGGGTTTACCTGATAGGAATAGGGAAGAAATTCAATTCAGTTCACATTAAAATACTAACTTGCCTAACTGGCACAAAAACACTGTCTACCAAAATGCAACAATCATTTGAAATTTGCACCTCTCTGAATTTTGCAGTACAATTCTATAGCCAAATACTGCATACAAAAATGCATATGCTAAAGGAAAGTGTGCACACAAATACATTGGTGAAAATAACATATAGAAACACATGATACTAGGGAAATTTGCTTTGGAAAATTGTATATATTAGGGAAACTTGAATACAAAAATTAGAAGAAAGGGGCTCTGAAATCCTGGTCAATAATATGACTTGTAACAATAAATAAATTGCAAAGTGATGTGGAGATCTGAACATAAACAAGAGAAAATGAGAGAAACTGAAATTGCTATTACTCATCCTTACATTCTGAACAGACTCATAGTCATCTTAAAAGAATAGATTTTCATTCTGAGCAAGCTATTGAACCCTATTTTTTCAATTGACAGTGGTGCTTATGAGTGTATTTTATTAGCTGTATCAGACTGGATGCAAGCACTCTTTGATTATAAGGGGGCAGTGATGATGACCCACATCCCAGTGACTATGAAACTGGATTGTCCCAATACATTAAAAATAGGCCTGAATTAAATAAAATTGTACTGGTTGTTTGTTAGTTTTGAGGCTGAAATTAGAAAGCTTCTTATTACTTTTAAAAATTTTAATTGGTGAGTTTATGGGTAACCCATGCCATATCTTCCAGATGTTGTTGGACTATGACTTATATACATCCTGACTCCTTTCCATGTTGGCTAAGTTAAACAACATCTCTAGGGCACTATTTTGGCTACCCATGGCCTATCCCTAGAATGCCATCTGCTTCAAAGATTCTGATTTCTTCAATGTTCTATTTGTGAAATGAACTTGTGCAAATTGAGGCCATATCTATTGCAGTCTTCCCCAATATGGTGCCCTCCAGATAATGTTAAACTAACCCCCCATAATCCCTCACCACTAATCCTTCTTACAAGGGTTGATGGCAGTTGTCATTCTAAACATCTGGAAGGCACCAGGTTGGGGAAGGGTGTTCTGTTGAACTGGTATGCATTTTACCTTAAATGGGTAGGTTTTTTAATATTTAATTTTCAATGGCTTTTAAGAAATTTATTTTTGTCTTCCTTTTGCTGCTTTTCTGTTGGTACATATTTTAGTTAATTTAAACTTATTTTGATTTTTTTAAAAAACACAAGCGGTTTTTCTTAACAGAAACCATTTAAACATACAATAAAATGTGTCCAAGCAACCATATCTTAGCTATTGCAATGTCTACTTTTGTATCTTTCCTTCCATCAATCAACCAAAGGTATCCTGACATTACATGACGTAACCCCACCCACCTACCCACCTAACAATACAATGTGAGTCACCTCGAACACATATCAACGAAACCATAAGAAGAGTATATCATTCCACCTCAATTTCTTCCTTTGTAACGTAAGTCACAGATCAAGTGAATATCCCTTTGAAGTCTTATAAGGTTGAATCACTGTGTTTGTATTTAAGTTCCAGGCCTCCAGCTACAGCCCACTGCAGAGTAAGGACTTTGGCCACTAGGATTCATTCATTTTCTTCATCATCTCCAAATGTGGTAAAGGAAAACATTTAGGGACGATAAAATTTCCAGAAAGGCATTAGGGGCACATCTCTCAAATTAAGCATACACTAGGAGAGAGTCTCTTCCTTTAAATTCCTGGGAGTTTACCTTAGTGAAGACCTCACTTGGAAAAACAATATAACTCAGGTGGTTAGGAAGGCCTACAGAGACTCCATTTTCTCAGGGTCTTGTGAAAGAACAATGTTAATCAACAATTGATGACCTCCTACCGGTCCACCATAGAAAGTGTCCTCTCATATTGTATCACAGTGTGGTATGTTGGCTTGACAGCCAAGGTCAGAAAGTCTTTACAGAGGGTGGTGAACACAGCACATGATATCATGGGCTGTCCCCTGAGCCCGCTAAATGACATCGCAAGGGATCGTTGCCTTAGGAGAGCGAGAAAAATTCTCAGGGATGATTCACACCCTGGCCAGCACCTCTTTAATCTTCTACCCTCTGGCAGGAGATATAGAAGTATAATCAGTCGTTCCAACAGGCTAAAAAATAGTTTCTATCCATGGGCTGTTAGGCTGCTGAATGGAAAATAATATAGTGCAACTGACTTTTGGGGTTGGTGTGTTGTGCAACAAGGACACAGAGTGCAATGAGATTGAGTGTTGGGGAGGAGGCTCGGTTAATTTCATTGTACACAGGTTGTTCATTGACAATAATGGTATTATTATTATTATTATTATTAATTGAAATCAGATTTTAAAACATTGTTTTTAATGTAATTGCTTTACTCAAGTGTAATTGCTTCATCTCACTCTCTTTGTAAAGGTAAGGATATCAAACAAAGAAATAAGAAAAGAAGCAAGCAAGGAAGGTTTCAAGTATGCATGGTCCTGAACAAGCTGCGTATTTCAGTCCTGGCATTGCAGCAGGCTAGGATAAATAGGAGAGGGGAAGGACTCCTTCCTTTTCTGGTGCTTGGTGTGCTGCTGCTGTACAGTATGAGGGCCACAAGTAGTCTCTGAAAACTATGGTTTCCCAAGGAGCAATGTCACATGATTAGTCCCCAGGAGATACTTACAGCACTGAGCCAATGTGGTGGTGTCCTCCAGATGTTAGACTACAAATCCCATCATCCTTCAGTGTTGAACATGCTGGCTAAGACTGATGGGTGTAAGTGTCAACAACACCTTGAAGACACCATGCCAACTACCCCTGTTAAAACAGCATGTCAGATACTAGAGAGGAGAGGAGAAAGGGAAACCTTAGACCTCCCTTCCTTCTGTCTGCTTCCCATAGCTTGCTGCTGTTGCCACTTCACCAGCGTTGTAACTGGATATGAGGTGAGTAGGAGGGTTATTACATTAAATAAATTAAAATGTGATTAGATAAATTAAAATGTGAGCCAAATAAGAGTTTACAGGTTGTAATACAATGTCTCATATTTAAAGTGCATGCTATAATTTTCTGAAACTCATATTGCCGAGCCCAGAAATGCCAGTCCTAGCAATATCCCTTCGTTATATGAATCTTTGGCCAAAACCAGCAAGGCAACTACATTCCTAATTTATGTCCTGTGCATGGGATTAAGAGTCATTAAATATATATATATATCTTATTTCTGAGTAATTTGAGACAAGGATAGGTAATATAAATGAAAAGAATAGAAGGAAAAGACTGTCCTGAGAGAGAAATTGACCTGAAAAGACTTTTATGATTTTTGGAAGAAAATGATGACACAGATGAGTGTTCAATCAAAAGAATCACTGTAGGGAATCTACATCTTTCTTGGAATTCTCAGAACCTGGAGTCCTACAACCACACTTAATATGTGTCCTTTTATAATGTCTGTAACAAAGCTCACTTTTTTTTTACAGTTGTGGCAATTTCAAAACAGAAGATGACACAATAAAACATGTTAGTTTTATGAAACATAGAATGTATGTTCCAAATCTGTAAGTGTTCAGGTTGTTTTGAATAATCATTTGGAAAGATTTCCCATGAGTTCAAGGCCAAACCCCAAAATGACTTATAACTGGGGCAGAAACAGAACAACATGTCAAGCTTCCAATTTTTAATACAAAAATTAAGATAACGGCACAAATACCTTACCAGTTAACAGGGGTGTGTGTGTAACTATGGGGGTAAGAATACAGAAATTTTATTATTAGCACAGCTCCGTGTTATCCCCTTCTAGTGCTGCTGTGGAGGATAGCTTTGCTATAGGGGAGACAGCTGTTCTGCAGCTGCATTATTATTTTTTACATGATTCAATTATCAACAACCATTTTGGTTTGGTTTAACATGTTGTGTTACAGGATCTCAGTTTTCACACAAGCTACAAAATACTGGGGACTTTAAGCCCTCAAGAGAGATCCCCATAAGAGCAGCATTATTTAGGCAATGTTGATACTGTATGGTATCCTATCCTTTTGTTACTTACAGCTTCACCAGTTCTTTGGAGATGGCTGGCTGTTGGTGGCAAAGTGCTGGACCAGTGTCCCAGATTTGACTGTTCAGTGGAATAGACACATGGAGTCTACGCAAGTGAAGCTAACTTTCCATGTTAACTCAAAGGGTTAATAATTAAGGTACTAAAGGTAAAAGGTAAAGGGACCCCTGACCATTAGGTCCAGTCGTGACCGACTCTGGGGTTGCGCGCTCATCTCGCATTATTGGCTGAGGGAGCCGGTGTATAGCTTCTGGGTCATGTGGCCAGCATGACAAAGTCGCTTCTGGCAAACCAGAGCAGCACATGGAAACACCGTTTTACTTTCCCGCTGTAGCGGTTCCTATTTATCTACTTGCATTTTGACGTGCTTTCGAACTGCTAGGTTGGCAGGAGCTGGGACCAAGCAACGGGAGCTCACCCCGTCACAGGGATTCGAACCGCTGACCTTCTGATCAGCAAGCCCTAGGCTCAGTGGTTTAACCACAGCGCCACCTGGGTCCCTAATTAAGGTACTAATATTACCTAATAATATTTGGTGTATACACTAAATACAATTGAATACTGTTGATGTATGGAAGTTGAAAATCATGTTCCAAAGATAAGAATGTGGGGGGGGGGGGAGAGTCTGGATTTATGTTCTTGAAACTGCTGATCTGGAAAATGAAGAGATTTTACTTCAGTCTCCAGTTTCAATATTGATTCCCCGCCCCATTTCCTAAAAGTCATGCAATCTTGTTGTTAGACCCTTTTGATACTTCAGTGCTTTGAAAACAACCTTACAGCCTTTGCTATTTAAAAACCTGCAAGAATAGTTTCATTGTTGATGTGAGACAATTCTATCAGTCAAGCTATTATTAAATAATATACATCTTGCTCATTTAGCCGAGATGCTCCCATCATGCCATTTTATAAGCAATTAGCTGGCAAAGGCAGGGAGCCATCACCAGTGACAGACTAGCAGGCAAGATGTGTCACTATGGTAGCAGGTGTGCAAAAATTAATCAGAATTTGTGAGGCAAGAGGGACAGTGGAGCCAACAGCAAAATAACAGAAACCACAGTGAAGGCAGCTACTCGTTTACAGCAAAGGGATACTTCAAATTCCGTGGCCATCACATGTAGATCCACCATGAAACGCTTCCAAACTGCAGCAGGTTTATATGAACACCTTTTAAAGTTGCTCACAACAGGCAACTTACCCATCACACTGGGAATTTTCACACCAGGGCTATGTACCGTAGGTGCGGTGTTGCCTTAGAGACAAGCCTTTTCTTTGATGGAACAGCACACACAGTGGGAGTGCCTGCAGCCAATAAGATTCTTTCTCTCAGCTTGCAGAGCCAAAAGACTCAGGTCTCTGCATCTCAGTCCAAAAGTGCAGTTTGCCCCTTTTTGTTTCCCTTTTCGGACACATGAAGACCAGGATTATACTACACTTAGCTTGAGTGATGGGAAGCATGCTCCCTAGCCACCTCTGTGATAATCTTTTCCTGTTCAGAACATCCCAGAGAAGTCCTGTACAGAGAAGCAATAATCCAACTCTAAGCTCCCATGGAGGCACATCACCCGAATATCCAGGGCTGTTAATACTCCTTTGTCCAGAGCAACCCACAACGATAGGCTCCCTACTGGATTTCTATAAATAGTACTATCACAATATTTATTCTTCAATTCCTTCTTCACACTTGGCAAATACAGCACATTACTGAAGTCTTTTCATCCATATATTCTGGGAACAAGCAAGTTTAAACATGACTTAAAAAATGAACATTAATTGACTTTGATTATTTGCCACAGATGGTTACAGGTAGGTAGCCGAAGTAAGATGAAAAAATTCCTTCAGTAGCACCTTAAAGACCAACTAAGTTTTTATTTTGGTATGAGCTTTCGTGTGCATACCAAAATATCTGAAGAATATCTGAAGAAGTGTGCATGCACACGAAAGCTCATACCAAAATAAAAACTTAGTTGGTCTTTAAGGTGCTACTGAAGGAATTTTTTTATCTTGCCACAGATGGGTAAATGTATCATAGCAACTTCAGTGCAACCTATGGTACCCAAAGTGGGCATTCTGGGGAAGAAGAACTTGATAGGAAAACCCAAAAGTTGCATCACACGCTATATTGTTCAGTCAGCCTGACTTGCCTTGCACAACCTTTATTTCCCATCTCCAATTACTTGCACTCTAAAGCAAATTAGGACTAATACTTTAGAACCTGAAAAGACTAAGAGGCTTGTATGCTACTTCCGCTTTCCCCTAGTCCTCTCATCCTAGTCACTGTAAATACAAATTCTCTGTTTGTGTGGTTTAGTGAGAATGTGAATTCAAAAGAAGAAACAAGGATGGTCCTTGAGGTACATGGTTTTTATTTTATTTTTAAACCCATATTTTAAAACCCTCCTCATTTTGGCCACAGACTAAATCAGTCTGGGATTAGAACCAGTCTCTGTTAGTCAGCTTTGAGCCTGCTAATAATGGTGTAATAATTTGTACAAGTGGAGCTTTAGCAAATAGCTGCCTGTCGCTTATAGGAGCAAGTGAGATGTGTCATGGGGTAAATACGACATCAACGCTGGGTCACAAGCAGCACAACAGATCAACAGGGCACTTGAATCCAAAGTAAGAATGGCTTCCCTTTGGAGAAAGCTGTCAAAAGTAGTCAGCCATAATCACAAATAGAATGGTGAATTATAGAATGAAAAATTCCCTAAACTGCCTGGAAAAATCAGCGCATTTATATACAGGTCACAAGATATCCCGTTCTCCGTATTTCAGCCTCTGAATCTTTGAACCTTCTTTTCCACTGGGATTTTGTCATGACTCTGCATATTATTTTCGCCTCCAATCACAGATAATCACTTTATGCATTCTTCTTGCTCCCTTGTAGCTTTAAGTTCTTCATTGATCCCCCACCTCCTTTCCACTGTGCTTGTATCCATGCCAACAACAAAAATGAATGAGCCTGTCTAGGACTGTTGCTATAGTGGCAGCCAACAACTCCATCATTGCACACCGAAGCCATGGCAGGCAGCATTTCATGTCAACGGTGCTTTTGTATCTGTGCAATTTTGATTCTGCCCTGTAATTAAGAGCCATTTTGTTAACATAACAGAAATGAGGGGAAGTTCTGTTTTATGTTTGCTAGTGCACTGATCGCATAATAACTCAGCAAAGGCACATAGTATAGCGGAAGCTTACTACAGAACCAGTCTCCAGGGACCTGCTTGTTTCATTCGTATCAAGGTTTACATGTCACTGCAGATGAACTTTCCATATGTTACCCAGCTGCGGGATGGCAACTGCTCAGTTTAGCTTTCCAAAAAACTCCATATTAAATTAAAACTAATATATATAATATGGTAGTTTAAACAAAAGTACTCTGGCTTAAAAAAACAACAACCCCAATTTTTATTATTATAAATAAAATTATTATTTTGAAAGAAAGAAGCTACTTGATTCTTTTTCCTGAGCCACATAGAATATGCTGAGGTGAAAAAGTAAACATGCAAAGGTTCAGATTTTTCACAGAAAGAAACACCCTCGCCTTTTAACGGCAGCATATATTATATTTAAACAACCTCCTCTCCCATGACAAAGCAAATGAAATCCTATGATTGCAGTGTCACTTTCAGAGTTCCTCATAGTAATCAAGTAGACTATTTCCTTGAGGCATGTATGAATAAATCTGCTAACAGACATAATGTAAAATAAGACTGCTTCTGAGATCTCACACTTCAATATCACACACACACACACACACACACACACAAAACAAAATTGCACCTTACACCTTAGGGACCCAGGTGGCGCTGTGGGTTAAACCACTGAGCCTAGGGCTTGCTGATCAGAAGGTCGGCGGTTCGAATCCCTGCGACGGGGTGAGCTCCCGTTGCTTGGTCCCAGCTCCTGCCAACCTAGCAGTTCGAAAGCACATCAAAAATGCAAGTAGATAAATAGGAACCGCTACAGCAGGAAGGTAAACGGCGTTTCCATGTGGTGCTCTGGTTCGCCAGAAGCGGCTTTGTCATGCTGGCCCCATGACCTGGAAGCTATACGCCGGCTCCCTCGGCCAATAATGCGAGATGAGCGCGCAACCCCAGAGTCGGTCACGACTGGACCTAATGGTCAGGGGTCCCTTTACCTTTACCTTCACCTTAGGAATTAGGGGTTATTCTCAACTGGTGCTTTAAACAAACTTACGTTTTTGCATTCTGTAACTTTTAATTCATGGTCGGTAGGCTCTAAATAAAATACAGTCATTTGAAACACCAACTGAGAATAAGAATCCTACAAATCTTTTCTAATATATAAGCCCCACTGTATGCAATAGAGCAGGCATCCCCAAACTTCGGCCCTCCAGATGTTTTGGACTACAATTCCCATCATCCCTGACCACTGGTCCTGTTAGCTAGGGATCATGGGAGTTGTAGGCCAAAACATCTGGAGGGCTGCAGTTTGGGGATGCCTGCAATAGAGCTTACTCACAGGTATGCCCGCAGTCACGAAATTAAAAGACGCCTGCTTCTTGGGAGAAAAGCAATGACAAACCTAGACAGCATCTTAAAAAGCAGAGACATCACCTTGCCTACAAAGGTCCGTATAGTTAAAGCTATGGTTTTCCCAGTAGTGATGTATGGAAGTGAGAGCTGGACGATGAAGAAGGTTGATCGCTGAAGAATTGATGCTTTTGAATTATGGTGCTGGAGGAGACTCTTGAGAGTCCCATGGACTGCAAGAAGATCAAACCTATCCATTCTTAAGGAAATCAGCCCTGAGCGCTCACTGGAAGGACAGATCGTGAAGCTGAGGCTCCAATACTTTGGCCACCTCATGAGAAGAGAAGAATCCTTGGAAAAAACCCTGATGTTGGGAAAGATTGAGGGCACTAGGAGAAGGGGACGACAGAGGACAATATGGTTGGACAGTGTTCTCGAAGCTACGAACATGAGTTTGACCAAACTGCGGGAGGCAGTGCAAGACAGGAGTGCCTGGCGTGCTATGGTCCATGGGGTCACGAAGAGTCGGACACGACTAAACGACTAAACAACAACAAAAATGCCCGCATAGGATTGCAGTGTAGTAATATGATTCAGGGTCTGGATTGTTGTTCATACCTCAGTAATCATTTAGGTGAATAAAGCAATGAATGAACTTTTATGAGTATGGGTCGTTAGTAATGTGATATTTTATCTATCTGCAGGGGCCCATCCCACTTTGCCACCTGAAGAGACACATGAAGTTGCCACCTTCTCTGCGCCTGCTGAAGTCAGGGTCCCACTGCTGCTGCTGCTGCTGCCTGCTCCTCTCATGGCAGGGGGATGGGACATGCCCATGGAACTCCATCGCTGGTGTAGCTGCCTCCCACCCCCACCCCCAAAGTGAGGATGAGCAGCAAGAGCTTGCCAGAGCTTCTGCTCGCTATTCCAGGGGCAGTGGTAGGGCGTGGACTCGGTGGCAGAGAGACACAGTGGCAAGTTCTGCCATCTCTGGATCCCAGCAGCATCCCATCACGAGGCAATCGTCTTGGTCTGCCTAATGGTAATACTGGCTCCATCCATGCCCACATTGAGCTGTGATTTACTGAACTATATCTTTTGTACAGCTAGAATATCCAAACAACAGAAAAATTCATACCACCACCTTATTGCTGCCACATCAGACTCACAAATTCTTAGCTTTATTTTCCTCCAGATCCCGCATCTCACATCTTCTCTACTAAACCTCCAACCCCCAGTTCTCTCCACTTTGATCTGAGCTACATTATTTTATGCTCTCTACAATTCTGTCTGCCCCTTCCCAATGTGTAGCCTGGTCTTTAAATTCGTATCTTTCTGTATCTTCTTTTGGTCTTCAGAACCTAAACACTAATTTATGTATAAATCCCCACCTACTTAATACTGCTTATTTCTTCACTTCCCCATTTCTCTCTTTCTCCACTGTCGGGCCAGAAGATTACAGAAGGCAGCAAATGTAATTTGATCCCTCCTGTCTGCAAAACGCAGCAGCACTGCACATTATGTAGAAGCGCTGAAAAGGGATGTGCAAGTAATGATTATATTGTCCAGGATAATGTCTGGTCACTTTGGGAATGATATGTCTGGCAGCACATGCATAAGAGGAGGAAAGGCAGCTCAAAGTAATATGCAAAACCATTTGAGATAGGTTTCTTGCATTGTTTAAACTCTTTGGACTTCTCTCTGAAATTATCAGATGGTTGGCTTGATGAGAATTGCCCAAATTCACTATGAATTCTGCTTTAGATTAAGATTCAGTATGTACCCGAGGATAAACCTTCTTACACATCTCCCAAGTTGTTTTGCTATTGCTACTGTTTGGGCTTCTGTCACAATCATTCAGTACAACATTTCACCTACAGAAAAACCCACTCTCAAATTGCCTTTAGAAATGTTTTGGTGGGAACTCTTACTATACACCGGGTCTTGAAATATTTCTATAGAACAAAGGGTGGGCAGCATTTTGCTGTTTTAAGGGCCACATGTCTTCAGGGATAATCTCTCAGGTGGCAGGTGAGTCCAGAGCAGCCACCATCTTCTGCAACTCAGGGAAACTTCGTTTTGTTTCCCAGCTACACAGCTTTCATCTTTACTAACAGGCAGACATGGCTGTCATCCTCTAGAATGCTGCTTGTATCTGTGCTTTTGCCTGCCAAAAAAAAAGAACAAAACCATGGTATTTCCACTTATGTTTACAGGTGTGACACTAGTGGCAGGTCCTGCCAGTCTAGGATTCAGCTTTTAGAAGGAAGAAAATTATAATAAATCACTAGAAAGGATGCTGGAAGTCTCTTGTATTTTGAAGACTGATGCACAATATGGAGCTTGGGTTTGTCTATGAAAATATGGAATGCTTGTGATTCTGAGTGGGGAGAAGCTATCAAACATCAGGATAGTATCTTGTATTAACATCACTGGTGTGAACTCATTAAACTGCTTTGAAGAAACCATTGGGTTCCGAATTTCCCAATTCAACACTTCCCTATTTCTATCAGCTTCCAACTCACTACAGTACAGGCATATTGGAATCAACATGCTCAGACATGCCTCTCAAGATTAATTGTAGTGTAAAACATGGAAATAAAAGACCTCACAAATGTACTCTAAAAACCAGCTAAAGAAGGTGAAACAATATAAGGAATCTAAATGAAATTCAAACTTAATGGAGAGTGGTGGTTGCAGAAGAAACAAAAACGGAAACTTTTCTTTCATATATCTGGTGGTTTATACATGGTGCACACTTGAGAAGTCAAGTGAGGATATAGAATTTCATGTGTTCATTATTGCCTGTTATTATGTTATTATTTATGTTATTGTGGCTATTTATTAAATTTCTATACAACACCCGGAGATCATAGAGTGGTTTACAACATCACAAAAATGCAAAGCACATCTACACCCAGCTGCCTGCATCCTCCTCGTGTACATAATATCTAACTCATACATCACAGTCACTGCCTTATATACAAAGAAGCAACAGAGAAAGGCAAAGAATCTTTGAAAAACTGTAACAATAAATTATAGGTGCTTCATATGTGGTCATAAAGAATAAGACTAGTGGCACACTTGTAAAATATATATATATATATGTTCAGTTTTCTTAGTATATTTATCACCAGCATAGTCAAGTAATTTTTCAAAGCAAAGTTGTCCTCTGCTAAACCTTATAATGTCAGCAAGAGAAAGTGATGTTATCATGAATAATGATAATGTGCACATCCCACAATATATCATATGTTAAGACAGTGGCATCACATCATTCACATGTAATGCTCAGGTGTGATTGCACTTGATCCATTGTATGGTCATAGGTTTGGATGAAATTTAATCAACTTAATTAAAAGTGTTTTGGAAGCATGTAGATATGTTTGTCGGTCAGTTGGTTTTTGGTATAAGGTGGTGTCTATACGTCCATCCTGTATTTTTATAGACACTACTAGGAGTAGCAAAGGTTTGACTACCAAATAAAAGCCAAAGTTTTCTCTTTGCTTATTTCTCATGGTTTGTTTGGGAGAAACAAACTACAAGGCTTAGCACATAGCACTGTGGCTTGTTTCCTCCTGGCTGGGCGAAGGGAAGAGCCGGGGAGGTGCTATTAGAGCAGCATGCATTTACACACTGCTTGTTCATGATAATCCATAATTTGTTTATCCATCTTATGTGAATGAGGCCGCCCATGGAATGCTTATAGATTATGGCAATATTTAACTACACATACTGTATATGCAAAGGCAAAATATAGTCACTTTTGCTGTTTGTCCATGGCGGCTGCTGGTGGGGCCGCTGGCGCCGGTGCTCTGGCAAGATGGCACCTCGGAAGCCCCTCCCAACAGGCCACATCATGTTCACTCCAGCAGGAAGCTTCTGCTGCTCCCCCGCCATGCCGGTCTACCCATGTGACGGCCCAACCGGAGGGGAGGACGGAGCGGGAGCGTAGAGATTCCTGTATCAACTAAGCTGGAGGCAGTTAGAAGTAACTTAATTTTAAAGACAATTTTTTTCCCCCAAATCTATTAAACTAAGTTGACATTGTTTCTTCAAATCTGAAGTCTATTACTTAGATGTTCTCATTCGAAACAAAGGAATTAAAAAGAGCAATTTTTAAAAAACAACAACAACAACCCAAATCAATTGAAAATCTGTATCTAAAACAATTTATAAACAAAAAAGTGTGATTTGTGCATTCAAACAAACAATATTTTACTCCCTAGCACAACTCTTTCTGCCAAAAAATGTGGCTGAAAAATCAAGTATTCACACCGCATTTGTTTTCACTTCTATCCATGAGGGCAGTCATTTGAAGCAATTACACACAACAGTTTATCTAAATGGAAAACCACAGTATGAGAGGGCAAGATCGCCTGCTGCCTTTAAATAAATATTAAAGTCATGATCCATTCAAAAGTAAACATTTTTGAGGCACACAATCACAATATTGGAAATTAAAGCATGTGTTTAACTTTCTCATTAAAATCAGTAAGACTTAAAACATGCTTAACTTTGGCTTGATTCATAGCTGCCAAGTTATCCCTTTTTTACAGGGATTTTTCCTTATGCTGAATAGGCTTTCTCGCGAGAAAAGCGAAAACTTGGCAGCTATGGCTTGATTGTGCCCTGAAGGTGCTTGGTACAATCAATACTGAACATTTTTAGTATAGTCTATATGCTCCTGTGCATGAAATCCAGCTCACAAGATATTTCTCTTTCATTTCTCAGATACTCAAATGTGGACAAGCCCTTTGTTGTATAAGGGTCAGAAAACCAGCTGTAATTCTAATAAATTTGGTTTAGTATAGGTGAAAACATGTTAAAATGGTGAGTGGATGATCAAGAACAGTGCCATTTAAATAAGCAGATGATCACCAATTTCATTTAAATTGTTACACAGTATCAATGGAATTTACCTATGTAAAAATTAAGGTAAATGTTGATATCAAGTGTTGGAGGTATAAAAGCAAATCAAAGGAAGGAGGGATCATATATGTTTGATGCTAGTGTAAAAAGATTCAGTGCTTTTTGTTGACTGTTGAACAAATTGTTTGTGGTGTCTTTAGACAAAAATGTTTTGACATCTAGAATGGTTCTATTGAATGATGTTGGAGGGATACATGAACAAGAGGTAAGCTAAACATTTTCAGCAACTAAAATGTTAATAACTAAATGAATAGTGCAAGGCAAGAAAACTTCCTTTTATAGGAGAACAGCACCATAAAGTTTGTTTTTGTTGTGGTGATGCATAGCATTATAGCTATGTTTTATTTGTGTATGGATAATTTATGTGCACTTTATTCATATATCAAAGAGTAGGATCTGTTTTCAAGATATTAGGAATCTAGATCCCCTCATTCCCCTATGCTGAAATTTGTAAACAAGCCTTAATCTTATTATAAATTATTTTTTCCTCTCTGCTTTTGGTGTGTTTGTGATTAAAGCGATTAAAGATGTTAATAAACAGAATCAGAAAATTGCTAGTGGATAGAAGGCTAAGATAAAAGGTTTAGAACTGATTGGTACAAGTTGTTTTTCATGGGGATTGTGCATGGGCATATCTATTGTATAAAGGTAAAGGTAAAGGGACCCCCTAACCATCGCATACAACTCTGAAGTTGTGGTGCTTATCTTGCTTTACTGGCCGAGGGAGCCGGCATACAGTTTCTGGGTCATGTGGCCAGCATGACTAAGCTGCTTCTGGCAAACCAGAGCAGCACACGGAAACGCCGTTTACCTTCCTGCCGGAGTGGTACCTGTTTATCTACTTGCACTTTGACGTACTTTCGAATTGCTAGGTGGGCAGGAGCAGGGACCGAACAACGGGAGCTCACCCTGTCGCGGGGATTCGAACTGCCAATCTTCTGATCAGCAAGCCCTAGGCTCAGTGGTTTAACCCACAGTGCCACCCACGTCCTGTCTATTGTATATGTGCAATTTATCTTATTGTTCTTTTCTTTATTATATATGTTGTTCTAAATAAAATAATTTCATTTGTGTGACCAGGCGATGACCACCCCAGCCCCCAGGGACCACCAGTACGTAATAATGACACATGATCAGGTAAAATAAAAAAATTCCTTCAGTAGCACCTTAAAGACCAACTAAGTTTATATTTTGGTATGAGCTTTCGTGTGCATGCACACTTCTTCAGATACACTAGAAACAGAAGTGTCAGACCCTATATATATACAGAGGGTGGTGGGGGTGGGTGGGAATGGGAGATGGGCTGATGGGAGTGGTAAACCTGTAGATGGGTGTTAATGGCTGCTGATGGCTGCAATTAGTCCTGAGTTCTTTAGCTGAGGTGCTAAAGAAAGCTTGATCATGCATAATGAGATATGATCAGGTGTTATGGATTAAAATTTGGCCACAACTTTATTAAACTTTCAAATGTAGAAGACCTTGGCTTAGGCATTGGGCGTGTCCCCGCAGCTGGGGGAATTGGGGCTCCTCAGGATAAATGGGATATGGGGGTGCTCTGCAAGATGTATGCATATGCAGGCAGCCCACCCCATATCCTCACCCGCAGGGTAGTTCACTGACGACCTTTCAGTATATGGCCGGTGACACCCATATTACAACCCCTTTAAGAGGTGTGTTTGTGAGTCACCACTCCCCCCCCCCATTTTAGGGAAGAAAAGACTAAAGGATTCCACCCAAGGCCTTAAACCTCCCAAGTTGTGATGAATTGCTACAGGGAAGACAAAACCTGCCAATGCAGGAAAATTTCTTCCTGGGTCTTCAACAGCAACCAGTCAAAAGACCGTAGCAGAAAATGGTTAACCTGTAAACAAGAAACATTAAACAAAGGGGGGGTTGGGTGGGTGGGTGAAGCTCCTGAGCTGACTGCTTGGCTATTGTCAGCTCCACCCCCTATTTATAAATGGGGCTGGCCCCACCTCCCAGCAGTTTAACTTGACTACTGAGGCTAGACGTGAGCCTCCAAAGAATAACACTGTAACACTGAGAGGCAGGCCAGCCCATACAAACTGGTAAGTTCCCCGGGGTCCGAAGCATGTCACGTGATCCTGCAGAGTGCACCCACAGTGTAAAGTGTGAGTGCTCATTCTTTTAAAAACTAGAGTTCTACACCCTCCCTCCACCTACCTTCGCAATACGATAGTATTTGGATCTGATTTATGTAAAAATAAGCCTCTGCTCCCCTCCCCCCAAAACCCCCACCTCTAACCAAGTTGAATTAGGAGAGGTTATCTGAGATAATTGGTTCCAGCTCTAGTCTACAGCAAGCATACGCTACAGATATTAATTCTTTCTTCCCATTTTAGCCATATGTTTTGTTGTTCTGACTAAAGCCATTGAATTAAAATATACCCTGGAGGCTATTTTTTTTCCCTTTGTAGGCAACTGCAGAAATCACTACATTTATGCATGTTCTTCAGTACAATACATTTCTCAGCCTATCTTCTCTAGAGAGATGTAAGGCTGAAGAGGCATGCAAATACAATTGCTTCTCTGCAATGAGTGCAACATATGTGTGCCTTTTGTCAGAGAAACTGATCACAAGAGGAAAGTTCAAAGAGGCAGGCCCTTAACCAAACTTAAGTAAACTATAAAATAGCACATTATTTTTGCCTATGGAATACCTAACCTTCTGCAACAAAAATAATGCAGCACAGAAGTCTTAATGGCAGTGAAGCAGCTGTAGTTCCATTGTTATTTTCCATTTCCATCCATGAAAATGAATGGTAAATGTTCAGAATCCTGGAAGGATAACATTGCACATAGAGAAGATGTGCCTCAAGCACAGTAGCTTACACAGCAATCCCATGCTTATGGTAAGTTTTTGGTTGCGATAGGATCAAACCTAGACAGCATCTTAAAAAGCAGAGACATCACCTTGCCGACAAAGGTCCGTATAGTTAAAGCTATGGTTTTCCCAGTATGATATATAGAAGTGAGAGCTGGATCATAAAGAAGGCTGATCGCTGAAGAATTGATGCTTTTGAATTATGGTGCTGGAGGAGACTCTTGAGAGTCCCATGGACTGCAAGAAGATCAAACCTATCCATTCTTAAGGAAATCAGCCCTGAGTGCTCACTGGAAGGACAGATCCTAAAACTGAGGCTCCAGTACTTTGGCCACCTCATGAGAAGAGAAGACTCCCTGGAAAAGATCCTGATGCTGGGAAAGATGGAGGGCACAAGGAGAAGGGGACGACAGAGGTGCAACAGAACGATTTGCATTCTCATATAATTCACAACAATCTATAAATCAAGGTTCATATAAGTAATCAAGGACATCATAGTCCCATTCCTTCACACTACTCCATTGAATGCTAGTGCTAATATATATAAAAAATCATGACTCATTTTTCCTCGCAAGAATTAGCAAAAGCACCAATCATCCAGCAAAACAGAAAGTGCAGACAGAATTCCATTGCAACTCCCTACAAAGAATTGTGTGAGTGTTGTGTCAATTACTACATTATCTTCCTCAACAGGTGAACCCCCAAATATAGATACCAGAGTTACTGTAGTTCCGATTTCAGAAGTTACAGTGAGTCTTGTAGTATGCAAAAGCACTTAGGTAATATAACACTTTTATTCACCCCAAAGTCCATAATCCACATCTATTAAACTTATTTATTGCAGGTCCAGCACCCATTATTCACTGATGTTTTTCTTGTCTGACCACAGGTAAGCAGGAAGCCATTCAACATACCCATACTCCACTGTCCACAAGTAAGTTAAAGGTAAAGGGACCCCTGACCATTAGGTACAGTCATGACCGATGCTGGGGTTGCGGCGCACATCTCGCTTTATTGGCTGAGGGAGCCAGCGTACAGCTTCCAGGTCATGTGGGCAGCATGACTAAGCTGCTTCTGGCAAACCACAGCAGCGCACGGAAACGCCGTTTACCCTCCCGCCAGAGCGTTGCCTATTTATCTACTTACACTTTGACGTGCTTTCGAACTGCTAGGTTGGCAGGAGCAGGGACCGAGCAACGAGAGCTCACCCGTCACGGGGATTCGAACCACTGACCTTCTGATCGGCAAGCCCTAGGCTCTGTGGCTTAACCCACAGCGCCACCTGCGTCCCATAAGCAAGTTAGCCGTGACCAAATGGAATCTTACTTCTGTGCTTCTGTGATGTTTCTATCTTTCGCCTGCTATGGTTTTTGATCCTTTCCAAAGTATATAACAGATAGTAATGTAACAGATATCATGCAGTGATGAAAAAAAAACCTTGTTGCTCTGCGCATGTGTATTTGGATTTGATGATGTTATAGAATCATTCACCTATTGTCATGTATTGATTGGAGCCTTCCATGCACACATAAGTTGGGGGCATTTTTGCAGATTTTGCAAAGTTTTTTGCAGATAAAGTCGCTCAGATTCGGGAAGAGGTAGACTCCACCGTGGGAGCAGGGCCGGGGCGGGGGAGTGCTAGAGTCCTGTCTAGTCAAGTTTTGTGGGATCAATTTCAATCTGTTACCTCCGAGGATGTGGACAGGCTGCTTAGACGAATGAAACCAACCACCTGTCTCCTTGATCCTTGCCCATCCTGGCTTATAAAAGCTAGCCAGGAAGGGCTGGGCGATGGGCTTCGCGGGTTGGTAAATGCTTCTCTCCATGAGGGAGCCTTCCCAGACCCGCTGAAAGAGGCGGTTATTAAACCGCTTCTTAAAAAACCATCGCCCAGTCTCAAATCTTCCATTCTTGGGCAAGGTGATTGAGCGAGTGGTTGCGGAACAACTCCAGGCACGCCTGGAAGAAGCGGACCATTTGGATCACTTCCAGTCAGGATTCAGGCCTCATCATGGGACTGAAACTGCCTTGGTCGCACTGGTCGATGATCTCCGGCGGGCTAGGGACAAAGGTAAGAGCTGTTTCCTTGTTCTGCTGGATCTCTCAGCGGCTTTTGACACCATCGACCATAACATCCTTCTGGACCGTCTAGAGGGCTTGGGAGCTGGGGGCACTGTCATGCAGTGGTTCCGCTCCTTCCTCCTGGGCCGTGTTCAGAAAGTGGTGGTGGGGGATGAGTGTTCAGACCCCTGGGCGCTCACTTGTGGGGTGCCTCAGGGTTCTGTCCTCTCCCCCATGCTTTTTAACATCTATATGCAGCCACTGGGAGAGATCATCAGGGGGTTTGGGCTGGGTGTCCATCAGTATGCTGATGATACCCAGCTCTACCTCTCTCTTAAATCAGAACCAGTGAAGGCGGTGAAGGTCCTGTGTGAGTGCTTGGAGGCGGTTGGAGGATGGATGGCGGCTAACAGATTGAGATTGAATCCTGACAAGACAGAAGTACTGTTTGTGGGGGACAGGAGGCGGGCGGGTGTGGAGGACTCCCTGGTCCTGAATGGGGTAACTGTGCCCCTGAAAGACCAGGTGCGCAGCCTGGGAGTCATTTTAGACTCACAGCTGTCCATGGAGGCACAGGTCAACTCCGTGTCCAGGGCAGCTGTTTATCAGCTCCATCTGGTACGCAGGCTGAGTCCCTACCTGCCCAGTGACTGTCTCTCCAGAGTGGTGCATGCTCTAGTTATCTCTCGCTTGGACTACTGCAATGCGCTCTACGTGGGGCTACCTTTGAAGGTGACCCGGAAACTACAACTAATCCAGAATGCGGCAGCTAGACTGGTGACTGGGAGCGGCCGCCGAGATCACATAACACCGGTCCTAAAAGACCTACATTGGCTCCCAGTACGTTTCCGAGCACAATTCAAAGTGTTGGTGTTGACCTTTAAAGCCCTAAACGGCCTCGGTCCGGTATACCTGAAGGAGCGTCTCCACCCCCATCGTTCTGCCCGGACACTGAGGTCCAGCTCCGAGGGCCTTCTGGCGGTTCCCTCATTACGAGAAGCCAAGTTACAGGGAACCAGGCAGAGGGCCTTCTCGGTAGTGGCACCCACCCTGTGGAATGCCCTCCCACTAGAGGTCAAAGAGAACAATTACCAGACCTTTAGAAGGCATCTCAAGGCAGCCCTGTTTAGGGAAGCTTTTAATGTTTGATGGATTTCTGTATTTTAGAATTTCTGTTTTTTTTGGAAGCCGCCCAGAGTGGCTGGGGGAACCCGGCCAGATGGGCGGGGTATAAATAATAAATTATTATTATTATTATTATTATTATTATTATTATTATTATTATTATTTTCAATGCACAGTGTTGTGACAGAGATGCTGTGGAAATATCTCTTGGTGCTGCCGCCCCCGGAACAATGTTGTGCTATTCATTCTGCAACTAGCTGAGCAGAGGGTCGCAAATACTTTACACCAGCATTAATCCTGCCATAGCAGCAACCATGCATGCAAGGACTATAAGATTCTATTTTAAATTTGAGGCTTTCCCCATTTTACTATCTTCTACTGTTGATTTTTCCCTACAGTGAATAGTGTTATCCCTCTCATAAAGCTGAATTATCTGAAAGCTTCTTGGCATAAGACAAATATTAGGATGTAAGAAAAAGATACTAACAATGAAATAGTTCAAATGTCACCCCTCCTCCCAGATTATTCAGGGAACAGAAATGTCACCAAAGGATTTTATTATTATGTGTATGAAGAATGCCTTTCTAAGGCATAAATCTCATATATTGACATCAGCTGCAATTTTTCAAGTTTCTGTCTAATTTATCTTGTGCTAATTATACATCCCTCCGGTAGAGTAAATAACAACCATTAAATTGTTCTACAATATATTGCTATGTCCTCAGTGCAAATCTGGAATACCTTCAAACATGTAGATTTGATGGATCTTGCTGAGAAGTTAGTCCAATGCCCATACATATCTATGGTATCAATGGTAACGTTTAGCAAGCAAGCAGGTTCAAAATTAGAATTGCATGTTGAGACCCCGAAACAACCCCCTCGTTGAGGAATAAGACACAAGGAGACAGATATTAGGTTAATGTTATTGGGCAGAAGTGATTATCTTCTATTGAGGCAGTGTAACATAAAATAAATTGAGGGAAGGGGGAAATAGTGTGTTTCTTTCCTCAAGACCACTTGCATTTCCAGACAGCTCCTTATAACACATGATCATTGAAACCATTTCAATTGCCAAGTGGTCGAAGCATGGATGCCAAAGGCACACATCTCTTGCTGTTCAACACAAATGTGTGACATAGAGGTGGAGGCATTATCTTCATGCTGGCCCTAAATCATTTTAGTTTTCACACAGGACTTCGTTTGTGCAATACTGTAGTAAGTAAATGAAAACTCGCATTCTCTCTGCCCAGGTTAGTATCTTGCAAAGGCACAATTTTTACAAGGGACGGTAAGTGCCCGCCATGTTAAAATGAAGGGAAAATAATAAGTTTTCTGTTACAGCAGAAGTATAGTCCAGCAACATCTGGAGGACCAGAGGTTCCCCACACCTGGTTTAGACCTTGAATCAGAATTTTATCCTGCTCCCTCCGCCAGCTGCTGTTTGCTTCTGCTGTTAAGACAGATTTGTACAACAACCTGAATGCCTTATGTAGCATTAAACTAAAGACAACAGGGCTGCTTGATGCTGAATATTCCATGTATGCTGCCTACTCTTGGAACACAACGCTGAGATTGAAGACAGCACAGCAGGACTGACAGAAGATTAAAGGAAGTGCAAAGATGTAAACCAGCTGAATATTCAGTCTGCTTAAACTATGCTTTTGTATCAATTTTGCAGAGGCCATATAGGCGTTTCTGTTTCTCCTCCCTTCTCTCAAATGAATCAAGAAACCATTCACATACCCTTTTATTCATAGGCCTCAGTGAGTGAAATGTAGCACAAAGCACAGCCTTAAGTCTTTGCACTCTGTGTTTGCTATTGATCATTAAGAGAGAGAGAGAGATCTTACATACCCACCGCAGTGTGATTAGTTTGTACTTCTCTGACTTTATTGATCATGTGTCAGTAGAAATTTTAGTAACAAAGTATGTCCTGACAACACACTTTAAATGAAATAGTTGACAGAAAACCTCTTTTAAAACTCAAATGTCAAAATACAATTCAAGCATCCAGAAGACACATCCACTTGGCGCCATAGCAAAAAATGGGAAAAGATAAGCATCTAAATAAGAGGGAAAGGCTGCTGGAAACTAAGAGGAAAGTTTCAAAAGGCAAATTTACACCCCCCCCCAAAAGTAAAGTGCTGTTCTTTACATTCTTTTCCTCTCTCTCTCTCCCCACCCCAGAAGCTAGCTACAGTGAAAACTGTTCACCTTTCCTGTGCTACAAGGTCAGATCTGCTCATTACTTTATGCCCGAGCAGTGCGTGTATGAAACTACAGTGGACGCTCGGGTTGCGAACGTGATCCATGCGGGAGGCACGTTCGCAACCCGTAGCATTCGTAACCCACAGTGCCGCATCTGCGCATGCGTGGTTCGCAATTTGGTCTTCTGCGCATGTGCAAAGCATGATTTAGCTATTCTCTGCATGCTTGAGTGCCGAAACCCGGAAGTAACCCCTTCCGGTACTTCTGGTACTTCTGGGTTCGGCGCAACCCGAAAATGCACTGCGTCATAAACCAAGGTATGACTGTATTGTAAAGAGAAGGTCAGCTGAGAATATGAAAAGGAAAGAGGAATCGGAACAAAATGATAGGGCAGGTATCATAATGTTAAATCCAATGTAAATTAAACAGCTACAGGGCAGAGTCAAAATTTCCTCAGAAAATAATTTTCTACCCTTGTTTTTCAAGATCCTCCTGAATTGCTGGACAGTAGAAGTTCTACCCTAGAGATTATTTGGTGAAATGGCCTCCAAACCCATGAAATTTGGGTGCATCTGTGATATTGTTTGATAGTATTCTAATGTTGTTGAAGGAACAATGATCTCTTCTGCTTGTCGCTCTCCTCTCTTAGCCACCAATATTAATTAACAATAGGGATTAATTAAATACGGTGTGGCCCAACATTTATTGGAAGCGAGTATTCTCTTCCAACCCAGCCAGAAAATTACACACACCCCCAAATATTGATAAATGGCCCCTCTTAATTTTTGCTCCGCAAATAGCATGGACAGGTTTGAACAGCCACATTCACTCAGCCCTGTGGGGCAAATGCTTGGGAAAAATAATAGCTATTTTGATATGAATATGGTATCAAGGTATGCACAGCAATGTGAGGAAAGTATTTATGAAGGTGATCTAAAATGATTGGGGGAAATGGCAACAGAGGGACAGTAAAATATAAAACCAAGTTTCTTAGGGCATGTGCAGCCTGAAATATGTTATAGCTGTTGTGGTGCCAGAAGCATCTACAATCTAGTTTAGTGCCTAAGGGCACAATCAAAACCCCTGACCCATCACACTGACAGGTTTGGGTGGAGGTCTCCCTCTGCCCAGTCCAGAACAGCTCATATGCTCTTTGCTTTTGGACAGCCTATCCTCTGGTGGAGGCTCATGTAAAATCCTGAAACAAGATGTTTGGGGCAGGGAGGGGCTGAGCCATTGTGGGATCTGCTGGATTCCAGGCCAGACCCACTGACGTCACTTAATGGCATTGGGTCCAGTTTGGTTCGTATCACTAAGCAAGTCCAGGTTTTTGCCTGTCCCACCCCCAATATGGGTGAATATTGCAGCTTGCTATGGTACAAGTGCAAGAAGAAAGCACAGCATCACACCATCCATTGGTTCTAGTTTACACATGGGAGCAACATATGACTGGATGTTTTGGAAGCATCTTCCATGCTTCAATCTTTGAACCACGCCCTTTTCTTTGCCAATGAAGTGTGTGTGGATATGATTTTTGTATCTGGGTAGGAAGATAATAACATATATTCTGAAGGGTCTCTCACTAAAATGCTTCCCTTTCATAGATTACTTGCTACTGGCTTCTTCTTATAAACTGTCTGGGTCTGGTTACCATCCTTTGTATGTACATAACTGACCTAAGGCTGTGATCTTTCATACATGCACCTTCTTGGAAGTAAGCCCCAGTTAACTCAAAGGGAATAACTTTGATTGCACACTTATAAAATGGTGCGATAAGATTACAACCCCGTGCACATACATCCCTTTGACTACAATGGCACTTGTATCTCAAAAAACACTCATAGGGTAAGGCCTTTTGGCTCTAAAGTACTGTTCTTTTTCTTTTCTTGTTTTTGTTTTTCTAACCGGAAAAGGATAATTCAGACATGTTTCTGTAGCCCTGAGTGCAAACACCATTTCAAATGCTTGATTCCCACACTACCGTGGGTTATGATTTTTATTTTATTCGTAACAGCCTGGAAAAAAAATGCTTTGAAAATGTGGAAATGTAAAGCAGAGGCTTTGAAAAGGCCCAACCAGATATAACGAGAGAGAGAAAGAAATACAATGGAATATAATACTTTACACAGCCATCTCTTTCTAAGCAGCTCAGCCAAGTTTAACATACATACATATCTTAATTTATATTTATTGTTCAGAAAGCATGATAATTTGATTGCACATAGGAAGTTTAAAAGTGCAAACCACCATATTCAATTGATCTAGGAAGACAAACTTATTAGAAACCATAAATTCTGAACAAAAAGAGAACAATTCATTCTCTTTCTTTTGTTAACCCATCCATGATAAAAGAATGGAATACTTCTACTTCCACATAGGGATTTTGAATAGAGCAATCCTTTGATAAACAACTTAGCCCTCTGCATTTACCAACTCAGACTCCTTCCAAGATATCTTCCAAAACGCTAACACACTATTCATCTGAAAGCTGTTTTCTTCTATGAAGTGAATTAATAGAGATAAAAACTCTGAAATGATTTTAAAAAAGAGAAAACGCTTCAGGAGCTGCAGTGAGCCAATTACGTATTCAGAACATATAAAACATAATTCTCACAATTTCTAGTAGTCATATCTACATAATGATATTTTTGATCTTAATAAAAACAACATAAATTTAAGAAGGAACTATAATGGGGGGGGGGAGAGATGGTCTTTTCACATCACAATGAACACATTGTCTGCGATGTCTTTCCATAAGACATTCTACAATTCAGTTTCATTTGTACCCCCCACTGACCTCAGAAATTTAAATTACAATTCCCTACACTTACCTGACAATCCTAGGCCATATCTATGCAGCAGAATCAAATTACTGCCCACCTGGGAGATAACATTAAAAGAAAAGAAAAAACTTACCCCATGAAAAACCTCCCTGCCACTGGAAAACTAGCAGGTATTCAGTTTGGTTCTAGCCTAGCTCTTTTCCTGCTATTTTAGTTTTCTGATTTCAGGGCAGAAGGGGGCAGTGAAAAACAACAGCAAACCCTCTCAACTTAATAACTTTACTACGTCAATCTCCAACCACTATCATTCACATTCTTTGCTGGGCGCTTCTGTCTGTGCACAATAGCTTTTTGCATGAAGGTGCTGCCCTTATTCTCTTCTATGATTTTGGTGGGACCTTACTCAAAAACGAAGAAAATGATGCACATAGAAGCAACTAGATTTTTTTCAGAGCCTCCTCCTGCCCGTTCAGAGCACTGCTTCATTCCTATGATGATTTGCCTCAAAGTTTTTATGAAATAAGTTGGAAGACTTTATTTGGCTAGTTCACACACTGGTGGATCTGGGTGCTTCTTAGATGTGCTGTGGAGCGCACATTACAAATTTGACACGATGTGTGGTGCAGCTGGACATATAAATGATAAACCTGACTTCCAATATCCTTCCTTCTCAAAAGTGGAGGGAGGAGAAGAATTAGGTGAATTGTGCATATATGCACATGCCCATGTCGCATGGCTGTATTGTATATGAAGGATACATGATTAGGTGAATTCCAGTTTTAATGCTAAGCTATTTCTTAGACCAATAGGAATGCTATATTTATTTTACCACCTCCCTTCTTTCCTTGTTATATTATGCGTAAAAGCCCACAGAGTGCAATTAAAATGCTTTATTTAAATATGGAGTTTTTGAAAAGGTGCTGCCCTGAAGCCGAATATATAATAATCTGATGTCTCTATTATGGCACAAAATGCAAAAATGAGGGGAAAGGCGGGGTTTTTATTTTTAGTCATTAGTCTCTGCAGACTTCCACCTCTTCTATACATGAATTCAGGCAATATTGGCTTCATATTTTGTATTAAACTGCAGCATAAGATATTTGGAATCAGTAGTGTATAGTATGAGGCTCACAAACCTTTAGTGTTCCTAACCATGTTGAGGACCAGTCCTACCATTAGGCAGACTCAGGCAGCTGCTTCAGGCAGCAAGGGTGGACAGCGGAAGCAGGTGAGTATACAACATGGCCTATCCTGTTCTTCCTAAGCTAGCCTGCTGCCCTCAACTGCAGTGCAGGAGGATGCGCTGATTGTCATGTCCAAGTAAGATATAACAACCAGTCTGGTTTGCTTTTCTACACGGAATGTGGCCAGGCCTTTTGTCCTTCACCTCAGGCAGCAAAATGTCTTGAAATGCCCTTGAACATGATTGCTTGAGGAATTCAGGCTGAAATCCTGCCTACACTTCATTAGAGTTAAGTCTGCATTGATGCAGCTGAATAGGATCAGGTTATACGTGCCCATCACTTTCCTGAAGTAAGGATACTTGCTAGACGGAAGAACAGTTCCTACACCATGGAAGGTAAATATGACTGTCTGAAGCATTCAGGGAGAATCCAGTGCATGCAAACATGTCCATCCACTTGACAAAAAATGCACACAGAGCTGCAATACATCCAATTTAGTAGGACCAACTGAAAGGGAGATAGATTTTAATTTCTTAAAACTCTTCCTCAGCTTGGATATTGAATTTTTAAAATGTGGGAGAGAAGCAGAAAGAAAATTACTGCTGATAAAAGGGCATGGAATGTACAGTAACTTTAGTCCAACATTATAAACCTGACACAATGGATCTTGGTGGAAACTCTTTTCACCATGCCTGCGCTTTCACCAGAAACATTCCCCTTTCTTCTCTCCCCTCCTCCATTTTTTTGTTCAACATCTAACCTGAGAAGAAGTTATACGAAACTCAAAAGCTACTTCGTTAGATTCTGAATTCCCTAATAAATTGGATATTTTGCTACAGGCAATCAAAAATTTGTAAAGCCCATCTCTTCCTTTTAGCGTTTGAGGAAACTAATAATTTGGATATATTGCCAGTATTTTTCATAAGCATTCCAGAGCTATACTAAATATTTACTAAACACATTTAGTAAATGAGCCATGATTGAGGAATGGTTTACTGTTAACCCCCTATTCCCCTTCTGTGTGTTGCATGTGGAGTACAAAAAAGGAAGGTAAAAGGTAAAGGACCCCTGGACGGTTAAGTCCAGTCAAAGGCGATTATGGAGTTGCAGTGCTCATCTTGCTTTCAGGCCGAGGGAGCTGGTGTTTGTCCACAGACAGCTTTCTGGGTCATGTTACCAGCATGACTAAATTGCTTCTGGTGCAACGGAACATCGTGACAGAAACCAGAGTGCACGGAAATGCCGTCTACCTTCCCGCCGCAGCAGTACCTATTTATCTACTCACACTGGTATGCTTTTGAATTGCTAGGTTGGCAGGAGCTGGGACAGAGCAATGGGAGCTCACCCCATCACAGGGATTCAAACCACTGACCTTCTGATTGGCAAGCCCAGAAGGCTTGGTGGTTTAGACCACGGCGCCACCTGCACATGTGGAGTACTCCAGCTTCACACTTGCTGGACAGAGGCTGGAGTGATGCAGAGAGGTAAAGAAAAGCTTGTGGACTCAACTGTCCCTGTGCACCCCTACCTGATAAGTCTGCACTTGCCTCTGTGTGCCCAGGTCCCAGCATAACAATCATGTATTGTGATTGCTGCAGCCCTTCATTTCACAGCCCTAAAGCGTCACTGGGACTCTTGAAAGCTAGAAACCAAGAGAGAAAACATACTCTGACTCTTGGATGCTTTGCTGGGTCAGAGAGCTTTGTGCCCTGGGCGGCAGCTGCTACGCTCTCTGTCCCAGTAAAGTATCTCAGAGCTGTTATTATTACTGCTGCTGCTGCATTTGTAGTGCCACCTTCTTTTGGCAACAGCAGTGGCTGGATGTGAAATAGGATGACTGTGCTGTGCTGCTTTGGCACCATTAACTACCGGTAATTGGAAGGCTATTGCTTAGAAGCACTGCTAGCGTTGTAAACTCAGAGCAGCAGTTTGGGTTCACCTGGAGTTAAAAAGACCACCACAACTGCATGATCCCCCTTATCCTATAGTGTTGGCTAAAATGGGACAACAAAAGAGGCACAAGCCTTCATCGTCATGTACAACAGGTGTGCAAAGCCAATAAAAGGTGGCATTGCTCTCAGTGCTGGCTGCACTAGCGGCTCCCTACCTAGGCCATGGCAGCCTCCCTTCTGTTCCAACCTCTGCTGGCAGCCCTGGTTCTCTATCTTCAAGTGCATCTTTGCATTCCTCCACTACAAATTTCAGAATGAAGGCCTGGTGAAATTTGGGCTGAATGTAGTTACTCCACCACTGAGTTGGTCTGTCCTTAGAGACTAATGGAATCTGATGGATTCCTGAATGCTTTGGGGGATTTTCTGGTTGACATGGCTGGTGCTCCTATTGAGATCCTTGCCTCACTACGGAATGGCAAGATGCATAGAGTGATTGGCAGGATTGCTCCTGAGTGCACTCTCCATTGCCGTGGAGCATTAACGTCACTTTGGTATTCCAGTGACCTTCATGTAATAAAGCAAGAGGGTCAGTAGCTAGAGTTCAGGTGGTGTAACCCTCAGTCCAGCCTCACCAAACATGGGTGAGGCTGCGTCACCATGCCTACCACAGAGTGGTATTGGCAGTGAAGAAAGCTTACGTTCCCTCAAGTAGTCATCTGGCAGAGTTCTGCTAGTGTAGAGGCTTTCTTTACACACTGCATCTTGACTGTGGCCTAGAAAAATAGCTGATCTTCTCAGGAAAGGAAAGTGTAGCTGCAGGCTGGAAGCAATTCTTGTGAGGGCTGTTGAAGCAGCAGAAGACTCCAAGAGCTGGAATGAACGATCACTATTAGCACATTGAACACAAAGGTACTTCTGGGATTGTTAGATAAACTATATTAGGAAATCCCTGCAACAGAAAGGTCCAATATACTGCCAAACCTGTGTGAGTCTACTGCTAAATTGGCAGCCACTGAAGCCTAGTTAAAGATATGAATTATTACACTTTGAAACTACATATTATATTCTTTCCCCAAGGTTCCTTTAAATATCCCTGTTTATCTGTGTGATTAAACGGCCCGTTGTTTGTTGCCTACACGTCAGTATGATTGGCTGGAACTCACCAGGGCTTAGACAGAAGTTCCTAATGCAGACATGCTTTCGGCACTTTCCTTTTAATTTTGGTTGCACAAGCGCACTGTTGATTTACATTGCAATTACACGACAATAATTTAAAAAATATTAAAATTCATTGCATACTATCCTAACAAAACCTTCATCCCACAAAATGGGAAGAAAAAACCCAGCAACAAGTCAAACAGACAATGAAGGGGTCTTTACTTTGTCATCCAGAAATTTTTGCCTGGCCTTCATGGCCTTCGTCACAAAGACTGCTACCATATGGGTAATCTGTGGGTTAGCATCAACTAACAAAATTTTTACTTTATCTTCAGGATTAATTCTAGAGTTGGGTATGATTTGCAGGCATGACTAAGCCACTTCTGGCGCGATGGAACACCAAAACCAGATCAGCACACAGAAATGCCGTTTACCTTCCCGCCAGAGCGGTACCTATTTATCTACTTGCACTTTTTGGCGTGCTTTCGAACTGCTAGGTTGGCAGGAGCTGAGACCAAGCAACGGGAGCTCACCCTGTCACGGGGATTCGAACCGCCGACCTTCTGATTGGCAAGCCCAAGAGGCTCAGTGGTTTAGAGCACTTACTGTTAAATGTGTTTACTATTATGACTCACACAGAGAGATATACATAAACATTTGTGCATGTGTCCAGCCTTAAATTGTGCTGCTACTATAGTGGTTTGAGAAGTAGTTGGCCTGCTAGGACAATACTTGTTTTCTACAGCACAAAAGGTATTCCCCTTGCATCCCAAATGGAGTAGGACTGCCCATCAGCTACATGGAAGTAGTCCTATACACCTAGCTCCAGCATAAGTGTAGGTAATGAAAGGAGAAGCAGAGGGGATTTGAATGGGAGGTGGAAAATTGCTATACAGCTTCCATAAGATGGTGTTGTTGCACAAACAGAAGCTTGTGCTGCAACAGCTACAGTTGAAGGAATTTCAGACTGTAAGGGAATTTGGCTAAATAGCTACACTGACTGATAGAAAAGACTTTCTACTCCGCCAGGGCACAAAGAGTAGAGAAATAATGAGGCAAAATTAAAACCGTAGCATATGGGTTCGAGGCTTTATCTTAGTTTAGCATTCTACCCTGATCTCAGTTTGCCTTGGCTTCACAGTGTTATTGTTTGTGGGTAAAACAATACCAACTCAGGGAAGAAGATTATTGCTGTACAACAAGGCTTTTAATCATCAGGATTGCAGTGGATTGGAACTAAGTTGATTAAAGAGATATATGACATGAGAAATGTAGTAGGAACGTAATAAAGAGAGAGTGTGTGAGAGCGCAATGCACAGCTCCTTCAATTGTCCTCGTTTCTATGATTTCTTCCAACCGCTGCAAGGCAATTACAAGGAGTTTTATTTTCCCCCTATAATAACAATTCCTATTACTGTTCTGTTAAGCATTTAGAAAAGTCAAAATACTTTCAAACAGCAGAGCACTAAGATTACAAAAAATAATAAAAAAATACAATTTGACCTTCAGCACTCTCAGGAGCAGAACTCTATAGAACATAACCTATATGGAGGTCCTTAGAAGAAATCCCTGTTAAATCTGAGCAGCAAGATACACACATCATTTCAAAAAGCAATCTCATTAGGAAAGCATAGGAGGGAGAGAAGTTTGCTCAAAGGATGAAGGAAAAGCCTTGCATCTTCAGAGATTTGGGTGAGCAAGGCATGTTACCTGCTATCTGTTCTTGGAGAAGCATTGCTTTCTGCAATGATATGAATCCCTTAAGGGGAGCCAGAGACGCTTCTATTTTTGCTGGTCACAAAGATGTCAAGTGCTGGGAGTTGAAACAAAAGGGGATTGACACAAAGAAAAGCTTTATTGGTTGTATAAACAATAATGAGTGCTCTCCAAAACATGGGATGTGCAGCTCTACTTTATCCATTAAAAAAGAAGAAGAAGAATGGTACTACTGTGTTTTCCCGAAAATAAGACATACCCATAAAATAAGCCACAGCAGGATTTCTACGCATTTTCGCAATATAACTCATACCCCGAAAATAAGACATGGACGCTGCGCCTCCAGGCAACAGCTCGCTGCCCTCAGCCATGCCGCGCCGCACGGAGCCCTTCCCACTGGAATAAGACACCCCCGAAAATAAGCCATAGTGTGTCTTCTTGAGGAAAAATAGATATAAGACGGTGTCTTATTTTGGGGAAAACACGGTAGCTGCAGAGAAGACTACAGTGGTGGGAAAGACAAAGACAGAAAAGACAGGTCAACCCCTTAGGGCCATCTAGGGCTTCAATGCTGTGCCCCACCTTGCTCTACCCAATTCTGCACTCTGGTTTTTTCCCCTCAGAACCTAGATAACTACTTGATACCTAGTCTCTCATCCCTTGCCCAGCTTTACTTGTTGAATATTCACAGTGATAATTGTAATACAGGTTCTGCTCACTCCTTCTAATACTGAACTCTGTGACACTGCTCAACAGGATAGAAGCCCAAAAGGGATTTGCTGAGAATTAACATACTTGGATGAATCCCCAAGGAAGCAGAGATTCAGAAAACCGGGGAAACCCATGGGGTGTGTGTGTGGAATTCCCACTTAAGGCTTAGAACACAATTGCATGTCCCTGTGATGGATGCATGCAAGCCTCCCCTGTTCTCTGTAGCAATCTATTTGGACCAGGACTCACACAACTGACTTTCCAAAGGACCTGACTGTGTATGCTGGCAGTAGGCAGAAGTAGGGGCATATGGAAGAATGGGGAAAGACAGTACTAGGGCTCAGAATGAAAGATGGGGAATGGTAAGAGTTGAAAGAGAAATAGTGGAGAAGGCAGGGAGAGAGGCAAGGAGGTGGGAGTGGCAGGAATAACAGAAAAAGAAGAGCCATGTAAAACAAGGGGCACAGCAGGAAGTGAGAAAGAGGGAGTCAAACAGAGTGATAGTGGATGGTAGGCAAGCAGGTGAGGAGTCGGTTACTAAACTCTTTAATTCAAGGATAACCTTTGGTCCCAAGGGTCAAATTCACCCTTGGCCAATCTCAAGGGGCTGCATGCATGTGCCCAAAAGACCCAGACCCTATTCCTCAGTTGATCCATGCAGGTCAGCTGAGAAGAGGGAGTTATTTGCTCCTCTGCACTCCCCAAATGATCAATGTGCAACTGGGAAGAGAGTAATCTGCATCTCCATCAGGGACCTGGGCTTCATCCATCCACAGCTGTGTCTGTTGTCTTTTTACGTCACTGGTTGGGTTAGGGATGGGATAGAACAAAATTGCTTGGGAGACTGGATCAGATGCTCAAATTGGGCTTTAGCCACCCCCTGCACTTGTTCTGATCTGTGTCTCAAAGCCCAAGCAATAATTTTTTGGCCCCTGGGAATATAGCTAACAACACAATATTTGTCAGTTAGTTAGTAGTATACAGCTAGGAAATACCAGTACTGAATGAGTCAGGATCCTGATCAATACACTTCTGATTGGCACCACAAAAGTAGCTGTAAACTGTACTCTTTGAAATTCTTAGGATGCAGAATTAACTTGCAAACTTTAAAAGGGTGTCCCTTGCTTCTATAATCCCTCCAATTTGTTTTATGCATAGGAACCATATTTTCAGAGGCCAACTAGCAAAATTTGCTTACAAGTCTGCAAAAAGTGTGATTTGCTTTTTAATATATGTTTAGCAATACTTGCGTGGTTTTCAGGAGTAAACTTCACAGAAATGCTAAGATAAAAAAATCGCAACTTTTTGTCTAGCTAGCTTCTTGCCTCTCAGACAGAACTGCCATGAGATGTTGGATAACTGCTTTTATCTACATGCCAATAGTCTAGGTTCTAAATAAAATATCCCAGTTAAACTCTTGCTAATCAGTCTAGCTAGCAAGTCCACCACCTTCCATTATTTGTGTGCTTTGAGGTGCATATGTACATATGAAGTCTCCTACACCTCAGCAGACAGTATCTCTGCCATGCAGATCCTAACCGGCCTAAATAAATCTGGGCCAAAAATACAGTTTAATTACTTGCTGACATTTCACCATTGACAAGCCATATGTGATGGAGATTAGCTAGTGTAATGTTTTGAAAAGGTTCTAAAGAGTCCACTGGAACGTGTAATTCATCTGCTTTAATATGCACATTTTGCTGAACCAGCACAGTTAGTTATCTTCAGAGAAGGATACAATTTAAACAGCAGAATCTACTTTTGATCACCACTTTGAAAGCTTCATTAGCACATTGCTATTCAGCACTACAGCTGCTTCTCTTTAATGGCTTAAAGTAATCAAACTGTAAGACCATCCTTCAGGAGTCCTCAAAGCAGCAGAGTATTTATATAGATGTATTACTGTGGCTATAAAGGCATATTCAGAATACAGCACTTCTTTTCCAGTGCACACTGTTACTAAACACAGGAAAGGAATACCAGCTCTCTCTAAGGGGTTTTTATTTTTATTTTTAATCCCCAAAAATCTATTACAAAAATGAAACAGAAACGCTCACATCCCAAGTCTTCCGTGAAACTGTTAGCCAACTTTGTAGTAAGATGGCAGCAATTTATAATAGCATCCCCATAATTTAAATTATCTGCAGTGATCAAAAGTACTATATGCACATTTCAAATCACAAATTAGTTTTATAAATATGAAATATCAGTAATATTACACACATTGTAAGAGCTTATAATTGCCTGAGTGTTTCTAAATATGCTTCTATCACTATTGGGAATTATTTCAATCTTTGGACAAATGGGTATTAAGAACAGAAAAAAGCTATACATGTTTCAAGTCCTACAAAGTGCCTACAATAATGGTGCTCAGAAGCATGGTGGTTTTGACATCAATGAAACTAACATTCTTTCCCCTACTTGCCTCTAAATATATGAGGAAACATGTGTGCTATGTGTCCAAGCTAGTACAAGATTGTCCTGGTGTTAGTTTATGTCTACTTCTTAACTCATAAAATCCGTTTGTGCTCATGCTTACCAAGCAGAATTCTATTCAGATTCTCATTTGTACCAACTCCATTTGGGCCTGGCTTCATCTAAGGCATGTTGAGACTAGTCATAAGTACAGCATACTCTCACAAGTCTCCATTTTCGTCACCCAGGCACTGGCGGACGAAGGTGGGGGTGGGGCGACTCACCCCGGGTGCCATCCTGGGAGGGGGTGACATCACAGCAGCCCCCGCCCCCGGGATGCTCGGCGCACGCCCAAGAATGTGCGCTGCTTACCGTACACCCCCGATGCGTGCCATGCCCCCCGATGCATGCCACACCCCCTGGGATGTGTGTCACGCCCCTGGATGTTCGCCGCTCCCGGTGCTGCAGAAGGTAGCTCCACCACTGCACCCAGGTTGTACTTCATCTTCTTAGCACAAGTCCAGCTAAGGTCAGTGAATGTACAGTGGTACCTTAGTTTACGAACTTAATCCGTTCCGGAAGTCCATTCTGAAACCAAAGCATCTTTTAATCAAGGCGTGCTTTCCCATAGCAGCGGGGGACTCAATTTACAAATGGAACACACTCAACAGGAAGCAGAATATGTTCTGCTTCCAAGGCAAAGTTCACAAACCAAAACACCTGCTTCCGGGTTTGCAGCGTTCTTAATCCAAGCTGTTCATAAACTAAACTGTTCTTAAACCAAGGTACCACTGTACTAATTTAAACGAACAGCAAGACAATATAACACACTTTGACCTCTTTACTGCTGTTCCTTTGAGAAAATGATAAGTAATGGATGGGAGCTATTTAATTAAAAAAACAACTCCTCGTGGTTATGCATGATTAAATTCACAGGCCAATAAAGATTAACATATAACACTTGCTTGGTTTTATAATGCTCCATGGGTGTATAGAGCTCTGAAAGGACAACAGTTATCCCTGTGACGAAGAGTTAATATTGTTAGAGCAGTAGATTTGCTTTGCGTGCGACATTTTACTGGCAGATTAATACACAATATTGGTGGTGGGGTTTTTTTCAATTCATAAATGCAAGAAGTTCTGTATTATATTATATTCATAAAGCGATTTGACCTATTTTTGATGTTTTCCTTTGATGAAGTAACTAAAACTGTTGAATTTCAAAAATGCCTTTTTTATATAATTGATGCACAGGAACACAGCACCAGATTGAAATGAACTATTCTGAGCCATAGTGGGTAGGCCTGCTGTGGATTGATTAACTGAGTTTTCCAATGGAAGAGCATGTATATTCTAACTTCTGGATTCAACTTCTGAGAAATTGCTTGAAATTCAGAACTGAAAGCCTACTTGTTTTTTTTGACCTATAAGACCTTTGCTAATTCAGCCACACATGACACATCATAAATACTGTGATCAATGAGAGAGATCAGCACTCTGCCCACACCCTTTTTTAAAAAAGGTGTTGGAACTGTGATGTGCTTGAGTATTACATCTTCTACTTTTTAGTAGGCATGTATGAGGAATGGTGAAAGAGAGAGTGCCTTTTAGGGCCCTGGTGGTTACACCATGGGGCACTATATTATCTTCAATGATGTCAGTGAAGTTAACTCTTTATTCAAAGAAACTAAAACCGCACAGGCCTAGTGATCACAGCAACTCATCCCAGTCTTGCCCCAGTGAAGCAGTTATAATGACTGAAGGTCCCCACCTTCCCAGCACTTTCTAAGGCTCCTCCCCCAGTTCCTAAGGCTCTGTTGCCTTGTATCTTGTTGCTCTGCCCTCTCTATTTCTCTGCCTGTTCTAGGAGACATGGGGGTAGGGGAACTGGTTGCAGCAGGAGAGGGAGACTCCCTTAATTCTTCAGCGGCCAGCCACCTCCTTTTCTTCTGAGCCTGGATTGCTCTCTGCGTCAGACTCTTCCCAATCACTAAACCCTGTTGCCTCTTCAGCTTCCAACACTTCTCCTCCCCCAGTCTGCTCCCTCTTCTCCCTACGACAACACATCATCATCCCACTGCCTGTTCTGAACCTTCTTCACCTGGGGGGTTCCTTTGGGGGTTCCCCAGCTGGTGCCACCCACCACTCTTCCGCATCTATCCAGTCCATGACATTAACATGGGCCTTTCTTTGCGCTTGATCCAGAAATTGCAGTTAGTTCAGAATACTGTGATATGGTAGCTCACAGGAGTGAGAGATTGTTGGCATATAACCTTTGCTCAGAGACCTGCAGTAGCTGCTGATCTGCTACCAGACCAAGTGCAAGGTGTTACTATTGTAGTATATCATAGAATCATAGAACTGTAAAGTTGGAAGGGACCCTGAGGGTCATCTGGTCCAACCCCCTGCAATGCAGGAATCCTAAATAAAGCACCCATGACAGATGGCCATCCAAGCTCTGATTAAAAACCTCAAGGAAGGAGAGTCAACCACCTTCTGAAGGAGTCCATTCCACTGTTGAACAGTGTTACTGCTAGAAAGTTTTTCCTGGTGTTTAGACCTTTCTTGCAACTTGAATCCATTGATAGGTGTCCAATCCTCCAGAGCAGGAGAAAGCAAGCTTGCTCTGTCTTCCATGTGGCAGACCATATACCCTCTCAGCCTCCTCTTTTTCAGGCTAAACAAACTCAACTCCCTCAACCATTTTTCACAAGGCTTAGTTTGCAGACCCTTGATCACCTTGGTTGCCCTCTGCTGTACACTTTCCAACTTGTTAATATCCTTCTTAAATTGTGGTGTCCAGAACTGGACACAGTACCCCAGGTGTGGTCCAACCAAGGCAGAATAGAGTGGAACTTTTACTTCCCTTAATTTGGGCACTATACCTCTGTTGATATAGTATATAATAACCCTTAAGAGTTTGGGAGCAGTTTACTTAATGAGATCACCTTACACCATATATGGCAACACTAATCCAGACTTTTTGAATGTTGACATGCATTTTAATCTGTTTTACAATTTATCGTTTATTTTAATAATTTTTGTCTGTTTTAACCCTGTTTTTTTTGGGGGGGGGTTACTGAAAATGTCATTGTTTTATTCTTTTTGTAAACTGCTTTGTTGTTTCCTTACAATCAAGAGATATAACTTTTTTTAAAAGCCTAATGGCAAAGGAATATTGCTACTACTGTATACAGTATTCCTTCCTGCAACAAACCCAGGGGGTCTTATTATACTAGAACCATTCAGACTTTCAATCAACAGCTAGAAGAGTATGCTACGTCAAGAAATGACAACACTCATAAGCCATCCTGCTACTAGACATGACTCAGAAAGTTCATGAAACAGAAGTGAATTTTTGGAAGCCAGCAAAATACCAGAGACTTCAGTTGTCAGAATTTTAAAAAGAAAAGAAAAATCAAGGTTATATATTTCCTTCACTCAGCTGACACAGAATGTGGTCTCCGACTATCTTTGAATGATCCTACCCCCTAAGGTTAGAAGGAAATTCAGATATATATTTTTAAATCAAAAGCATGTGGCACTAGAAACCAAATCCGCATTGTGACATTGGCTTAATATTTAACTGGATTTCCTATGATACAACAGACGTTAACTTGGAAAAGTGTTCCATGCACAGTGAGATTGGTTTTTGGTATTTAATTTTGTATATTTTCCCTTCTTTGAATTTTAAACTCTTCTCCACTCCAAGAAAGGTGACCATTGCTTTCATATTTAAAATAACTTTTTACAGCTATAGGCAGTATTGGCCCATGAGGTAATACTGACAAAGTCTCTTACAATGGAAGAGAACTGGACATCCCATTCATTCCTCTTGCCAATGGCAAGAATGATTTTATTATTATTTCGGATAGATGATGGCATGGTTTTAATGATACCGATTCTACAACTTTAGCCCCCCTTCAGCAAATCATTGTTGAACTTTACTCACTGGGTATAAATTTTAAAATATTTATGTCCACCTTGCACAGCGTTAAATCCATTATTTGTAATTATTTGTATTTGTAATGCCATGTTGAATAATTTTCAATTGCCTTTTCATGATACTGTAAATTTGTTGATGTATGTAAAAAGTCTTCCCAATATATCTATACGATCCAATACTATGCAACCGAGTTTTTCAGCAAGACTGACTTTTCCAAAATATCAAGTTCTGCTCCAAGGAAAATTGAATAGTTTAAAAAAGCAAACACATTTGCCCTTGGCTTATAAAAGTTCACCATTACAATACTGTACTAGAATATAAGAGATATATAGAATTAAAATGGCTGTTATATATTGGTGCAATAACATGTATTGTTAACACTGCTTTAATTTGATACACTTCTATGTGTTAGGGCCCTTCCAGACATCCTCACATTGTTGAGGGTGAAACTGAGTTAACAGGTAGGTGAGCCTGAGACCTGTTAAGTCAGTTTCACCCTCAACCGTGTCCAAGACAAACACAAAAAGAGAGGGGATGGTGTGTCATAAGAGTTTCCCCCCATTCACAATCATATGTATCCACAGAATTATTTCCATAAGAAATATTTTTTTTGGGGGGGGGATGCAGCTGTGTTTTACAACCCGCACCCCACTACCAATGGGGCCATTTCACCAATCATTTTTCTGAACAACCATGCTATTTTTGTTTGTGTAATAGCACTCATTTCTACTGCATACTGTGCTTGGCAAATCCACACCGTGGTCGACTCCCGCCTGGAAACCAATATCCCCACTGTAGAAGGATGTGTGGATGCAGAATTGGCCTCCACAGTCACTTACGGACTCATTGCTTGGACTACTGCAATGTGCTCTATGTGGGGCTACCTTTGAAGGTGACCCGGAAACTACAGTTAATCCAGAATGTGGCAGCAAGACTGGTGACTGGGAGCAGCCGCCGAGACCACATAACACCGGTCTTGAAAGACCTACATTGGCTCCCAGTACGTTTCTGAGCACAATTCAAAGTGTTGGTGCTGACTTTTAAAGCCCTAAACGGCCTCGGTCCAGTATACCTGAAGGAGCGTCTCCACCTCCATCGTTCTGACCGGACACTAAGGTCCAGTGCTGAGGGCCTTCTGGCGGTTCCCTCGCTGCAAGAAGCCAAGTTACAGGGAACCAGGCAGAGGGTCTTCTCGGTAGTGGCACCCGCCCTGTGGAACATCCTCCCACCAGGTGTCAAAGAGAAAAAACAACTACCAGACTTTTAGAGGACATTTGAAGGCAGCCCTGTTTAGAGAAGCTTTTAATGTTTAATAAATTATTGTATTTTAATACTTCTGTCGGAAGCCGCCCAGAGTGGCTGGGGAAACCCAGCCAGCTGGACGGGGTATAAATAAATAAATTATTATTATTATTATTATTATTATTATTTTAAAAAACATGTTTATGGAAGACAATCTTACTCGGCTACAAGTGATCACCAAAGAAGAAGAAGCAGCCTTGGAATTATGTTCCAAGGCATTGTGGAGTGTACAAAATGGCAGCTGGTCTGCCAACACAGGAGCTCTTTTCTTTTAAGAAGGTGAGTAAAACAGAAAAGAACACTTATAAAATATATTTACTGACAGAAGGATAACAATAAGCCGCCCAACTTGAAACATTGAAGCTCTGTATCTGTTGTCATCTCCACCCCCCCAAGGGCCTGAAACTGCTGTTATCTGAGACACTGAAATATGGAGTGTCTGCAATCTGTCCAAAAAATCGCATCTGACATTTGTACTCCTTCACTGTACTACAGGGAATGTATAAACCATTCCTTCTCATGGCATTTATTTAGGATGAGAGTGGCTAGGAGAATGTGTGAAGGGATACCTACAATTATTCTCACAGGGGAAAACAGTGGCACACTGTTACTGGGGCACCACAAATACTAGCTTTGCCTACATCGTGTTAAGTGGGGTTAAGTAAACTTTACTGCAGAAAGGCAATCTGAGCTGGGGCAGCTAACATTGAAATCCTCAGCAAACACTGACTGAAAACCGACTGAAGGGGGGGGTTGCGGTGGGACGGGTTGGTACCTCCCCCAGGGCATCAGAACCCAAAGCAGCAGCCTGAACTCTTACCTTGATGTGGATGAGCTGACCAGATCTGTTGAAGCAGTAGCTCTGGAGGGTGAGGTTCTGGAAATCAACCCAGGCTCCATCATCATGTCAACTGAACTCTGGGTTCTTAAGAATATAAGAACCTAAAAAGAACCTTACTGAATCAGGCCAAAGGCCCATCTAATTCAATACTTTTTTCTTAGAGTGGTGAACCAGGTGCCTGTAGGAAGCCCAAGAGCAGAAGCTGAAATGCTACAGCATTCTCTCCCTTGCAATTCCCAGAAAGTGGCACTCAGAGACATGCTGCATCCAACAGTGGAAACAGGAGATAGCCATTGTGGCTAATAGCCACTGACAGCCTTACCTTCCATGAATTTGTCTAGTTTCCCTTTAAAGTCATCCAACTTGGTGGCCATTGCTACCTCAGGGGATAGAAAATTTCACTTCCAGGACTTCACAACTACATTTCTATCATTGGCACCAGCGTGCACCACAATTACTGACTCCTCCCCAGCACCGTCTGCCAGACCATCTAGATGATTTTTGGTCTGGAAATTTGGCTTTGAGGGATGCATTTAAACAAACGAAGCCTTTTTGATTAATTGTAAGGCAACAATGTTATGCATTAGTTTGCCAAACTTAGCAGATTAAGCTTTACTTAATGCCCACCATTTTATCCCTCAAATTTTCCCAGCTTTCCAGCAAAAAATGGCCAACTGGGCATTTTATTACCCACATTAACATGTAATGTTTAGTTTTATTTCAGATTCTTGTAGTATCCACACATGGGAAAGCTGAAATGATTTGAATTAGGAGCAGATGGATTTGAGGCTTTTCAGGTGAATCTGAGATAAGACAATTTATTTGAAAATGGCTCCTAATATGTTTAAAAGTATACTCAAGTTGAGACTAGTTACTAGTCTGGGAAGTTAATGCATGTGTTAGTACAAGTATTGGCAAATCACAATTACTGTATACGTGCTTAGCAGTAACTTCCAGATTTCTCTCTCTCTCTCTCTCTCTCTCTCTCTCTCTCTCTCTCTCTCTCTCTCTCTCACACACACACACACACACACACACATTGCCCTTGTAAAGAGACTCATGTTTTCTCAATGTAGGGGGGCATCACCTAAATCTGAATTTGAAGTACTCAAGATTCACACTTCTCATATTAGCGCATCACAGTCACATGAAAATGCACTGAGTGTTTCAGTATTGTAATCACCATAATGAATGAATTACAATTCAATCGAGAAGTCAAATGGCAAGGTCAAAGAAAAAACCCACACCATACAAACCAATCTAGGTTTCATCCATGTATGGAAATGGATATGGAATAATGCACTGGGGGAAAAGTAAATCTGTTAATCCAACTTTGATTAATTCTAGCAGAGGCCTTAGAGATGTATTAATGAGCAAAAATATTATGAAGATATTAATAAGTGCATTTCATTAAATATTTCTACCACATACAGGAATTAGTATATAACTGCTTTTTATTATCATCAACTTCAAGAATACATAGGGAAGAGTCTGTCCAAGAATGACTACAGCTTTTATCCATTCCTCAAAGACCTGAAGCCTAGACACAGATCTCACAATATATTTAGTCAGTGGGTATTTATTTTAAAGTAAAATAGACTCCATTTCAGCTTACAGCCATTGAAAGCTTCCAAACTGCGGCCCTGCATGTAGCAGCCTACATACATTGTCCATCTGAGATATGCATGGTTTATTTATTGGGTTCCCTGTATCCTTCTTTCACCAAGGAGGAGTTGCACAGCACCCCTACTACAAATGGCAGTAAAAAAAGTTCACTGCAATACGAGAACAGAAGTAAATATGTATGTTAGAGCAGCATTCATGAAACCTGATCGTCAATCTAGAATTCAGTGTTGGGAGCTAGGTCATAAAAAAAGAGCAGAGAGAGAACTACATTTAAATACACGTAACTGCACATGGGACTAAAGTCTGGATTAATTCCCACTATATGAAAGTGTTCAAATAAGTGTTCAAATGCAACAACTGCAGAATTCATTTCCAAACAGAAATGAAAGGTTCGGTAGATATAAAACAGAAGCTGTCTTCCAGGAGCTGTTCTACATCCATTCAGGAGATGGACATTGATGAGTTGTTTTTTTCCCAAAGACAAATCACACATCTTTCTATTTCAAGCTGTGTTTTCCTCAGACTAATTTCTCTGCAAGCTATCAGTTTAGGCCTCTGGGAAGAGTGACTGACCCTCATCCCCCTGCAGCTGGAGTGGGGGGGAAGATGAACTGCAAGGGGGGGTAGGAGAGAGAGAGAGAGAGAGAGAGAGAGAGAGAGAGAGAGAGAGAGAGAGAGAGAGAGAGAGAGAGAGGTGGTCCCATCTGCTTTTGGCTCTTACCCCACATGCCACCAGCATGTCCCCAAGAAATTACCCCAGAGGGAATACAGCACTTGAGAGTCAGACGGCCGCCCTTCTCTGCATTAAACTATACAAACAGGGGACTATAGAATGTTACAAGAGCATGTATCTGAAAGTACATGCCATTAATGCTCAGTTTTATTACCATTTAAATCAAAGATCTTATCAATAAATGAACAATTAAATGCCAGATGTTTTTCTTGCCTATGAATTGTACAATTATTTACCCATGACAGTGGAGGGCATTGGCTAGGTAGTGCATCCAATTAACTGCCCCAAAGAGAATCTGTATTACTTAAGAACTAACTTATTTAGTTTTCAAGTACAAAGTACACTGCAGTAATTTAAAGGGTACTAATAAGACACTGGCTTCTATGTATTTTAATCCCATAAAAATGAAATTCTCTGCAAACACTGCTGTCGAACATTGTTAGCTTCTTCTTCTGAGATAACATTAATTCCCATAACAGGGTTCAATAAACTAAATATTAGCCCATCCAAAGTACAAGGTCCATTAATGTAAACCACCAGGACTAACACTCAAGCTGGATGTTGCTGGTATAATGCAATTATCACCAGTAATCAATTTCCATTTTCACTTGTTTTAAGATAAGCAATGGAAATGTTAATGATACCACAGGCAGAATGGATTTTACAGCAGAAAAATAATCAAGAAAATATATCACAAGAAATAGAATATATATCACACCTAAAGCAAAGTAACGTAGAAATTTGGCAGCCCTGCATGCCAAATTAGGACTCCTGTGGGAACTATGTAACTATGTGGGATGGAAGTTGGGGATGGGGATGTATTCAACTAAATAATTGCGTAAGTGGAATGACTATTGCTTGTGCAATGGGATTTTCCCCCTCTCCTTCCCCTGCACATGCCTTAAACCACCCCCAGACCTGCTCCAGAGATTTGGGGAATCCCCCTAGAGCAGATGTAGACAGTGCACAGGGAGAGAACATTTGCCACTATGTTGAATATTACTCCATTGTTTTAGCAGCAGCTGAAGATCTATAGGACCTCACCCTGGAACCTTATGATGTGGATCCCATGGGACAACATATCCTATGAATAAATAAATACAGTATTTAGATAAATAGGAACCATCATTCCAGAGGTCAACCTGGACTTTTACAGGACTATCAAACAAGGCAACTGAGAACTCATACACAGGCATGGGGAAGTAAGTATCACTTGAGAAACAGCCATGCTTGCCAATGTAGCAACCAAAACATGACATTCCAGAACAAGTAATCTGAAGGCTTCCAATTCCATCACCAAACCACTCCTGTCATCTCAGGCACATGGACTGTTGGGCAATGGGATAGGCAGCACTCCAATAGAACCCCTGTTCTTTCTCTCTCAGCACAAGATGCATATAGTTATGGTCAGCAGACCTGAGTAGAGGGGGAAAGAACCCCTTAGACCACAACATCTAGTCTTAAATCAGAAAACAAAACTATTAACAGGAAAGAGTTACAGAGGTATGTTACTAAAATAAATGAGCAGTCTATTGAATGGGACTGTTCTAGTACTTTGTGATTAATTCCAAAAGTTAATATACCAATATTTATCTATGTAGTTAAACCTCCAGAAATATCTAGCTTTTGTTAAAGGAAAAAAAAGGAATTACAGTATGCATTAATCATTTTATGTAGGGAATAATAAACCTTATTCAAACTGATAAAACATAGTATAAAAAGTTGTTGAATACAAAGTTTCTCTAAAATATTTATAATTAGCAGCTGCAAAAACGGCAGCTGTATGCTAGCTGTAGTTCTGAAGAAGCATATGGATAAGTAGGCACTCCAAATGTGGAGAAAAAATATGATGCTAAAATTATTTGCAAATGCAATATTTAATTGCAATGAACACAATTAAGCAAAGTTAAGCATTCTAAATCCTATTGATTTGAACAGAAGTCCTTATGAACATCTAGAAATCATTCTCATTAGAATCTCTAAGACTTTAAATCTCCAGAAGTCCACCGTAATACAAATGCATTCATTTATATCAGTCCCTTGTTATCTTTCACTCTCTGCCCGCTGCCAGGCTTTCAGATGTTAAGTTCCTTGGCACAGGTGATGTGGCACCTACATTTTTGTTTATGCAGTAAAGAAGCAACCCATCTGATCAGCAGATGTATGTTCTGGCTGCCAAGTGAGGTTGCTTAAACTGCAATGAGCAGAGCCAGGTGCTCTGGATGCCCAGCCTTTGCAAGTGGAAAGCACTTTTGATCTGAGAAGGCAATGAAGTTGACAGGTGTTCCTTTTAGGCATCTGACTGCTCTTGTATTTCCCCCTGAACACTGCAGGTTCAAAATAGGTCACTTATTAGGTTTTGTGTGTCCACTATTCTCAGCTGTTCCCCAGTCAGCAGAGCAGGCCAATGAGAACTGCAGGGAGAGGGAGGTTTTCAACCTTCCCTAACCCTCCCGCGATTCTGATGAATATTACCTCTCCCCATGCTGCTATTAAGCTTTTTCCTAAATGGGAATTGCAGGGGAGGGGGATATTTAGCCAGCTGGGAAGGGTTACCTAGTAGGAAAAAGACAGCTGGGAGAGACATTGCGTGAAATACCTCTGATCCTAACCCACTCCCATTTTCGGCCCACCCATTGCTGAAAGTTTATTCAAGAAAATCCTCTCTTCGTGGAAGAATAAATAAATATTTCTCTTATTGCTGCAGTCTTTTCAAGGCTTTAGGGCTGGGTGCTGAGCATGCACAGTCAAACACCAGCTAGCGGACATAATGTCTTAACAGAGCATTTGCTCCGCTGCTACTACTCATACCAACCTCTGCAGAAGGGGGGGGGGCAGTAACACTTTCTCAGCTGATTGAGAAGCTTCCAACAGCTCAGCCGATTTTCCCTGATGAAAGAGAGCTAAGGAAAAATAGTGAACTATTAAGTGACTTTGAAAGATGACTTGATCCCACAGCTTGTATGTTGTAAGCTCAAAGGTATATTATAATTGACATTGCATTTTTATTGCTTGGTGTATCAAGAGCGCTTTGCATTATATCCATAATGCTGACATGGGCCTTATGAATTCCTGGTATGAAAGCATTATTTATTAACAGCAACTGAGTTTTGTTCACAGCCAACACAACAGTATTTGTCAATCAATGTTGGGTTTTAAAAGGAAAGCTCAGTCAGTGTGACTTCCCCTGCTGAAAACCTACTGCTAACGGATGACTTGGGGCTTGAACCCATGGCCCTGAGATTAAGAGTCTCCTGCATTACCAAGTGAGTGGTATACCTGCAGTTACCAACCTTCCCTTTCTGAACTTACCCCACAGTAGCAGCACTGTAGTCGACTGAGAGCTGAGTGCCTGTGGGGCTTCCAGTCCATGAGAGCAGCCAGCACCAGTGGGTAAGCCCATGGCCAAGTGGGAGGGAAGAGTGGGACAACCATCAGTGTTCCTTACCCAGTTATAATGGACCAGAATTGCTGGTCTGCTCCTGTGACCCATCACAGCCCTGCTACCGCTAGAACCACCACCCGATAAGCTCACAAGCGAGTGAGTGAGCAAGCATGTGAGCCTTCATTGCAAAATAGAACCAAGTGAATAGCAATTCTCCATTGCCCAGCGTCCCCCAGCCCAATTTCTGAGTTTAGTATATAGCATATTTGGTATACAGTGGCACCTCGGTTTAAGAACAGCCCTGTTTACGAACTATTCAGTTTACAAACTACGCAAAATCGGAGTGTGTCCTGGTTTGAGAATGTTACCTCAGTCTAAGAATGGAATCCGAATGGTGGAAGGGCACCGGAGGTGGGAGGCCTCATTAGAGAAAGCGTGCCTTGGTTTAAGAGCGGTTTCGGTGAAAAACGGACTTCCGGAACAGATTAAGTTTGCAAACCAAGGTACCACTGTATATTACAGGCATCCCCAAACTGCGGCCCTCCAGATGTTTTGGCCTACAACTCCCATGATCCCTAGCTAACAGGACCAGTGGTCAGGGAAGATGGGAATTGTAGTCCAAAACATCTGGAGGGCCGAAGTTTGGGGATGCCTGGTATATTTTATTAAGCACATGATGTTGTCTGTCTTCAGATTTGTTGTTTGCGAACAATAGACCATATAACATTGGTCCTGAAAGACCTACATTGGCTCCCAGTACGTTTCCAAGCACATTTCAAAGTGTTGGTGCTGACCTTTAAAGCCCTAAACGGCCTTGGCCCTGTATACTTGAAGGAGTATCTCCACCCCATCGTTCAGCCCACACACTGAGGTCCAGTGCTGAGGGCCTTCTGGCAGTTCCCTCACTGCGAGAAGTGAGGTTGCAGGGAACCAGGTAGAGGGCCTTCTCGGTAGTGGCACCCACACTGTGGAATGCTCTCCCATCATATGTCAAGGAAATAAACAACTATCTGACTTTTAGAAGACATCTGAAGGCAGCCCTGTTAAGGGAAGTTTTTAATGTTTGATGTTTTATCGTGTTTTTAATATTCTGTTGGGATCTGCCTAGAGTGGCTGGGGAAACCCAGCCAGATGGGTGGGGTATAAATAATAAATTATTATTATTGAATTATTATAACATTCACAGAGAACGGCAAAATATTGCAGCTGACTCTTAACAAAAATGTGAATCCAAAGGACATACATGCAATCTCATCCACTATATAATAGTGTTCAGACAGAATCTGAAATAACACCCACAGATACAATATCTGTCCTATTTTGATTATTAATGAACTACTAGATCCAGATTTTGCATATATATGTTTCTAAACTTTGCTTTGAGATAAGGAATAGATATGAGTTAACTACACCCATCAAATGTATTTAACATATTAGCTGGAGTTCTTTCTGAAAGCCTACCCCAAATTATACAGCATCAGCTACAACAAGCTTCCACCCAGTAACCTGGACAGCAGGTATGAAAGTGTTTTAAGGCTAAGATATTCTGCTGTTTAGCTATTTCCATCACTATACTTTGTCAATGTTGTTTGCCTATAATAAAAGAAACACTGAATCACCATTTTTAGTATAAGACCCACTTTAGCACCCCTGAATTCTTACTAGAAAGGAGGAATAGAATACAATCACTCGTGTTTATTAATGCATTCTAGAAAGCATATTACAGTGCTAGCACCTACCAGGGAAAATGTAAGGAAAAAGCAGAAAACTGATAACAAGATGCATTATTGTTAGCTAAAAAGGAATGTGGTTTTGCTTTCTACCTGTTCTCAAAACTGGAGGAAGCCAAACTGACAAAAGGGAAATCATGTTTTTTATTGAGAAGAGAAATGCCATCTCATATTGGATTTGGATAGTAATGCCAGCCTGACTGCTCACAATGCTTAGCTGTCTTAGCAAGACTGAGTTCCATTCTAAGTAAATAACCATTGCTTATTTCTCCCTTAAACAAGCAAATGCTCTCCTGTTGCTGTATTGCTTCTCTTTTATGTCTGTCCATAAACATATCCAACATGATGTGTGTCTAAAAAAAAGCATTAAAAAATATCACATAAGGCAAGCAAATGTTCCTGTTTCTTCTACAACAGTTGATGCATTTTATTTTGCGGTATTAGTTGAATTATCAATAAGAAATATTGTATTAAAACTAACATGTTAATTCATATATGCTAGGACAGAATAAGAAATAATAGAACATTTTAATTTGTGCTAGAAAGGGGTTTTGGGAAATGAAAGAAGGTTGAATATTGGAAGAAAATATTAGGTAGCTCAATCTTCCTGACTTTTGAAATTTGTTCCAAATGAATGAACTGTGACTGTATAGTCCACAATATTCTTTAAGAGATTTTTAAAGATGTCACCTTTAAACTATGGCATTCATCTTAATGTGGAGAACAGAACATGACCCATTCATCATTTACACAACCAATCCTTTTGTAAAGGAGTTCAAACAGAAAACTATTTGCTCAGTAGCTAGGATGTCAGCAGAGCAACTAGGATGTCAAGAAGAGGATTCCTTACAGATCCCAGTTGCAACCTGATGAACATCTCTTTGTTTTTGGACTTTGGTGCAAGATGCAGTTTTCAGTGATGTATGACTGGCAAAGCCAGTTGCAATTATTAGGCGAGGGAATTTCTGTTTTGTGTATTAGGAAGAGGGCAGACCTATGGGAAACATTTAAATCTGATTACACACACGTGGGTGGCGCTGTGGGTTAAACCACAGAGCCTAGGGCTTGCCAATCAGAAGGTCGGCGGTTCGAGTCCTCGCGACGGGGTGAGCTCCCATTGCTCGGTCCCAGCTCCTGCCCACCTAGCAGTTTGAAAGCACGTCAAAGTGCAAGTAGATAAATAGGTATCGCTCCGGCGGGAAGGTAAACAGCGTTTCCGTGCGCTGCTCTGGTTTGCCAGAAGCGGCTTTGTCATGCTGGCCCCATGACCTGGAAGCTATACGCCGGCTCCCTCGGCCAATAATGCGAGATGAGCACCACAACCCCAGAGTCGGTCACGACTGGACCTAATGGTCAGGGGTCCCTTTACCTTTACCTTTATGTTGGGGCTGTAACACCAAATCAAATTACGTTTCCCCACATGCCCAAATTGCCTTTTTAAACATTTTTGGGATATAGTGGTAATCTTGTCCCTCCCACTGGGGGCACATCCAAACAGCTATGCATCAGCAGGACTCCCCCTATTGGTGGTTAACCCTTCCCGGACTCCCTGCAGACAGGCAGGAGTCAGATATAGTCGGTTAGGTCCAATACCTAAGCCAATACCGCTCACAATCTGTAACCAATAATGTTGTGGCCTTTTTTAGCCCATTAACCTAAAATACTGTTGTCAAGTGTCTTTATTTAACCTCGTGGGGGGGGGGTTGGGACCTTGCCACGCAAGCTGGTTCCTCCCATTGGGGGCACATCCATTCACATCCAAACAGCTGCTGGGATACTACCCCACAAACTGGATGGCTCCCCTTCTGCTTTTTTATATACCACTTAAGCATCAAAGCTTTTAAGTGGTTAACACAAAATATACATTAGAAATACCAAACAGGCATTATAAAATAAAATTACATATTAAAGTGCACATCAAAGGTACATGTCTTGGTAGGATTTCCTGAACAAAAAGGGTTTTTAGCAAGTGCCAAAAACAATACAGTGAAGGGAGCTTCCTAAATCAATGGGCAGGGAGTTCCCGTGTATAGGTGCTCTCAGAGTGAAGGGTCGAATCCTTGCAAGTCCAGAATGAGCATTATGTGGTACAGATTGCAGAAGGGCAGAAAGGAGTAAGGTAAACTGTTCCCGAGCCGTTAAGTGCTTTATATATTAACACATTGAATTTGGCTTGGCAAACTACTGCAGATCTGTGAGCAAGGCATAACTGCCAAGTTCTGGCCTGAGAAATAAGGGACTGGACCGGAAGTAGCAGACCGGAAGTAGTGCTGCCACCATTTTGGAACTGGGCAGAGCATGCTCAGAAGCTACTTTTGATGCTTCTCTGCTCTGTTCCAAAATGGCCACCGCACCAGAAGTCGCGCTGCAGCCATTTGGAACTGGGCAAAGCAGCATCAAAAGTCACTTCTGAGCATGCTCCACCCAGTTCCAAAATGGCCACCGCGCCAGAATAAACTGGGGAAAAACAAAAAAAACCCGTTTTTTTCGGCTGGGAACAGCCGGAAAAACGGGAGTTTCCCGGGGAATACGGGAGACTTGGCAGCTATGGAGCAAGGGTATAATATGCTGAAAGGGTGTCACTGTTGTGAGCAATTGTGCTGCAACATTCTACAAGGGAAGTTGCAGGGAGATTGCAGCTGGGTTTCTGAAATGTGCACATCAGGCTAAGGGGTTCTAGGTCTGAGAATATGGAACACGGAATGAAACAACATGCAAGCCCCCTATCAATTTTAACAGGTGGTCAAAGAAGCAGATCAATAAAGTTCATGGATGAAGGATGAAGAACAGCCATTTTTACTCTAGAGAATTCTATTAGGTATTTGTCTTTTAAAATACATGTTCATGCATTATGAAAAAGCATCAACATTTGACTAAGACAGACATTATATGATACTTTTTGATATAAATGGTTCCAGTTCACAGAGAACATTAGTGGTATTAAATTTATTTGTGCTTTCCCTATCATCTTTAAGCAGAAGGATTATAGTGAAAGAAATATTTTTATGCCTTATCTACAGGCTCACAGGGAGATGACTATGGCAGACCTAATTACATTCACAATGAACTCTCAGAAAAGTGGTGCAGAGGTGAAATTTTCATTAAAACAATTACTCATATCTTCATACACTAATTCATAAACAGATCCTAAACTGCAGAGTGGGGAGTTTTAAAACTGTATCAACTACATTTCAGCAGCAATGAACATTCTCCACGCTTGGCATGAGAAAGGTGTGTACTCAGAGCCTTTTCATGGAGAAGAGAAACAAATTGAAAGAAGAAGAATAGATTCAGCCTCCAAATTAAAATGAGGGTGTAACATTCGTCTTAGCCTGTGACTCTTAATATCAGGGTTGTGGATTCAAGCCCCACGTTGGGCAAAAGATTCCTGCATTGCAGGGGTTGCACTAGAGGGCCCTTGCGGTCCCTTCCAACTCTACAATTTTCCATGAATACATGAGTAAAATGTAAGAGCACACTGGCCTAATATATGTCATAAGTCTATGTCATCACCTTGTTAGTGCACAGCATTAATACTCCATGAGCTAACAACATAAGTTAACAATCAAAAGTTATGTGTATCCTTGCTGAATACTCTTAAGACAGACATTTTCTATGTGCATGTACTGATGTTTTATTTAAATAATAATAATAATAATAATAATAATGATAATAATAACAATTTTTAATTTATATCCCACCCTCCCTGGCCAAATCCGGGCTCAGAGCGGCTAAAAACAAGTAAAAATAGCACTGTGTACATAAAATCACATAGTCAATTAATTAAAATACATTCTAAAATCAATTCAGAATCAAATTAATGGCAACCATTGGGCTAGAGTTCTAGGAGGATTACAGAAGGAGAGAGGGGGGTCAGACTGTGCCTCGGTCAAGGAACAGCTCCGTCTTGCAGGCCCTGCGGAAAGATGTAAAGTCCCACAGGACCCTAGTCTCTTGTGACAGAGCGTTCCACCAGATCGGGGCCATGGCCGAAAAAGCCCTGGCTCTGGCCAAGGCCAGCCTAACTTCCCTGTGGCCCAGGATCCTCTGTGGGACCAGGGCACGTGCTAGGGCTTTTTGTGCCCTAGGCAAAATCGCCTCCTGGTGCCCCTGCGTCCCCTCCATAGGCGGGAGGAGCGCAAGCCAAAAGGAGAGCTCAGCGCCCTCCCGCCTATGGAGGGCATGCTGTGAGCCCCTCAGCGGCGGCTGTCGTGAGCGGGCGAGTGGCAGCGGCAGCAGCAGCAGCGCCCATAGCTGAAGGCTTCAGCTACAGGCACTGCTGCCGCCACCGCTCGCTCGCTCGTTGCAGCCGCTGAGGAGCTCACAGTGTCCCCTCCATAGGCGGGAGGGTGCTGAGCTCTCCTTTTGGCTTGCGCTCCTCCCGCCTATGGAGGGCATGCTGTGAGCTCCTCAGTGGCAGCTGCTGTGAGCAAGCGAGTGAGCGAGCAGCGGCAGCAGCAGCGCCCATAACTGAAGGCTTCAGCTACGGGCGCCGGCGCCGTCACCACTCGCTCGTTGCAGCCGCTGAGGAGCTCACAGCGTCCCCTCCGTAGGCAGGAGGGCGCTGAGCTCTCCTTTTGGCTCACGCTCCATAGGACCTCCATAGGCGGGAGGAGCGCGAGTCGCGCCGTGGGAGGGCGGCGGTGGCACGGGGGTTTTGCGGGGTTTTGTGCCCCCTCCATTTATGCGCTCTAGGCAACTGCCTAGTTTGCCTAAATGGATGCACCGGCTCTGTGTGGGACATACCAGGAGAGGTGGTCCTGTAGATATGAGGGTCCTAGGCTGTATAGGGCTTTAAAGGTTAAAACCAGCACCTTAAACCTGACCCTGTACTCCACCAGGAGCCAGTGCAGCTGGGATAGCACTGGGTGAATGTGATTCCACGGCAAGGCCACGTAAGGAGTCTCGCCGTGGCATTCTGCACCCACTGGAGTTTCTGGGTCAGTCTCAAGGGCAGCCCCACGTAGAGTGAGTTACAGTAATCAAGCCTGGAGGTGACAGTTCTGTGGATCACAGTGGCTAGGTCAGGGCAAGAGAGGTAAGGAGCCAACTGCTTAGCTTGGCGGAGATGAAAAAAATGCCGCCTTTGTTATAAATGCAACCTGCACCACCATAGAAAGGGAGGTGTCAAAGATTACACCCAAACTCTTAACGGATGGCGCTGGCACTAACTGTGCCCCCACAAGAGATGGCCCCCCAATCCCATATCATCCTGACCCAGCCAAAGGACCTCTATCTTCGAAGACACTCATAGGGGAACAACTCCTTCAACTCTAGCACTTCAAGCAGCTTCACTTAGGGTTGCCATATTTCAAACAGTGAAAAGCTGTAGAGCTTTTTTGACAAATTTGCAAAAAGAAGAATTTTTTGAGCTTTTAAAAAGAAAAATGGCCAAAAATGACATTGCTGACATAGGTTGCCATTCGTCTGGATTTTCACAATTTCTGCCCAGACACTGCTTCCGACTGCAGTGTTCCAGATGTGAATAGCAACCCTAGCTTCACTGCAGTTTTGCAGCACCATGATTCAGAAATACATTTATTATTTGTTACATTTGTGTACTGCCCTTCATCTGAAACAGAAACAAAACAAACAAATAACCTCTCATTCAAATGCCACACTTTCACCTGGCGCCTAAAGATATGTAACGAAGGCCTACTTGGCGAGAGCACGTTCCCATGTTGCCACCCTTGGACCTCTCATGTGGAAGGCACCTGAAGATGGTTCTATACTTGTGATTTACTTCTTCTTTATTTGCTCTGGGACTGGTATATAACACAATGCCAAGTGATCTATTCACATCATGCAACATACATTCCATGCCGCTTCCTTGTGTCCGGTCACCTAACACCAGGGGTCAGCAAACTTTTTCAGCAGGGGGCCGGTCCACTGTCCCTCAGACCTTGTGGGGGGCCGGACTATATTTTGAAAAAAAAAATCCTATGCCCCACAAATAAAAGGACACATTCTATTCATGTAAAAACATGCTGATTCCTGGACTGTCCGTGGGCTAGATTTAGAAGGCGATTGGGCCGGATCCGGCCCCCGGGCCTTAGTTTGGCCTAATACCAACACCAGACATTCAGCTCTTTGCCTGGACTGAAACTGCAACCTGCCAGAACCTCACTGCTAAGCATGATGCGCTCCCTCCATTCAAACTTCCAACAACAATGACACAATAGACATAATATTTTGGTGGAGGATAATATTCTAAAGCAGTCAATCAATTTTTATCACATTTGAAGTTAAGCTCTAGTATTTATCTTTCTATTGACATGAATAGCACACAACACACTTCAGCTTCTCTCTTCAAATCTAATAATCATCTTTTTAGGCTGGTTGATGTAAAAATCTGCTTCAGGCTTTAAAAAAAAATGTCTTAAAAAATTCAAATGATTGGATATTGGATATTTTTTTATATAAATGACACTTGCTAAAGGAATATAAGAAATATATTTATTGTGTAAAGTTTATTTATAGACATTAAAAAGTTTTGTTTCTTTCAGTTAAAAGGCAGTGACAGAAAATCTACACATTTACTGTATGCTATAGCTCGCATCTGCTTTGAAGTAGCCAAACTCCAGGGGAAAAGGAATTACTTGGGCACTTTTAACCCATTGCATATGTTCAAAGTGATTACAATTAATAAGGGGCTGCATCACAGCACCAGGCTCCACCCCAACCTATGCACATAAGTCTAGAGAGAGCCTACATCCATTCCCTGGCTCTCTCCTGACATTCAGACTAATGAATCAGGGACAGAACCCATTGTCTGATGGTCTACTTAACAATGTGCTTTCATTGTACCTACTGCAATCACTGGCAAGGGACTCAGTTTTATGTTTTGTCAAGAATAGGATTATGACATAATAACAAGGCACTATCTTTTTATTTGGGCTTGGCTGAGTTGTTTGTTTGTTTGGTTAGAAAGCCTATATTGCATCCCACTATATAGCCCTGAGAGACCCTCAAAGCAGTTCCTCTGAGGCAAGGGATGGGGTGAGTGACCACAATGCACTCAGCCCATGAAGGAGAAAAATGTCCTTAACATTCTTAATGATGGCACTTCTCCTTTTTATATAGGCATTCTTCTACCTGAATATGACTTTCAGATCCAGACTATATGGGACTTATAAGGAAAAGGTAGGCACTGTTAGAATATCGGGATGTCAAGCCCTATATTCTTTCTTTTGCCACTGGCTTCGGTAAAGAAGACAGCAAATAATCGTAGCTATTAACTACATTTATTAGAGAGCGATGGAAAAGTACGCCATCACTCTCAGTTAGAAGTGAAAGGAAAAGGAACAAAGAACAAAGAACATCACATGAGAGGAGATCAGGTTACATCCGTTCTCCTGTGTGGGAAAGTTACAGCAGTCACACATCCAAACAGTATCCTGTCTCACATGCAGCTGGGCAGTGGGCAGAATTGAATGCTAACAGGCAGGTGGCCCTGTGGTCTAAACCACTCGTCAGCAGTTCAAATGCACGCGGTGGGAGGAGCTCCCATTGCTCTGCCCCAGCTGCTGCCAACCTAGCAGTTCGAAAGCATACCAGCACGAGTAAAGAGGTGCCACTGCGGTGGGAAGGCAAACAGTGTTTCCATGTGCTCTGGCTTCTGTCAGGGTGTTCCATTGCGCCACAAGCAGTTTAGTCATGCTGGCCACATGACCCGGAAAGCTGTCTGAGGACAAACACTGGCTCTCTTGGCCTGAAAGCAGAGAGGAGTGCCCACCCTATACAGTGGTACCTCAGGTTACAAACACTCTGGGTTACAGACTCTGCTAACCCGGAAGTAGTTCCTCGGGTTAAGAAAATTACCTCAGGATGAGAACAGAAATTGTGCGCCGGCAGCGGGAGGCCCCATTAGCTAAAGTGGTACTTTAGGTTAAGAACTGTTTCAGGTTAAGAACGGACCTCCGGAACAAATTAAGTTCATAACCAGAGGTACCACTGTAGTCGAATTTGACTGGACTTAACCGTCCAGAGGTCCTTTACCTTTAACCTTACCGAAGGAAAGAATTGGAGTGACTTGGTCTTTCTCCACCTCTTCTGTAACTTATAATGGTCTGGGTGGAGTCACAGATTTCACCATTATGAGCTCCAGAGATCAGGTAGCCACATTTCATATATTACAAAATACGTAGAGAGATGAGGAGTGTTAACCACTTGTAATTGTTTCCTCTCTCAGGCCTATGTAATGTTCAAAACATTTCATGAAAGAGACAACATGGAAACTGTGATTGTGAATAGGTCCAACTGCACATTTGGTTCAAAATCCCAGAACTGCCATCTTTTGTTCACACACTTTTTTACAGATGATCACACTGTCAGCCCAGAGAAGAAGCACCCCTTGTATATCGCCTTCATAAACCTGACAAAGGCCTTTTTTCAGCTGAAAATTACTCTTCACCCTATTCAACAAGATAGGATGCCCACCTAAGCTTCACAATATGATTGTGTCCTTCCACAAGAACATGCCTGGTGCTACCCAAAATGATGGCTCATCCTTAGACGCTTACGCTATAATGAGCTGTGTGAAGCAGGACTGTGTTCTTGCCCTAACTCATCTATGATGAAGTGGGCTTTTGTTACAATAAAAAGTATTAGCCTTCAATGAGTTTTTACTGGCATTTCTGGAATATTATAAACAAGGACAGATTTTTAAAAGAAAGCTCCCCCTTTACAAGTTATTAATTCTCTCAGTAACAAAAAACTCGTCCAAGACAATAAAAATATTTTTACGGTCACTTACAGGCTTACACATTTTCTTAGGGTTCTTACATATTTATATGGCATAAATCATATTCTTTTATATACAGCAGTTAAAGGGCATTTATTCACCTTCTGATACCATAGATAGTTGATGGTTTTGGTTGAAATGGGTTTGTCTGAAACTCAGCAGAAAATAAATGAAATAGCTTGGATCTTCTCGGTTGATAAATTTCAGAGCAGAAATGTTCTGGGGAGACTGCATGCATTTCATTTTGTACTTTAAGCTTCCTTAACTTCGTAACAGGGCAAAAGCACCTCTTTTAGCCATGAGTGCCTGATATAATTTAAATCTGGAGCTGTTTCACGGATTTCACAATTGCACTGTAGTCTCCATGGACATATTCAGAGTAGCCCATTAACGGGGTTGATCACAGGTCTGATTTTAAGGTTTATTTGCTGCTGAATTTAGTTAAAAGGTGAATTAGGTTCGAAATTGGAATTTCCATTAGAATACTGTTCTGAAACAGCTGCCAATCTTCAGTTTTAGTTGAATCTACAGTACAATAAATTATGTAAAAGCTGCATCATTAAACATTCAGTATCCTTATGATACCTTTCAGTGCAAGTAAAACACATAAAATTTGACTTACATTTCATATCTACATAAAGGCTATTCATATCTTCCTCCTTCCCTCCCTCCCTTTCTCTCGCCCACACACCCACACATGTGCATGGCATGGCTGAACACTCATTTGTTTGCCTTGAAAGCCACTAGGGAACCTGTAGGCATTCTTTATACAGTTGAGTTTATATTTGCTCCCTACCAGCAACTTTCAGGGCATGCAGCTGGCTGCATTCTTGCTGTTAAAATAAACAGAGATACAATGCAGATGAAACAGGTTTGGAATTATATGCTCTGATGATTTGGTCCCAGATAAAGTCTGACTGCTGCTAGAAGTTTATAAATGCCTTTTTAAGCTCGTGTAGATAGAACTGCAGTCGTCCAGTCTTGCATAGATAATTTATACTGATTTTGTCTTCTCTAAGAAAAGCTATTTTATAAATTGGAGTGGATAAAAGGCACTCCTAGTAACTGCTGCCAACTAGGCTTCCATAAGCATTTAGAGATAGTGCAACCTCTCCCATGACCTTTACATACTTATCCTTTATGGTGGAATAGTTTTTTGGTTTTGCAGGGGGGGGGGGGGGGCATGTTGCCACACGACATCAGCACCCTTCAGCTAATATCCCGGAATAATGCACTTAAAAACCTGCATTTTCTTATACCACAAAAAACTGACTTTCGTGAACGATACAGAATGGATCCTAAATATTGTCAGTTGTGTGGTGTGTGTATACAAGCATCATCCTGCTTTTGGTGTGGAGGGGGTGGGAGCTGGGGGGGGCGGTGCTTTGCTCTTCACTGGCACTGCCACTCTGTTGGAGCAGCTTTCCTTCATGTCCAGCAAGAACTTTGCCGTGACACCCATAGCTGAGTACTTTGTGTACTTTATCTGTGTGCAAATAATTACGATCTGTGGCTTAGTTTGTAGGTAACTGTAATGTGAAAAAGTGAAAGGCTTGATAGGCTGAGACAAAGAATACTTTGGAGGAAACATCTGTTGCTCTTTTTCAGTAAATCCTGACAGCCTGTCCTACACACATGGAAACAAAAGATGCCGTGGTGCAGAACAAGATCAGTGTCTGCATTTGTTTTTCCTTCTGCTTTGGCTATCTTCACCCAGGACTGTGATAAGAGCAGACAGATAGGCTAGGCCACAAAAAGATTTCAAATTCATCCTGTGGAACAGTTGTTTCAACAGGTGAAATGAAAAGGGCGGGGGGAAGAAACCCTACAGGAGATCTCTTGAGGCTGACAAGTAGGAAAGTGAACACGAAGCACAAACATAAATTCCCTTTCCTAGGCCTTAAAACACACACACACACAAGGCAATGTCACCAATAGCATTGATATACACCTACCCATGTAAACAGGACTATACCAATCTTTGATATTTGTCACGATGGGTATTTGATAAGACTTCTAGCAGATATTTCCTGACAGATTCTTTATTGAGCACCAGGCACACTGACACAGTGTGCCCGAAACTCACAAGCTACAGGAAGACTGTGCCAAGCCCTATGCTCCTTCGTGCTTGTCCAACTGGCAGCATGGGGAGTTATTATAGTGCCAACATATGAATAAAAAACTCTTTTCACTGTTTCTGTGTCCTGCACTTCAAGCTAAACAATAAATCATTGCTCCAGCAGCATGGTAAGCTGCCCCTTATGTGCATGTGATAGCAAGCAAATATTTTTCCAGGCATGAAACATCTGAATTTTTATGAGGCAAGTGTAAGAATATTATGATTTGAACAATATTTGGTATGAAAATAGTTAACTGTATGAAGGAAGCGGGGAACCAAAGAGTTGCAGGTAGGTTCTACTGGTAGTTAAACTGTTACTGTTGCTAAAATGGTGACTATGGCCACATTCACACCATACATTTAAAGCTCTGGCAGGGGAAATAGGGGTCTCCTAAAAACCCTCAGCACCCCTGATAAACATAAATTGAATTATATTTGATTTTCAGACACTAGCCTTCTGTTAAAAAAAACAAGTGCAAAAGCATAACAGTAAAGACTTTCTGAACTTACTCAGTTCTGATTTAGCACGAGACTTTTTTTTTAATGCCCTGCTAAGGCAAATATCAAAGCAAATGCAGTTCAATGTTCTCAGATTGCAAGTTGTAAGGGGTTGCGGTGGGGAGGGTGAGTTATGACAACCTTGCAGTGTTGTTCATAGTGAATGCTGGTCAGGCTCTGAGTGATTTACACAAAGCCCTGCGTTGTTGTCCCAACCCCTATTGGAGGTTGGGATCTGTGTACCAATAAGGAAATGTACTTAAATTGACATCAGTGTTTATTAGAAAAGCTAGAAGAACCCTTTGTACATGTGTTAAGTCCTGCAAATTTCACATCATTCATATGACAAGCACAACTTTAATGACTGGGAAGTTTGTTTTTTAGCATTACAGATTTTGGAGTGTGGAGAAATACTACCATTTTAAAATAAGAAGGAAGATAGGTAGGCATATAGATAGCTATGAGTATGAGGAAAATAGGCTGTACGTCGAGACCCTTTGAACCCCTGGATCCAGCAGGTATTGAAATATAAGTTAGGCTGACTTCTTGATGAGGTGATTGCCTGGGTGATGGACCATTAAGGGGATGGGAGGAAAGGGGTCTGTGTGAGATGGCAAATGGGTGGTGAGATGGCAACTTGTGGTTAGATAGAAGAAGAATACCAGAGCTGAGGGCAGAGAGTTTTCAATGATGTGAGCTGGAGAGACAGTAAGAGTGATGTTTGATTTCTGTTTGTATGCAAGCCTGTGGCTATAGAAAAATCAAGGCCCTTTGGGGATGTTAATGTTGTGAACCCCTCCATTGTAGGCTCAGGTTGTATATTTGTGTAAATAAACCATATGTCATAAAGACACTTCAGTCTCCACTGTGCCTTATTAACTCTGGGTAAGCAACCTTGGGACCCTGGAATCTCACATCGCTCAGAGATTGGGGTTGCATGCCACAATATGTACATATACGTTCAAGTTTTCACTGAATTTGAACCACTCTCATGCAATGCGAAGTCTAGTGAAAAAAGTGAAAAATGAAATTCTAAACCTTTTCCTGACTAGTACTAAAAATAACCACAGACTGTGAACTCAAAGTTCTTTCAAAAATCAAGTTAGTTCAGTCTGATCTAGGCAAACTCCTTATTTAGGGACTTTTCCCAAATGTCGTTTGTTCTTTCTTGTGTCACGGGATCTATTTTGAATTTTGTTTCTCATGCACACACCTTCAGTCATTTTCTATGTGGCTTCTATCTTTATATTGTTCTTAACAGCACAACGAAGTGTAGAATCACTTAACATCAACCATGCCAAAGAGACCTGTCCAGTCTAACATATTGTACGTTGTTTGGCTGACGCGGGTGGGGAGACAACATAAACTGTACCACACACCAATCCTTTTCAGCTACGTGCTTTAAAAAGGAGTACAAAGATTGTGATAAAACAAACATTAGCAATATTGCTGAAACAGAAGGCAACAACATGGCCAGGATGGTGGGCAGAAACCCTCCTTCTCTCCTGAAAATTCAGGAACAGATACAGCCACCCGCCTACCATCCAACTGTGCTGTTATCATATTTGCTGCTTTAGCATTTCAGACAAAATCAACCTCAGGAGATCCTAAACTCAGCCAGTCTGTGGAATATAGAGGCATAGGAAGCTGCCTTATACTGAATCAGGCTATTGGTACAACTAGTTTAGTACTGTCAAGACTGACTGGTTGTGAGTCGACAGGTTTCTAGGCAGGTGACATTCCCTGCCCTACCTGGTGATGCTGGGGATTGAACATGAGACCTTCTATGTGAAAAAAATATTGAGCTACAGCTGTTCTTGGGGACCGCATCAGTCGGTGCTGATTATGTGATCATTGCACTCCTTTTTGAGATCTCAAAATCAGTTTTAACCTTTTACAGATTACTCCAATGTTCTTTATATATTATTTTGACAGTTAGCCATCGTGTCTTGATTTTAAATATGCCTACACTGATGGTAAAAGGATTGTCAATAATAAGAATTATAGACAACTAAGGGTGCAATCTAGTATATATTCTTTCTTGCTTGAGAGTAAGTACCATTGAACTCAGTGGGAATTGTGAGTAGACAAGCATAGGACTGTGCTGCAAAGCAATTTCCCACTCAATAGTGGTAATACATTTCTGTCATTCTAAAACTGCTGACCAGAGTAATTAAATATGACATTTTGCATGTATCCTTCACTAAAACATAAGTGTATGTGTGTGCCCCCCCCCAGTTTAAATTAAAATTGGTGCCAATTACTCATGGAAAAGCCTGGCACAGCAGCCTACTTAGAAAGTAGTTCTTCAGTGTCAGGCTTTGTTTGATTGTTATGAACAGTGTTGGATAATTTAAAAAAGCCTTAATATCTTGCACATATATCTGTGAAATCAAATCAATTTTTATATACATAATTCATTTTGGAAAGATTTAGACATATTCATTGACCAAATTATTTTCCAATGCTATGCAGAGGGAGGGTAAAGTTGCCTCAAACATCATTTGTTTATAACATGCCAATTCATTTAAATGCTGATTAATATGAATTTTTTTAATAACGTAGGCAGAACTAATTGGGTAAGAAAGACTCACATAAATGGCCTACCTCCATAGTTCCAGTATTAATATACACTATTTGACATGATGCTGGGTGCATGCATGTGAACTGGAACTCAATATGGAGAGGATGCAGAAGCATTTCTGTTACCAAGAGCAAGTGCAGAAATTGTTAGCAGAGCCATTTGAATAATGCAAGTCTTATTTCAGAGGGAAAACAAAACGATAATATTTAAGAAGAAATAAACCATAGGGGTTCTGTCTTTTAGTTAGATCATGCTTTGCTCATAGCAGGGATATTCAACAACTAAAACTTCAGAGGAAAACTCCCTCAAAACTGCACAGCTAATCAGAACTTGAGTTGCCTCAGCAAAGATAATGCCCTTCTGACCGGTTGGCAGTCAATACCTCTCCTGCCCCATCCTCTTCATTCAGATTCAGGGGTGTAGGAAGGGGGGTAGTGGGGTGGTCCACCCCGGGTGTCATCCCTGAGGGGGTGGTGACAAAATCCCCACGGGCGCAATCATCACCACGCCGGATGGCACCCTTGGTGCGATCATGGGTGCTATTGCTCCCGCCCCCGGGGGAATCGCCCCTCCCCCAGGTGCATGGCATGTGCGCCACCCTGGCTGTCAGAGCAGCCAGCTAACTAGTTACTAACTAGTGCTTAGGTTACTAACCCTAAGGATCCCTCTGTTGCACCTCAAGCAGAAACGGTTAGCCTGTTGGTTCCCATTAAGGATTTGGAATGGCATGTGTGAAAGTGCTGCCTCTTCCCAGCAAGAATTACCCTGCTTGCCTTAACCATGGTTAAGGCTTACATTAGAAACCAGGGTTTGAAAACCAGGTTCAATTCCTGGTTAACAGCAAACACATGGCTATTTGCTTTACACTTCCACTGACCCAGAAAGAGAATGGTAAGATAAAATAGATGAAATTCCGACTAAACAAAAGGAAGAACTATATGACTGTAGCAGCTGTGGGACAGTGGGACAGACTCCCACGAGAGGTGGTGGACGCTCCTTCCTTGGAGATTTTAAAGCAGAGGGTAACTGGCCTTCTCTCATGTATGATTTAATTAAATAGAAATATGAAAAGCTTCTTGCTTCTTTCCTTTTGGGTTTTTTTTTAATTCATTTGCTTTTAAATACACATCTTAGTCTGAAATAGCTGGTTTCTAATGAAGGTAAGAAGGAAGCAACATTCAGATTCAAAGCGGGTTGACATGTTTTACATCAGCTCAATTTGAAAACATTTCCAAAATGAGTTGCATAAAGAAGTCCTTAATCATATCGATAGAGCCTCCACAGCAAAGAGCATAGTTTATGTCAGGCAACAAGCCTGACAATTTCTGGCTTTCAGTTTAAGCAAGATGCGGAGTGTTTATTGAAGTAAATTAAGCTCAAGAGTTGGCAGACACAACCGATCAAGGGTACTTCATAGGATTGTTGATTTAAACTAATAAAAACTGTTATAGAGTTGTACCTTAAGAACTGGCTAAGTTATTGTTATACCACATCTCATTTTTTCATCTTATTACAGTATTATTTAAATTCAAAGGAAATAGTAAAGAAGACACAATCACTTGCTACTCCAAAAACACTTGTAACTGCTTTTTCCAACTATGCAGAACTATACTTTTTCACACCTATGTATAAGAAAATTAGTGTCTGATCATCAAGCATCATAAGAATCCTCATCAGGCCATCCGCTGGATGTTTAAATACATGCAAGAAAGAATATGCAATCTTACACAATGGAATATAATTGTATGAATCTTTCTATCATCTCAGTGAAGGGCAGCCTCTTGGAACCAACATGAGTTTTGTTGCCTTCAACATTTGTATGTGACAGAGTGACTTAACAGGGCCACCATTTAACAAGCATCATTTCCCTACCTGACTCCTCCATCCTTCCATTCATCAACAGGTGTGAAGTAAGACAACTTCAAATAACAGTACAGTCATACCTTGGATCTCAAACGCCTTGGCTCCCGAACAAATCAGCTCCCGAACAATCAAAACTCAGAAGTTAGTGTTCCGGTTATCGAACTTTCTTTTGGAAGCCAAACGTCCGACGGGACTTCCTTGGCTTCCGATTGGCTGCAAGAGCTTCCTGCAGCCAGTCTGAAGCCAGGCTTTGGTTTCCAAACATTTTGGAAGTCGAACGGACTTTGGGAACGGATTCCATTTGACTTCCAAAGGAATGTCTGTATTCAGTATATTTTTTATAAAGAAGTGGTAGGTTAATTTATCTATGGAGCACAGATAGCAATAAAGCAAAGTTCCTTGGATATTTCTACCAATGTAGTCCAGGGATCATTTGTAAGCGCCAAACTGATAGCTTGCCCTCTGTCACCTATTCCACATTCATTTTCCCTATGGAGATTACAAGCCAGGTTGCCAGTTGGTGCTAACTGTAACAGTGCCCCCCCTTTTTTATAACAGTCTGGACATTTGTCATCCTGGAATTAGAAAAAAAGCAGCAAAGTGGATTTTTAAAGAGCAAACTGCCATTTGAGATTAGTATCGTTTGGTCACTATCAACCAGGATCAGTTTTGAACTGATGACCTATTGTTTAAAAGGCTATTTTTTCCTATTAATCAAAGAGTTTTCTCTGATTCTGTTTTGGAGCTGGCTAGCCTGCAGGATGTACAACAATCTATGAAACTAAAGGTTAAAAACAAAATGGAGATTTGGGCAAATACCATTTATGAGAGATATGTATAATCCTGTACACATTGCATTGTAATTCTATAATAATGAAAAATTCCCATAATTATCCTCCTATTACTGCTCCCCATAGTTGTACTACTACCCAGTCTCTGCCATATGTTCCACTAATAAAATAAAATAAGATATTACTCTCTAATATTTTTATGCAATGACAATAAAACATTATAATTAGTAATAATTGACAATCTTATTTTTTTCTTTCACTGCAAATGGAGTAGAGTATTATTTTTTATTGTTTTAGTATTTTTTCTTAAATAATATGATAGTGAAGATTACATTTTTGGAATCCTTCCCTTCCCTATCAATAATAAGTTAATGATAAACTATACATGACTTAAAGCCATACAACCTATTTTGCTTCACTACAAGAACATATTTGGCCTGTTATCCATTTTCATGCATAGTTGTTGTTATAGATAGACAAAACAAACATAATCTGGTAATTGTGCCTTACACACAAGTAGATCAGTGAGTCTATTCCTACAGTCTGCATATGTGGGCAGCCATCTCCCCCCCCCCCCTGAAATGTCCCTGGTGGTCATTTAGTCATTTAACATCCAGTTTAATATAATTTTTGGAATGTAGATTCTTATTTCTATAAATAGAAATTAGCAAGTGGCATAAGGCTCTCTTTACATATTCTCATCAGCTATAATTCTTGGTGAGACTCAGTAAAATAAGCAGTGACTCCTTTCATAATTTCAGATAAAGTTCTACCCCCTCCCCAAGAAAGCAGCATAAAATGAGGGGAGGTATTTTGAAGAATTTTGGGAGTGGGAGTGACCCTGCCTTAATTTACATTGCTTTTGGGTTTTTTTTTTTTTAGAGAAACACATTTTAGGAAGCACATAAAGCAAACAATAATCTTTCTTTCCCTCTTGTTTACACAGAATGAACAATTTCATTTTTTTCTGCTCATTTTAGCAAGGCCAAGGTATTATTATGATCCTCTAGCTGTATAATATCTCTTGTTGGAGCTAAAAGCATACACAGGATGTTTAGAATTAAACAAACATGTTCTTTTTCTGAATAATCCATAAATGTATGTAAAAACAAAACAAAACTTCAGGATACACTGCCCTGGCTGTCACCAATTACTGCCATCATCCTTTGTATTTCAGGCCATCTTCACATGTCACAAATCTGTAACATTTCTGAGAGCTTGAGAATATGAGGATTCTGTGAAGGCTGTTGTGCAGGGTGAGTCTTTTAAAAGAGGCCCCGTTGAATATGTGTACAGTGGTACCTCTGGTTAAGAACTTAATTCGTTCCGGATGTCCGTTCTTAACCTGAAACTGTTCTTAACCTGAAGCACCACTTTAGCTAATGGGGACTCCCACTGCCGCTGCGCTGTCACCGCCGCAAGATTTCTGTTCTCATCCCAAAGCAAAGTTCTTAGCCCAAGGTACTATTTCTGGGTTAGCGGAGTTTGTAACCTGAAGCGTCTGTAACCCGAAGCATCTGTATCCCGAGGTACCACTGTACTCTGTATCCATGGGGCCTCTTTTAAAGGACTCGCCCTGTATAATTCTATGGATATGAAATCTTAAATGTAAACTATTTGTTTCTTCTTGAATAGTAGATTATGCCGGAGAGGGTAAATAGGTTTGGTATTTCTGTCTTTTATTTCATTTTAGAGGAATCACTGATATAGTGTACCTCGGGTTGCGGCCCGATCCGTTCTGGGGTGGTTCGCACCCCGAAAAGTCCACAACCTGAGCGGTGCTTTCACGCATGCGCGAAGGGCACAGAATGCTTCTGCGCATGCGTGCGCGGTGGAACCCGGAAGTAAACACTACCAGGTCATTTGCATCCTGAAAAGACGCAACCCGCAGCAGACGCAACCTGGGGTATGGCTGTATACGTAATTACCATTTTGCATAGGGGTTACATTCCTGATCTCTGTGTGCATCAGTGGAGCGCATGGAAGCCCATACCACCCCCACCCCCAATTCTGGCCACTTCTGGGTTGCGGCAATCCGCATGTGCACAGTCACACACATACTGAATGCAGATAAAATTGTTGTTTCCTGTATATACATGTGTAATGCAGTCATGATAACTGAAGCACAAGCTGGAAAATTTTAACCAAATTCAGTGTGTACTGTGCAGGGCTTTTTCAGTACCAGTGCTGGGCTAGAAAGACATTATTATTTGTTTATTATTTTGGAATTTTGTTACATATCTTTTCAACAAACTGCCTGACTGAGGTGAAATTTCAAACACAAGAGCTTAACTTCTGCACTGGTGTTGTGACATAAAAATATATGAATAAGATGTACTTGAAAACGCTCAATATGACCCGTGTAGGAGGCCTTGTAGTGTCCAGTCTCTGCAGCACTGTGTTCTGTGCACAGACAGGCTTCCTGGTCCAAGCTGAATGTTCTATTGACAGCATAGCATTGAATTACATGTATTGGTTGATTGATATAGTCAAAAGCCTGATAACTGTAAATGCAAAACATTGCAAAACTTGCACTACAATCTTTGTATTGCTATACAGGAGCTTACTTTAAAAAGAAAAATCACTGTTCCTGCGTCTTGTATTAATTTTCCTCCAGAACCAATTTAGAAATTCCATGCTTAAAAGAGGTAAGCACTGAGCAGTATCAGGGAAGGAAGAAGGGAGGAAGGTGCTGACAAAAAGAAAATTGACAGACATTTTTATATTTCAGCTTTCCAAAAGGCAGAAGAATATGAAGGAAATCCATTGATTTCTATCTGTCCTCAGTCTTATTTTCATGAATTCATATCTCTCATTTTAAAATTAATCCAGTTCTTGATATGAATTAAATGCACCAAATAGAGAAAAACTATTTTCTGGAATGAAAAATGTCACTGCTGGTTCCAATCTCTTCTCTGTATTCAAACAATTACCATGTATTATCAACCTCCCAACAGAAGAGCAAACTAATATGTGATATTGTTTTGCTATCCTATACCCAGGAGAAGTAAAAGTGAATACTGGGAGAAACACATAAAAGATTATATTATTTTAAATATTATAATACATTTTAGATATCTTCTCTCTTTAATAAGAAAACTTGTGGGGAAAATTTCCCAATATTTAGGGGAATTAGATTTAAAGAAAAGGGATTAAATACATAAAGTTTGCTTATAGTAAATCAATTAAATGATTTTTATTAGGATTTTAAATGCTACTAAATGCTTTATATCCCTCCATTATTAGCACTGTAGGTATAATTTAAAAGTTTACAGTATTCTATTGTTTCAGAAAATAAAAACTATCAAGCCATATCAGAGCAAAGGGCAGTAAAGTTTACACTCTATTCTATCTACAGACCAGGCGTACCACCCTGTTTCTGCATTAATCTATCAAACTAAAATAAAAACGGCATATAAATAAAATTAAAAATTGCATATAAATACATATTTAAATAACTAAGTTTAAATGCATTTTCTTTCAAACTAAGAATTTCTCAATGCATTTTCCTTTAAAATGTATGTTCTATTGTATGTTGGCACTTTTTAAAAGCTGAGAAACATGGTGGAATATTCAGGCAGTGCAAAAGCAAGGGGATAACTAAGTGCTCTTGTGCATGTTAGTCTGGGACCTGTGGATCAGTTCATGGTGGAATTCACAAAGATGAAATTCCTCAAGTATCCCTAAGGTCAGTCAAGATAAGTTCACAAGCTCAACACGAGAGAGAGAGAAAGAAAGAGGGAGAGGGAGAGAGAGAGAGAATCTTATGGTTTACTCCAAGAATCTCATAGAGAAAATCACAGCAATGTCTTTCTCAGCTTTCAGAGAGCCGAATCCATGTCAGCAGACAGAACTTTCACAATCTTTTTTTTAAAAAAAAATCTGTGCTTGTGACTATCATTATGTCCTGTGCCAATTGATTTCACAGGTCAATTTTTAGCATTCAGACTAAATTAATAAAATACTCTGTTTATTCACAATTAACTCCAATATTTATTAAAAAAGAGGAAGGTATAAAGAAATCCTCTTCAGGTGTTCTTGGTTCTGGCTCAAGTAAATTTGTGTGTTGTGGGGTAGGGGCAGAAGGATGAGCATATTATAGCCCCCCTCCATCACTGTCCTGATCACATTTAATGAGTTGGAATACAACCTTCTGAAATGGGAAGCCGTCAGCACTTTAAGAAAATGAAGTTTCTAAAATATGTGCAGTCCTCCATTACCTACTTCAGATGGTCATCGTCCAGTTTGTGTAGAGTAACAAGAACAGCAATGAGGATTGGAAGTGGATCTAACATGTTCATCCATAAAGCACTCCCTCACACATGATTACTTAACACAGAAACAGAGCACCAGCAGAGATATTCTGGTTACAATCTAGTGAAAAAGCTCCATGTCTTCAGTGATGGTTTGTTACTCTGACTTTACATTGTGACTTTCTTTTTCTTTTTCAAAATCATTGTATTAATAGCCATCAGTTCAGAGAAACCACTATTATCTTCTTACTACTTTTTTGCATCAAGCATATTATGTGTGTGTATGCATATTGTGACAAAGTGTCATGGAAAAACCTAAGTAATTCATTTAATCATGTTTTCACATTGGATAAATCTCTATTCCTAAATTTTACAAGTGTTTGTGTAATCCCTATATTTGCATATTTATTGACATTTGCAAGATAGGAACTAATTATGAACTGAGCAACCATGCTTACAAGTAAACGATCAGCTTTGGATATGAGCAGCCTAGATACCTTGTTTATTAGAACACCATCTCATATTACTCCCTTAGGAGTATTCTGTACTCTGTGTACACCAATTATCCGAAGTTTCAAGGGAAGGGAGGGTAAATAATAAATGATACTGTAAGGACATTGCTGTTGAGTTTACCGTACTCTAGGGGAATGTAATATAAAAATTAAATCTCCTAATTCTGCCACTATAATAGGAAACATTAACATCAAATGTCACTTAACTGCATTTATGAAGGTTAGATAAGAAGCATCGTGGGTACCTTAAGACTGAATTTATTTATTTTTTGTGGAATCTTATTCAACCAGAGGATTATTAGCAGAAGACATATTTTTCTTTCTACATAGGATGCTTCTAAAATATCCTCATCCAAATTTCTTCCTGCCGTTTGGAATTCCGAAGCACCTGCTCTTGTTTGAAAACTGGAACCGATTAATTAGGAATCCTCCATTCAGCCCCACCTCCACAATTTTGTAGATTCAGACTGTACATACACTGCTTGCCTCAGCTTTGAGTTATGCAGTGGTAGCAAACAAACAAAATGTAATGCTTCCATGATATCTAAAATAGACATTTCTTCCAACTACAATGATATCTTACACCCATTTCAAGCCCATATAGATCTGGTCTCTGAAACAATTAATTAGTTTTATTCGGCATTTACTGATAGGCAGGTTGGTTAAACACTACCCAATATGGCAACTTTGTATTCCAGAACATCAGGTTGGTCTTTGGGTGGTGTTTTGTCAATGCACATATATACTATTAGTAAAGGACTGAACAAAAGGAATCCATTTAATTGTGCATATAGTTCTATCAAGATCACTTTTTTGCATGTTCTATCAATATAAACATTATTAATATAAAGGATAATATGCAAAATTTGCACAATCGGTTTCCTTGGTTAATCAGAGGGGAAGGACATCTTTATATGTTGAAAGTATGTTAGCAGTTCGAATGTACTTATTAAAATTATTAGCTTATATTGACTTCATACTGTCGATACTACTAGGAGTGAATAAGACACTCACATCATGAAAGACAGAGTTTATTTAGTGGAAAATCAATTTAGAGGATGATTGGATGTATGCTTTAATTGAGATTCCTGCATTGCAGGGGATTGGACTAGATGTTTCATGGGTCCCCTTCCAACTCTACAATTCTATGATTCTATTACTGGACTTTTTCTGCTTGTCTAACTATCATATCACATATTTGTTTGATACATTGTCAGGGAGACTTTTATTACAACTTCTATTGCACCATGTTTCCTAGGTCCCTGGGATGAGATTAAGCACTGCAGATAAAGATGGTACAAATCTATTTTTTGAAGCTATTAAAAGCCCATTGGAATATCTAGAGCACAGAATGTCTTGATCAAAAGGAAGCTTTGGAAGCATTCATTGTGCTGCCGCTCATGGGGGTGGAAGGGAAAAATTTAGCTGTTCCCCATCTTGCTAATCCAGGAATCTAGACACAAATAGGAAGATTTAAAGGCTAGGAAGCAGAATATAAAGGACAATGCTAAATGGCTAGATTATGAAAGGGGCAAGGGACAAAAAGTAAGTTTTGATTTCTTATTTTAAGGTAAAAGATATAGAGTATGAATGTTATACTAGGTTTTCTGTATGCCCATTTAGAAGCTAGACACTGGTAGAAGAGTATAGAGTTCTACCAAGCTCCATAGAGACATTCATCTCACTCTCACCACTTTGATTATGAAGCAAAGTGTAGGGTAAAGCCATGACCAAAACTGGACAGGTTTAAACTAGACTGGGATTAAAAATATTTGCATTTCAAATAGCAAATTTAAATGGCAGTACTCTGGCGATTCTCTTGGTGTTTTAGAATTTTGATGGCTACAGGACTGCATTTACCTTAACACTACAAGGTGACTGAGGCTACTGCATGTATTCCAGGTCACAAACACACAACTCTGATTCATCTTCTCGTTTATCTGTCAGGCTTTGAAACTGTGGGTGAATGTTGCATTTAATAGCCTCTGTGTAGTTCTGCAGTACTTGTGATGCTTCACATGCTAACATTTATTAGCTGCCAACAACCTTTAATTATAATGGCCACTGAAATATCTCTCAATTAAGTCACATCATTTAATAGCAGTTCAGAAAATGCTCCTGCCATAGAAAAGGGGGAAATTTAATTCTTGATCTACAGCTTTTCTGTTTCCTTTATAAAAGTGTGTAAACTTCTGTGACATTTAATGCAGCACATTTAGGCAACATAATATGTAATAAATGGAAAGTGATCTTTTAAAGCTCTTACAAGTTAAATACAACTGTATCTAGCTGGAGTCATATTGTTACAAGTCATCACACTTTATCTTTCCCATTTACAGTTATGACTACTGTTTCTTTAGTGAGAAAGCAATATTCCTCTGCCCTAATAGTGTAATTTATTATCAGCCAAGAAGATTTCAAGGCAATCTGAATTTTATTACGCTTTCAATATATTTACATTAAAGATGCCTTGATAGTATATTGCTGCAGACAAGTAGCAACGTATTATCATCAGGGGGAGGGGGTATAATTTCCCTTCAGCAAAGATATGTTAGTGTTCCATACATAATACTGAATTTAGCTATATACCTAAGAACATTATGTCAAAACCATTCTATCTAAAGGTGTCTTAGAAGAAAGTAAAGGTGCACAAAATTCAACATTTCAGCTAGATAAATTGAAAATAAATGTAAATGCTGAAGGATCACTGCTGACCCATTAATATAAAAGGACATTTATAGCAACCCCTTCTTCTCCTTTTAATCTGGCTGTCATAGAGATGCATGAAAATGAATTTAATACAACTAGGACTTCCTTGATCATTTTACTCAGGCTGTGTGCCCTGTAATTATATGAAACATTTCTCTCTTAAAGACTACCAGATGTGTACTTGATTTATTGTTGCACTCCTTCATAGAAATATAAGATGGCCATGCTGAATCACGCACCAGATCCTTCCAGCCAAATAGCCTATTTTCTGACAGTAATCCTCCTCTAGAAACCTCAGAAGTGTGTGGAAACCATTCGCCACAGCTTCTGACATTCAGAAGCATGCCAACTCTAAATATGAAGATTTCCCATTTGCTGTAGAGGTTATTGTTGCAGGTTGAGGCTGCTACAACGGTTAGAGAATCAGTGGGACATGGGTTCATATCTCTACTCGGTGAGAACCTGAAGGGGTGACCTTGAGGCAGCCACTATCTGGTAGTCTAGCAAACCTCACAAGGATAAAATGGGTGGAAGATCACTCATGTATGCCACCCAGAATTCCTTGGATAAAGGGTGGGATCAAAAATAAATAATTGATAGTTTTAAAATGTTAATAGACAAACAAATGTTTAAAGTTTATCTAAAGCGACTTTTCTATCTTCTCCCAGCTGCTTGGGAAAGGCCTGCAAGAATGTTTAAATAACTCAGTCACACAAGCAAGGTCCCATTCCATCAGTTTTGGCACTTCCAATTCTATGAGAAAAGAACTATGTAATTAGTCTCTGCAGGAGCTGTTTGTGAATATATAGAATCCATGCAGCTGGAGAACATTGTACATACATTTATAAATCAAACAACAGTAGTAGGCTTAAGTACCAAAGTGAAGTAGCTTGTTGAACAAGTAACATTTCAGTATTCACAAATGCTAACCTGCACTTGGATGTTGCAGGTGACTGCTTACAAAGGATTTAGACTATGTCTAAAAGACCCAAAGTTAAATGACCAGTTCTTTGATCTTTCTAGAAATGTGTGTATTTGTATTTTTTTTGCGGGGGGGGAGGGAGGGGTGATCATACTTGTATCTACCACCCAAATCAATATACCATATTTTTATTTTTCTATCTATAAGATGCCACCATGTATAAGATGCCCCCTATTTTGGGGGCTCAGATTTAAGAAAATGGGGGGAGATGGCCCCGTGTATAAGATGCCCTCTAATTTTTGACATTATTTTAAAGGGAAAAAACCTAGTCTTATACACGGAAAAATACGGTATATAATGAATATTTACTTGAAGATATCAATGCATACAATCTGGGATTCAGAACAACAAAAACCACCATCACTGGATGTTCTTCATCTCCATGCTGAACAGCACAGGAGGAAGGACCAAGACCCCAAGGTTGCATGCTTCTCCTTCAACGTCTGCCCATACACCACAGGTGTCTGTAGCAAGGGGGCCTTTGCACATCTCGTTGCATGCAAGAAAACCTCCTGTATACAGCTTCCTATATATGTGCAAAGGCTCCTTTGCTTCAGACAACCATGCTATGCACACATATGCCATACCAGGCATGCCCAGGGTCATAAGTGGGGCTGCTCAGGTATTCAAGACAGGAGTGAATAACAACAGAACTGGGCCAAATAGACTGAATAAGCATATGAAGGAAGCAGAGAAAGCCACAGAACTTCATTTACATAAATGGAAAATACCTAACTTGAAAATGAAAGCAGTAGCATACTGGTAAACATCTGCACCATTGTAATTTGCCTGGATATGTAGTGCCTCTCCACCTTTTCCTTGAGGGCAATCAAGGACAGGCAATACAACAAATGCAGGAGTGTTTCCAGGCCCTTCTTCCTCTATGAACCTTCACACATACCTTGTTTGCCAGCTGGAGATGCTCTCTGGAATCCCTACTAAAATATGTGCATCTGATCTCTAGGAATACATGATGGACCAAAGAGCTGTTGTAGACAATACTTGCCTACAGCCCATCTCCCTTCTCCTGAAAGTTTAGCTACCTAATCCCAGATGCATGGCTGTCAGTCGTCCTGTTACTTAGTCAGAGACACTCTATTATTATGTCTTGTGAGAAGTGATTTAACAGCAGGGAATATGAAGGAACATTCATGTCTCTGTAATGTACAATCCATTTTGTTTGGAGCCATCAGTTGTTAAGTTCATTATGTGCTACTGAAGCAAAGGTTTGGGGAGGGATGTAACACAGTGGCAGAGCCTTGCAGTGATCAGAGCTCTGCATTTATCCCCTTCATATTCAGTTATAAGAATCTCTGAATGGAAACCAGGAAGGATGTCTCACTGTGACCTTGAAGAGCAGCAGCCTGTCATAGTAGACAAGTGCGGAGGTAGATGGATTTATCACCCAGAAATATGAATTATCAGTAAACTCGCTATAAAATAAAATGTTAATAGACAAACAAATGTTTAAAGTTTATCTAAAGCGACTTTTCTATCTTCTCCCAGCTGCTTGGGAAAGGCCTGCAAGAATGTTTAAATAACTCAGTCACACAAGCAAGGTCCCATTCCATCAGTTTTGGCACTTCCAATTCTATGAGAAAAGAACTATGTAATTAGTCTCTGCAGGAGCTGTTTGTGAATATATAGAATCCATGCAGCTGGAGAACATTGTACATACATTTATAAATCAAACAACAGTAGTAGGCTTAAGTACCAAAGTGAAGTAGCTTGTTGAACAAGTAACATTTCAGTATTCACAAATGCTAACCTGCACTTGGATGTTGCAGGTGACTGCTTACAAAGGATTTAGACTATGTCTAAAAGACCCAAAGTTAAATGACCAGTTCTTTGATCTTTCTAGAAATGTGTGTATTTGTATTTTTTTTGCGGGGGGGGAGGGAGGGGTGATCATACTTGTATCTACCACCCAAATCAATATACCATATTTTTATTTTTCTATCTATAAGATGCCACCATGTATAAGATGCCCCCTATTTTGGGGGCTCAGATTTAAGAAAATGGGGGGAGATGGCCCCGTGTATAAGATGCCCTCTAATTTTTGACATTATTTTAAAGGGAAAAAACCTAGTCTTATACACGGAAAAATACGGTATATAATGAATATCTACTTGAAGATATCAATGCATACAATCTGGGATTCAGAACAACAAAAACCACCATCACTGGATGTTCTTCATCTCCATGCTGAACAGCACAGGAGGAAGGACCAAGACCCCAAGGTTGCATGCTTCTCCTTCAACGTCTGCCCATACACCACAGGTGTCTGTAGCAAGGGGGCCTTTGCACATCTCGTTGCATGCAAGAAAACCTCCTGTATACAGCTTCCTATATATGTGCAAAGGCTCCTTTGCTTCAGACAACCATGCTATGCACACATATGCCATACCAGGCATGCCCAGGGTCATAAGTGGGGCTGCTCAGGTATTCAAGACAGGAGTGAATAACAACAGAACTGGGCCAAATAGACTGAATAAGCATAGAGTCAAATTCTAACTCATGCATGCGCTCGACAAAGAACATTCTCCCCAGGCTTAAGTTGTGATGATGATAAACCGGCATGGATCTATACTTCTTAAGTTACGTGAATGATTTAAACATAATCATTATAAATTTGACACGATATAACATCACAATAAACTTTTCATATACATCTCAACCAGGAATAAATCACAACTATTAATTCCTTTAAAAAGAAAGAAAGATTGAATATATTGGGAGAACTCATTTTCCATGTGTGTGTGGGTTTTTTTTTTAAAAAAATAGATCACTTCACCACTATATCAGTAGTTTATCTCATTGGACGTTACTGCTGTACAAACACCTGAGCAAACAAGATTTAGGACACCAAAGGAAAAGTAAAATTGGTGAAACTGCAGCAGCATGGTCAGCGCAGGGTTTGAAGCAGTGCCAAAACAATTTGCCACAGCCCTTCCTCTCATTTTGTGCAGAGTGAAATAAAACAGTCCAAAATAACAGAGAGCAGAAAGGTTCAGAAAAAGGAGTTTATGCATATTTATTTTATTTTACTTGCCTACTCCCTCCTTTTATGTCTCCATTGTTCCAGTCTTTAACAGATAGCAAACTTTCAGTACTTCACCATTTCCTGCCATAAGCTCCTTATTTTGTTAATTTGCTAAAATAAATGTTAGCAATCTTATCCAATAATAAAATAATTATAGAAATAATATTTTAATTGCTATTTTAACTGAATACTATCTAGAAATAGAGAGCTGAAGAAGGTTGAAAAAGTATTAGAACATTTTTTAAGATGAAAAGACTCCTATGATATACTTATGTCAGAACAAACAGTAGTTCTTTATGGAATGAAAAACTTACCAGAAAGTTTTTAAGTCCTCCTCCTTATTCCCACAATGGGTTTTCTTGATGAAACTCAAGGAAATCAAGTATTTAATATACACAAAATTACTCCATCAAGCAATATGTGACACCAATTTTTGAATACTCATACTCAATAGAAATATGGCCAGTATAAAAAGCACCTGAATTATTTATTCCACCCCAACTATATTCCTGGATGTGAGTTGTTATGTTTGTGATTATGCATACATTGGTTAATACCTTTACTTAGAATATTGTTTTGAGTCACCAGAGATATGCTTCTCCATCATGCAATTTTTCTGATTATACAAACCTGTTCTACAACAGCTTTCATACTTCAATGGCATTAATTTCAGGACACAAACTCACAAAGACCTTCTAGAACTCTTTTTACTTTGCCTTAAAGAGAGTGAACTACCTGCAACTCTTGTAAACAGATTCAAGCCCATTTCAGACTTTTAGAATGCTGCAAAACCACACTAAGAAACCTAACAATTGAAAAAAAGCAACCATATCAGCAAAAATGGAAAACTAGTGAGAGATCCAAAATAAGACCTTTCCTCATTGTCAAAAATGAATACTGGGAATCTCTGATTACCTGTAACTGTTAATTCTGTAGTTCTTCTGACAAAAAACATTCCATATTTTAATTCGCATGTGTAATTTCCAATGTCATCTTCTCTGACCTCCTGGATAACAAGAACATCCTTCTTGAATATGATGCTTGGCCTCCAGGTTGTGACTTGGCATTCCTGTGCAAAGATAATTACAGTGCCTCAGTGACTACAGTCCTTGTACTTAAATCTGAAAGGCGGATTCATTTCCAAAATAGCAAGCTTTTAGAAAGGTGGCCCCAAACCAAAAAAAGTTCATTAGTTCTGTAAACTAGAAACTATTTTGGATCACGTTCACAGCTTTTGAAGGCGCTTGATTTCAGTTTTTCGCATAAAACTATGCACCTAATTTGGCCAAGAGGGGCTTATTGTGCATGTTTTGTATTTGCCCAATAGGCAAGCTGAGATGGCTAATGGTTCGTAGGTACTACCGTCTTTCCCACATTTTAAGACACCGTCTTATCACTTTTTTTCCTCAAAAAAACACTGGGTGGCTTATTTTCAGGGAATGTCTTACCGGTATTTTTATTACATCAGGAGCAGTGCCCCTCTTGCTCCCTGTCTCCCTGCGGGGCAGGACTCTTGACTGAAAGAAAATGACGGGCAACAGCCACCACCAAGCTCCATGAGAGGGAGTCTGAGGGAAGGGAGGTGTGTGCATCGCTGGCCCAGCCCTCTCTCCCCGGCCCTGGGATGTTCGTGAGGGAGGGAAGGAGCTCCTCCGAAGGGCTGCTCTCTCTCTCTCCCCTCCCAGGTGGGGACTCACTTAATAGCAATCTGCTACACTGGAGCTTCTTAAATTTAAACCAGTACAGTATAATGGAATCTATTTGTGTGATGCAGTCGTAGCAGTAGCCTATACTAAAGCAAATAAGGATCTCTACCAGCCAGCCAACTGCCCAAGACTTAAGAGCGAAAGTTCCAACAATGTAGCACTTTGTAGCACTGATAGCAAAGAGGCTACCGGCTGAGATACTGTACAAAACAAAGAAGCCAGCTGAGCAGCAATTAAGATGGTAAATGGTAGCAATTAAGTAGCAATTGAGCCAGCAGAAAGCGGGGTGAGATAATCTGCTGGTCCTAACAACCCGTCCGTGTTTCTCTTACCCACAAAATGTTAACTTTTGTGTAGGGTGTAGGGCAGTGTTTAGCAGCTCCTAAACAGCGAGAAGGGGAAAGTCCTTAATCCCCAAGGCAAGGACTGCGCCACCGGCAGCGATCCCGGTACCGGTACAAATCCTTAAAGGGGAAGCTCTACAGACAAGCAATGGAAAGAAAAAAGAATCCTCACTTTTTAAAAGGCTATTAAAAGGGGGAAAGGTGGGGGGAAGCGAGAGGTGGGCTGTGTGTGTGTGTGAGAGAGAGAGAGAGGCGGGGGGGGGAGAGAGAGACGCGCACACAGAGTCTCTCCCTAAAGGGGAAGGCAGCGTCTTCAATCGCCCCTCTTTTTTCCCTCGTGCTTTCATCTTCTCCCCACCGCAAATGCCACTTTTCTCCTCTTCACCAAGCAAGCAGAGCTCACACAGCCTAGCTAAAAAAAAATATTTTGGAATCCTTTTACAGGTATTTTAAAAAATGCTTACAGAAACAGGAGGGGGAATCACGAGGCTGCAGGAACGGCTCTACGGTGCATTTTTACAAGCTTTTAAAAGAAATACGTGTCTTTGGAGCGACAGTAAAATGGGGAGAGATTTTTATGGGGGAGAGTTGGCTGGCGGGAGGGGGGAAGGGTCTATCACTATGTCTTATTTTCGGGTTATGGCTTATATCGCGCAACTGCTTAGAAATCCTGCTATGTCTTATATTATGGCTACGACTTAAAAAGGGGGAAACACGGTAGGGAAAATTGCAATGTGGACTGTTAAGGGGCAAGGCTTCGCCTCTGTGGATGGACACTCCTTTCCATTTCAGTTTTTGTGATTTATTTTTAAAGCATGAAAAAGTTGGACTTAAGATGAATGAATTTTATAATAATACTAATACTACTACTACTACTACTACTAATAATAATAATAATTTATTATTTATACCGCGTCCATCTGGCTGAGTCTCCCCAGTGACTCTGGCTAAGTCTCGCCAGCTACTCTGAGCGGCTCCCAATCGAATATTAAAACAATACAGCATTAAATATTAAAAGCTTCCCTAAACAGGGCTGCCTTCAGATGTCTTCAGGATAGCTGCTTATTTCCTTGACATCTGATGGAAGGATGTTCTACAGGGCGGGTGCTGCTACCGAGAAGCTCTCTGTCTGGTTCCCCGTAACCTCACTTCTCGCAATGAGGGAACCGCCAGAAGGCCCTCTGTGCTGGATCTCAGTGGGGGTGGAGACGCTCCTTCAGGTATACTGGACCGAGGCCGTTTAGGGCTTTAAAGGTCAACACCAACACTTTGAATTGTGCTCGGAAACGTACTGGCAGCCAGTGTAGATCTCTCAGGACCGGTGTTATATAGTCTCGGCGGCCGCTCCCAGTCACCAGTCTAGCTGCCACATTCTGGATTAGTTGCAGTTTCCGGGTCACCTTTAAAGGTAGCCCCACGTAGAGCGCATTGTAGTAATCCAAGCAGGAGATAACCAGAGCATGCACCACTCTGGCGAGACAGTCCGCAGGCAGGTAGGGTCTCAGCCTGCGTACCAGATGGAGCTGATAGACAGCTGCCCTGGACACAGGGAGTCCTCAACACCTGCCCGCCCCCTGTCCCCCACAAACAGTACTTCTGTCTTGTTAGGATTCAACCTCAATCCACTAACCGCCATCCATCCTCCAACTGCCTCCAGGCACTCACACAGGACATTCACCGCCCTCACTGGTTCTGATTTGAAAGAGAGGTAGAGCTGGGTATCATCCGCATACTGATGAACACCCAGCCCAACCCCCCTGATGATCTCTCCCAGCGGCTGCATATAGATGTTAGAAAGCATGGGGGAGAGGACAGAACCCTGAGGCACCCCATAAGTGAGTGCCCAGGTGTCTGAACACTCATCCCCCAACGCCACTTTCTGGACACGGCCTCAGAGAAAGGAGCGGAACCACTGTATAACAGTGCCCCCAGCTCCCAGCCCCTCTAGACGGTCCAGAAGGATGTTATGGTTGATGGTGTCAAAAGCCACTGAGAGATCCAGAAGAACTAGGAAACAGCTCTCACCTTTGTCCCTAGCTCGCCGGAGATCATCGACCAGCGTGACCAAGGCAGTTTCAGTCCCATGGTGAGGCCTGAATCCCGACTGGAAGGGATCCAAATGGTCCGCTTCTTCCAGGGGGACCTGGAGTTGTTCAGCAACCAACCGCTCAATCACCTTGCCCAGGAATGGCAGATTTGAGACTGGGTGATAGTTGGTTATCTCTCGCTTGGATTACTGCAATGCACTCTAAGTGAGGCTACCTTTGAAGGTGACCCGGAAACTACAACTTATCCAGAATGCGGCAACTAGACTGGTGACTGAGAGCGGCCGCTGAGACCACATAACACCGGTCTTGAAAGACCTACATTGGCTCCCAGTACGTTTCCGAGCACAATTCAAAGTGTTGGTGCTGACCTTTAAAGCCCTAAACGGCCTCGGTCCAGTATACCTGAAGGAACGTCTCCACCCCCATCGTTCTGCCCGGACACTGAGGTCCAGCGCCGAGAGCCTTCTGGAGGTTCCCTCACTGCGAAAAGCAAAGCTACAGGGAACCAGGCAGAGGGCCTTCTTGGTAGTGGCACCCACCCTGTGGAACACCCTCCCATTAGAGGTCAGAGAGATAAACAACTACCTGACATTTAGAAAATACCAAAGGCAGCCCTGTTTAGGAAAGTTTTTAATCTGTGATATGTGATGTATTTTAATGTTTGTTGGAAGCCACCCAGAGTGGCAGGGGAAGCCCAGTCAGATGGGTGGGGTATAAATTTATTATTATTATTATTATTATTATTATTATTATTATTATTATTATATTGGCTGGGTCTAATCAGGAGCATTTGTCCTCCAAAACAGGAGCAACCGGTGAAGTGTAAAGGGTGGAGTTATGTTACCTGGCTTCCCAACATGGCAGTCGGTGCCGGTAACCAAGAGGGAGAAGGGGAGCTCTGAGCAATCCAACATTCCTGATGTTGCACCTGCAGTGCTTCAGTCTCCTCACTGCCTCTCCTTCCCAGCAACTTCCACATGGGTATGAGGTACTCAAGCAGTGGGAAATCTTCAGAATTATTTATTATATTTCTCTTTGTATTCTGAGCCGAGGGTGACATTTATTCTGAATTTTTCAAGTAAGATACCCAATGGTGATAATTAAGCAAAAATCACACATTTGCTGTCTATGACAAATTTGTGACAGTCGTGAGATTTGCAGTGGCCAAAAAGCAAAAGAGGAATTTTATTGACATTAATATGGTGAACTGCAAAGATTTAATTTGATTTTTTAAAAAACATATTAGTTCCTTTAGCCTTTTGTATTTTAACATTTTTAAACTTCTGTATACTATTATTATGGGCATATTTTAATGTAAAGATATATTTAGCTTGATGTTGTTCTTTAATATTGTACTAGTGTGGTTGATATGACCATGATAGTCAAACAACAACAATAAATTACACCCCATAAACTAAACCTTCACATTGGGAACCCAGGCAAACAATGCTGCCCTAATCCTGTGCTGCCCCACCAGCTGCTATTTCTCCAAAATATGCAATTTTTATTGTGTTCTAATCCATTTCCCCTTAAAATTCACATTTGTATTCATTTCCCCCATAAACGTGTATCTATTTTGTGAAACTGTGTTGTAGAATTCAGAAAAGTACATAATCTGACTGACATAAATATGGGACTGATGAATTAAGTCAGTTTACTTCAAAATGTGGGCAGAACTTTTTTGTGTCAATCTGTATTATCCACAAAGGTATCATGTAGCCTCATTTGGATTGTATTAATGGGAGAAGACTAGTTTTAGATCAATATCATGCTGATTTGATGCAGGACCAAGTAATCTGATAACCATGGATTATACAATCTATGGGTCACTTGTTCTAAGAAACAAAAGTGTTTTTTAAAGCAACAAAGTTTTTTAAAGCTTTATATCAGCTTTCTCTTTGGTGAAGTGCTGCTAATTTGGGCTGATTATGTAATATCTGAAAGTGCCTTAGGAAACATCTTGAGGTACTTTATGATTTTGCAAACATGCTGAGCCACCACAATGCTAACTTATTTTCCATTAGATAGAAAAAGCTCAAAGAACTCATCACCATGACAACAGTTTGGATACCAGTCAGAGATTTCACATCCCTGAAAAGGTTAGAAAGTTCCTTGTACATTAACATTACAGTTGGGACTTCTGTACTAAGAGTGAAAGGAATATGCTTTACAGTCAAGCAGACAGCAGTTAGCGTTGACATCTTTTTCCTGACAGGGCCCCTGGGCTGTGTGACATGCAGAAATACAAATGGTAAAGATTTTCTCATGACTGCTTCTCTCTTCCAGAGAAGGCTTCACCTGATGAGCTACTTCTAGATAGGCAGCTGTTAAGTACACAATTATCAAAAGCAACAAAGGGAAAATATAGCTAATCTTGGGGAAGAGAAGAAATATCTAGTGGAATAGTCTCTACTTAAAAAAAAAATCTCATTTATTTGTTTAAAGGATTTATAATCCACTTTTTGAGCATGCAATATATGTAAAATGCAATATAAGCCAAATGTAATATAAAACCATTTAACATATTCACTAATAATACACTAGCCTAGAAGCCAGCACACAATATACAATCAAACACGAGAAATGCAAATTCAGGAGATGTTGGCACAGCACCCCCAGTTTATGATCCAGCTTATATTACACATCAGAGGCCTTAGTGAAAAGGTAGGTCTTCAAGGCCCACTTAAATGCTATAAGGAAAGGGGCATGCCTAACCATAAAAGGAAATGAATTCCATTATTGCAGGACCACTGCCAAGATGGCCCTGTTACAAGTGCCTGCCAGCCTAATTATCTTCACCTAATTGTCATTCATAAGTAGAATGATTAATGCCTTAATTATATCAGGAAAAGCAAAATATAAGGTGTCACTAATGTAATACCATTTATGAAATTACACAACTATTCACGCTGAAGTAAGGACCAGCATTTGTTTTGGAACTCTTACATGAATCTTAAATAAACTTCACTCTTTAAAGTTAAATATAGTTGGAAAACCCTTTTAACAAACAGTGCAGTTTGAAATTTTGCACTGCTTTGCTTTTTGGAAGTACATTAATTTGAATGCATTTATTTTTCAGTGCTACAGGAGATTTTGAACACTATAATCCTTAAAACCAGCTTCTGCCAACCTATGACAGCATGGAGCCACCCACCCTTTGTCCTTGTGCTGGAATGTGCGCAGAGGAGGGCCACCAAGATGATCAAGGGTCTGGAAACTAAGCCTGCGAGGATCGGTTGAAGGAATTAAGTATTTTAAACCTGGTAGAGAGGAGACTGAGAGGAGTTTTGATAGCCATCTTCAAATATCTAAAGGGCTGTTCATATGCAGTATGGAATAAGCTTGTTTTTCTCCTGCTCCGGAGGGCAGGACCCAAATTAAAGGCTTCATGTTACAGGGAACGAGATTCCAACTGGCCCTGTTAGCTAGGGATCATGGGAGTTGTAGTTCCAAAACATCTGGAGAGCCAAGGTTGCCTATGCCTGATCTAGGCTATTGTGCATGTTGAGGCCAGCCAAGCGCAGATCAGGTCTTCTTTGTTGAGCCGACTATCCTTAGATAATTCTGCAATGGCAGCTTAGCTATGTCTGATATTTGTTGGATAAAACGCACCTTTATACAATGAGCTAGATTAAAAAATCTCACATTTCAGAACTAGAGAGCTAGCTATATTTATTATTACTTTACATATTGATATATGCATATATAGCCTTGAGGATGTATGTGGAGAGGCAAATAAAACAACCAGAATAGATATATGAGAAAGAATTTCAAATTCAGTTATTCCTGAATACAGAAATGGGCATTTTACTTTCCCAGCAAGTATTCTGCAGCTGCTCTCTTTCTCTGTGTCCTTATTAGTTTTCTAAATCACACCAAGCTGTATTTACCGTTCAAGTAAATTCTTCAGATTACTGGAAATGCATCGGAACATTTAATATTTTGTTGGAAGCAGCCAAAGCTTTTCATATTTCTTACCTTATACCACAGGATTTCAGGCTCTCTATATGGTATTAAGAAATCCTGTATGTCAGGGCATGAGATTTCCTTGCTTTTGCTAAGTTCAGCTTTTTCAAAGTATTTCATCTTTGAATTGTAGCAGAGGCCAGTGTCATTTTCACCCACTGTCAGCGAAATGGATACTTTCATACAGTAAGTAGAGTTTCTGCAATACAGCAAATAAAAATAATGGTCTTGTGAATAATAAAACAAAAAAAAGCACCAAACATTGTAATAATGCGCTTTTTAAAAAGTTACAAGAATCTTATGTACTGTACAATAAAGAAAAGGGTATATTAATATTTGCATTAATTTGCTTGCAATTTTTATTTAGCCACTAAGAATATAAAAAAAATGTAAAGAATATTTTTAATTCCTCATTATAAGCTAGAGGTATTCCTTCTTCAAATGCCTTTATTTCTGTATTTCCTACAGGAAAAAAAGCTTCCTTCAAAGACAGTGGCAGTGTTAAGACGCATTAACCAGCAAAACTGATAACTCCCCTGCTGGCAAACACTATTATAGCAGCTCCCAGGGCTTGTACAAATCAGTTTACAGCAAATAATTTCAGCTCCAGACAGGAACCTCAACCATCACACCATGAGCTAGATTGCTAACCCAGCTATTCATCAGATCAGAAAAAAAGTTTTTCAAGTGAATAAAGTATATATTTCTATAGTATTTAATAAAAACAGTTCTCGAACCTTTCAGTTCTTAGAATATCAATTACTTGCAATTGCTTTTAAAGAACTAGAACTACCAGCTTGTTTACCTTACAGCATAATTCTATGCACATTTACTTTGAATAAAATCCGGAGTTCAACAGGACTTACTTCTAAGTAAATGTGCATAGGATTGCAGCCTTAGGCTCTGTGACCTTGCATTACAAAATCAAAATCCTGTTCAACTATTATAATTAAGCACTCTCTCACAAGCTTTTCATTGCCACGTGTTCGTGGCAAATGTACAGTGTTACCTCTGGTTAAGAAGGTCCGGAGGTCCGTTCTTAACCTGAAACTGTTCTTAACCTGAAGTACCACTTTAGCTAATGGGGCCTCCCGCTGCCGCCGCTGCGCAATTTCTATTCTCATCCTGAAGCAAAGTTCTTAACCTGAGGTACTATTTCTGGGTTAGCGGAGTCTGTAACCTGAAGCGTCTGTAACCTGAAGCATCTGTAACCCAAGGTACCACTGTATTGAGAAGCTAGGGGAGTTTATCTTGCACTTCTCTCATTCCTGTGGTGCTGAAGTCAAAAAAAGGGGAAAGTATTTTATTCTAATTTTGGTTTTCTCTGTGGGTGACTTCACAGCATGTTAAGGTTGGTCACCCTCTTCAAAGTGTACTAGCATAGCCAAAGACTATTTCCCCTACTGTTCTTTAAATGCCTTTTGACCTCTAATCTGATATATGTGTATCTGACAGTGAATACATTTAAACTATTTTTCATTGCTTGCCCTTGCAGATACCATGTGTCTTAGTGGCCCTAAGACTTCCACAGAAAACAATTTACCATTCTATAGTTTGTCCATTTTTCAAATGGAAAATATGAAGGAAGCAGAGAAAGCCACAGAACTTCATTTACATAAATGGAAAATACCTAACTTGAAAATGAAAGCAGTAGCATACTGGTAAACATCTGCACCATTGTAATTTGCCTGGATATGTAGTGCCTCTCCACCTTTTCCTTGAGGGCAATCAAGGACAGGCAATACAACAAATGCAGGAGTGTTTCCAGGCCCTTCTTCCTCTATGAACCTTCACACATACCTTGTTTGCCAGCTGGAGATGCTCTCTGGAATCCCTACTAAAATATGTGCATCTGATCTCTAGGAATACATGATGGACCAAAGAGCTGTTGTAGACAATACTTGCCTACAGCCCATCTCCCTTCTCCTGAAAGTTTAGCTACCTAATCCCAGATGCATGGCTGTCAGTCGTCCTGTTACTTAGTCAGAGACACTCTATTATTATGTCTTGTGAGAAGTGATTTAACAGCAGGGAATATGAAGGAACATTCATGTCTCTGTAATGTACAATCCATTTTGTTTGGAGCCATCAGTTGTTAAGTTCATTATGTGCTACTGAAGCAAAGGTTTGGGGAGGGATGTAACACAGTGGCAGAGCCTTGCAGTGATCAGAGCTCTGCATTTATCCCCTTCATATTCAGTTATAAGAATCTCTGAATGGAAACCAGGAAGGATGTCTCACTGTGACCTTGAAGAGCAGCAGCCTGTCATAGTAGACAAGTGCGGAGGTAGATGGATTTATCACCCAGAAATATGAATTATCAGTAAACTCGCTATATTCAGTTTCTAAGACTAGGTCATTTGAAATGTTTAACAACATGTAATATTTGTGCAAATGAATCTTTTGCATATTTCTCTTTTCCAAGCTTTCTTAAGATGCAAATGCATAATAAACAATATTGTAAGAGTGATTCATGGAGCCCAGTATTTTATTTATTTCTTGCCAAGATGTATTTTAATAACATAACTTTAAATCCCACATGAAACATTTAACATTCCTTTTTCATATAAATGAGAAGGAAACTGCATTCCCCCCCCCTTTTTTTTTAGTTTTGCAAATAACGGAAGAGAAGTACACAAAAGAATTCTGCCGAAGAGAATCATCTATGCTCAAATGTCTTAAAATGCTATTGTACATGCTTCACATGCTAATATATTAAGCTAGGGTTGCCATATTTCAAAAAGTAAAAACCAGGACACCTCCAGATATCAACTCCGCCTTTCAAATCCTGGTAAGGTCCAGAAAAGTCCAGACGTATGGCAGCCCTAATTAAGCAAACTACAAAGCCAAATCTAGGAAATATTATTCAGGTCACAAAGTTATTAATACATCTGAAACAGATGCTGCGGTACATATTTTAATTTCCAGCAGTTTGTTGAACATGAAACTACTGTGTAGAATTAAGGGACAGACTGTGACATTTTCTGGGCAATGCCATTTCTCCATAGGGGTGGGGTTGCAGGCAGGCCTTGTGCACTCCCCGTGAACAGCGGGGGGCATGACAAAGCTGCCCGCATCATTGGAGTCCCAGCCACATCACTCCCCACGGCCGACCATTCCGGTTGGCTGGGGGGGCATGGCTTACCCCATTTAAGCCGCCGCGTGGCCGGGAAGCTCCCTCTCCTTACCTCCTCCATCAGATTAAAAGGGAAATCAATGCTGAACCACATTCTAAAGTGGAGTATGAATGAACCACCACACAATGACAGAGACTACCTGAGGCAATTTCACTTCAGTCAGCTTAACTTGGGGAGGAGGAGAGGTAAATGCTATTTTCAACAACTAAATCAGCAGCAACAAACACACTTTTATCATATAAAGTAACTTATGCTAGCAATGACCACTCCCCACATCAAATGGGGGGGGCAACTTTTGCGTGGTCATGCACAGCCCCCTGGATCCCAGTGCGGCTCCCGGTACTTCGGACTGGCTTCATCCTCCCCAGGCTGGATACCTGGGGTCTCCGCCTACCTCAGTCAACCGCCCAATCCTGCCTGGGGAGTCATAGCCAGGGGATTGGCCAGGTAAGGGAAAGGACCGCCCTGCCCACACAACGGAAGGTGTAGCTTACCTGGGAAGCGGCAGTTGTCTCCAGAGCTTCTCCCACCCTCCACTCCCTCAATTAAGTCTTCTTTTGCAGGGGACTGGGAGGGATGAACGCCCAGCGCCTGAGCCAAGGTCTCCCTACATCTGAATCTTAATAAAGTTGTGGCCAATTTTAATCCCATAGCAAGTTGTCATGAGTCATTGTTCTGCTTGGGGGTCGCCTGGGGTTTGGGGTACTCCACCTGTCCATGCAAAAGCATTGAATGCTTAATTTTATTCAATCACTAAAATGATATCTAAGGGCACTTCATCATATACCATGACTGACCAATGTACAATAAAGAGTACCCCACTAACTTCTGATACATGTATATATTCTTTGCTCCTCAGCATATACAGCCTTGTTTGATTGTCTCATGGGCTGGAGACAAGTCCTGGGTAGTACCAGGTGCAGTCTGTTTCTCCTATGTTCACAGTAAAAGGAAGCATTTTAAAACCAAGCTCCCCCAATCATAACCATAAACAATCCATAGACAGCCCCCTATGCACTGAAATAAAAACCAAAGGGAGTTGTGAGGCAGATGGTATAGCACCACCACTGCATTGGGAAGTCATCCTCCCCCATCTACAGGTTCAGCTTATGTATGAACACACCTGAGGCATGTAACTAATGCATACATGTAGTGAAGATACTTGATTGGAGCTCTATGCACACATGCTGGCCGAATCCATGTTTCTTTATTTCAAAGCTCTAGCCTTAGTTTCATTTTCAGATGACCAAGATTTAAAGTTATTATTTATATCTTACAGCACAAAAGTGAAACCAATGAATATATCCCTAGAGTGCACGACATTTGGCTGTATATGTGAATTATCATGCAGGCATAAATATTTACTAAATATTATTCCACCTCCCTGAAAACATCTACTTTTTCACATGAGGAACTTTGATATATGAATCCCTGTGGACCCACATGTGTGGGTGAATAACAAAAAGTAACGCCTGGCTCCCTGGCTTCAGATCACAGGGCTTGCACACAAAGAGCCCCGGTAGCAGAGTATTAAACTCACAAAAATAAGCAGTGCAGGAAAGTGTGAGGAATATAGGTTGCAATGAGCAGATCACATAGTGTTGAACAAGCTTAAAATGCTTTACCTACTGATTCAAGGTCTCAGCTATGCATTGTTTCATGCAGAAGCAAGGATAATACAGGCAAAATACTATTGAGTAGAAAGTACAGAGTGTAGTTCCAAACATGTACTGTAGGTTTGGGAGAAGCTCATACATGTGCTCCTTGGTGGATTACATGATACACAGAAGAGACAGAAAGCGTCACTACCTCCCTCTCCAGATACAGTGGTACCTCGGTTTAAGTACACAATTGGTTCCAGAAGTCTGTACTTAACCTGAAGCGTACTTAACCTGAAGTGAACTTTCTCATTGAAAGTAATGGAAAGTGGAATAATCCGTTCCAGATGGTCCGCAGAGTACTCAACCTGAAGCGTACTTAACCCAAAGTATGAGTGTAATTGGTTCTGGAAGTCCGTACTTAACCTGAAGTGTACTTAACCTGAAGTGAACTTTCTCATTGAAACTAATGGAAAGTGGAATAATCCGTTCCAGATGGTCCACAGAGTACTCAACCTGAAGCGTACTTAACCCGAAGTATGAGTGTAATTGGTTCTGGAAGTCCGTACTTAACCTGAAGCGTACTTAACCTGAAGCGAACTTTCCCATTGAAAGTAATGGAAAGTGGATTAATCCATTCCAGACAGATCCGCGGAGTACTTAAACTGAAAGTACTCAAACCGAAGAGTACTTAAACCAAGGTATGACTGTATATAGGCCTGGATAAAAAGATCCACCACACAACAATAATGCCGCCCCCCAAAAGCAGGTGTAGGAAGTCCCAGTGTTCTAGGGCGACTATTGGGGATAGGCGGTGCTGGCAGTTGTAGGTAGACTACAAACTCTAACATGAAAGGAAGTTCCTTCCATTTGTGCAGTGGTATCTCTGGATCAAGCATATCGGTTTGGCACTGATCTAACCCCATTAGGATGTATAATGTCCACATGTTGCCAAATGCAATGAATGATTTCTAGAGGGAAGAATAAAAGATACATAGATTCTTCTTCTTCTTCTATTTTCTTCAGTTTTGCGAACAACGTGGTTACAACATGCAGTGTTTAATAAATTATGGATCATTATGAGCAATTTTCTTCGTGTTAATTGGAGGCTCTGATTCAAGTGGTTAAAATCCAAATGGAATTTCCCTGTGGGGTTTTCATTGTGTATCATAAAATTGGTACAAACCTCACAGTCAGTGCCCTTTTCAATATTTTACCATTACTAATGTAGCAGAGGATCAACCAACCTATTAGCTTCCCATGTTTATAAATTGAAGAGAGAACAATTAATCTGGATGAACTTTAGTTCATTAATGATACGGATGGGTAATGAAGACAAGTGTCTCAAAATACCATCTATAATAGTAGGCAATGTTCCAAAGTATTCCGTTACTTAGAGGATGAAAAATGATGTGAAAAGACTCTTGATTGAAAACTTAAATTTACTGCAGAATTTACTGCAGAAATACTACTGCTATTAAAGTGGTTGGGGGGGGGGGCAGAGGATTGGAATTTATTGCTCTGCCTCCTTGCTTCTCTCACTGTTTATATGCATAGGGAGAACAGGTATGCAAGCAACAAACCTCTTGGACGGCTGACACATACTGTAGTTACTGGCTGGGAGCAACTTTTGTGGGCTGGTGGGGTGCAGAAGTCCAAGTGTGGTGTGTGTGGCATGTGTCTGGCAGGTTTTCCTCCCTTCTTCCTCTGCTTGTGTTCTAGTACCGGTTACCTGCTTTCAGCTATAGGGGTCGCTGTTTGGTAGTACCTGATTGGTTAGCTGTCAGATTCTGGAGCTCCCTATTGGTGGCTCTTAGGTAATTCACAAAATACAGAGTCCATTAATAAAACACAGTGTTCATTCATAAAGCAGTAACATAAGTCTCCATTGCTACATATTGGGTGTATATTTCAGTGGTTGAACGTACAGGTTTATGGCCATGCTGTAGTGCAGTGCTTATGCGACTGTGAATAAAAGGTGGCTGGGATCATTGTCTTGGGGTTATGGGGGGGAGGTAACAAAACTGATTTTCAGTAAGTGCCTCTCCCTTTATTTCCATAACAAGTCCTTGAGTCTGTACTCTGAATAGTGACACCAGGGACCTAGTAGGTGCAGGCTTGTCAGTCCAACCCCTGCACACTCTCATCAGGGCTAACCTTAAGGCAATTAGAGAAATTTGGCCAAATTGGGCCCTGCGTGCCGCTCCTATGGGGGCCCCCACACCAGGGAAATCTAGATGGATTTTATTTATATCTATAAGATTTTGCAATCAGAAATCTTTATTGGATATATAGACAGAAAACACAAATGCAATGTACAATAAATAAATAAAAAACAGAAAAAAGATATATGGGGTTTAAAAATTGAGGATATAAGTAAGAAGATAAAGGTTTGATAACAATATGAAGAAAGTAAAAAATGGATTGAAACTATAAGGAATATTATACCGCGCAACCAGATATACGAATCTAAAACTAGCAGAAGAAAGTAGTGTGGAAGTTGAATTTGTAATTTTAAGTTGAATTTGTAATCTGAGATTTAGGATTCGGAAACAAAGATATGGACAAATGTAAAAGATAAATTGTAAATATAACAAATGTAATGTAACTAAATGTTTAACTATGTAATATGCTTTATGTGGAAATTAATAAAAATAATGGAGAAAAAAAGATTTTGCAGACTTTGGCTGTGAACTGGGGCCCTACAAAAAAAATTCAAGTGGTGCCCTACTGACTAGCCCTGAGTCTCATAGTTGCTGGGCCTGAGTTGCCCTACCTTTGCATGAAGTCTTGGGTTTGCAATTTTGGGAGAGGGGAGATTGCGGCACTGGGGAGTGGGCAGGCTGGCGAGACCCCCTAGACTTAGAGGCCCAAGTTGTCCTGCCCTCACATGAAGTCTTGGGTTTACAATTTTGAGAGAGGGGAGCAGGGCCATCTTAAGCATGCCCGGCGCCCTGGCGCCGTGGTGCGATGGATCCCTCCGCCCCCGCCCCTGCCCCGTTTCCGGGCAGGCGGGTTCTGCGCATAGCGTGGCTGCCGCAGGCGCAGCTGCACTGTGCCACCCAGCCTGCCGTAGGGCTGGCCCTGGGCCAGGGGGCGCTGCCCGCCCCCTATTGCGACACCCCTGTGCGCGGCGGAGCCGGCCCCAGGCCCGCATGCCTCCAGAGAGCGGCCTGGAGCCGCAGAACAGCTGAGAGGCGCGCCATGGCGCCCCGCGCCACCAGACCCGGGCCGAGAGACGGCCCTGGAGGGGAGGTTGCCTGCTGGGGATTGGGCGGGCTGGTGAGGCCCCCTAGATTTAGAGGCCTTAGGCTTCAGCCTACTTAGCCTATACATAAATCAGGCACTGCCTATTAGAATAGCAAGTTACAAGCAGGGTGGCCATGAGTCTTACTTTACAGTAGGACAGACAATTCTTTATTTGAAGGACTGAGCTGCCCAAGTCTGGTTTAATGGTATAGAACCCTAAGATGGGAGAGAAGGGTTTCATCAGTTGAAGCAATTTTGTGTTCCTTTGGGATGAAGAGCAGGATATAAATGCAATAAGGGAAGACTATTGTTTTACTGTTTTGTTTTAATTATTTACTTGTTTTTATCCTGTATTTTATTCTGTGAACTGCCCTAAGATCTTATGGCAAAGGGTGGTATATAAATCTAATAAATAAAAATAAATTAATGAATTTCAAAACATTAAACAGCATGGCCCCCAAGTCCTAAAAATCATTATGCATAAAATTAATCATAAAATGTCATCCTCCTAAATCAAAATGTTTTCATAGCACAATTACATGCTTAATGAGGGATGGTGCTCATCAATATTCAAACAGGCCTGATTAAATAGAAGAGTTGAGAGCAAGTGTGAACCTCAAGTTCTTAAAACAATGGACTGAAAACAGAGCAGTTCTGCTTCCAGAAGCCAGTTGTTTATGGACAAGAGATAATTTTTAAAACAATGCATCACATGATGGAATAAATTCAGACTTTATTATTCTGGAGCAGTCATTATCTACATGAACAAAGAATTCTGGGGTTTTTTTGCAGTCTGGTTGTGCAAAAATCAGCTCACACTGAGGACTAACTGGATACAGCAATAAAGTCTGTTAATGTAATCTGATTACTTATTTCAGGGCTAAAAAGAAAGAAAGCTGCTCCTTACTACACCTTCTACACTTTTTCTTTGTCTTCCAGTTTTTACTCCCTTTCAGATTTATTTCATGTAAATAAATCAAGGGTTACTGTAAGTAAAATAGTTGCTAACCCAGGCTAACTACTGTATAAATCAGCTCTTTGGCTTATACTATGGTACAAATTAAATTCAACAGTATCATACCAGGGATTTATGTGGCTTCCTTCCTGTAAAGGTAAATCAACTTTCAAAGAAGTGGGCTGCCCAGCACAATGAAATAGCCTTCTATTAACACCATACTCACAACAGCACAAGTACCACAATGTATTTGTTTTAATTAGCTTAGCCAAATTAATCACACCAGGAAGCGGTGATCTAGTTTATTGCATGCTTCAATTCTCAGAAGCAGTAAAAGCATATCCCATTCTAATAAAACAAGCCCACTTTATGATCCTGAATTGCTGCGGCTTTGCAGCATCATCTGGAGACGACATCATGTTTAAATGTCCCTTGCTGTACTATTTGCTGGTTGCCAAGTTATGCCCATTAATTGATTTATAAGATTATTGATCTGTTAGCTTATTGATACATTTGAGGGTGGGGAAAAGATCCTTTTCAAAAATGAACAGTTTTGCACACATCAAAGGAGAGGGAAAGAGGGAAAATCATACAGGGTTGCCTTCCCCAGGTTCACAGAGACAACAAGCGTACATGGGCAAGCAAGATTCCACCCCATTGCCCCATAAGGGTTTGGGAGGAGAAAGCCACAAGAGGGTGCTGCCCTGAATCAGTTAACTCATGATTGCTTCTCCTTACCCTCCGGGGTCAGGAGCCCAGTTTTCAAAGCAATTGGGTCAGGTACAATTAAGTCTTCTTCCCCTGAAGGAACTGGAGCAGGCTCTTGTTACTCTTTAAAATATGCAGTGTCACCTGTGTCATTTATGTTGTGTAGTATCCCATGGGAATGATATCCCAGGTTATATTTTGGCACCTGAGGCGAATGACAGAACGGTATCCTCCCCAATATGGAAGAAAGAGTGAGTAAAAACCAGGAACAAGGGTTTGGGGTGGGGTGGGTAATAAAGACCTATATTGAGACCAAGGCGGTGAGTCTACATCAGGTCTACATCAGGAAAAAGGGCAAGAGGATCAAATCAACATTACAGTTGGTGGTTGAAGTGGGGATCAAAGACTAACAGGGAAGGGGGGGCTGCTCTGAATCACTCAGGGCAGGTGCAGAGCCCAGGAAAATTCAGAAAACAGTCTCCACCATTTCCTTTCTAGGGGTGGGAGGAAACCAGTAGTGCTTCCCATTTGTTGAGACGCCACTGTAGAAGGAGGCCACAGATACATTATCCAAGGAGGGTGTGGCAGTGGCAGCAGCAGGCAATGCATTCCTTGGAGGCTGGATCTGCTGCCCCTGTAGATCTTGCTGCCTGAGATGATTGCCTCAACTTCCTTCATGGGCAGGCTGGCTCTGATCAGGAAGTAGCAGTAGTCATGATATCATGTATTTACAGTGGTACCTTGGTTTAAGAACAGCCCTGTTTAAGAACTATTCGGTTTATGAACTCTGCAAAACTGGAAGTAGTATCCTGGTATGTGAACTTTACCTCGGTCTAAGAACGGAATTCCAATGGTGGAAGGGCACCGGGGCAGGAGACCTCATTAGGAAAAGCATGCCTTGGTTTAAGAATGGTTTCGGTTTAAGAATGGACTTCCTGAACGGATTAAGTTTGTAAACCGAGGTACCACTGTATTTAAGCGTAACAGCTGAGCATAGAAACTGGGACTTGCTACAAAGGCAAGACTCAGGTTCAAAAGGTTCTTATACCCAGAGAGGGGAGTAGCTTATTTTACACACTAGCCATGTCTATTAAGGAGTCAGGCAGCACACACTATATGGTAACCTATGGTATCTGACATCTGTTCCTTATACCTGCCCTTTAAATAAAGGTCTCATATTGGGCACATGCTTTAAGGAAGCCTCTGTGTGAAAGCAACCATGAAGGGACAGAGCAGACCAAGTGCGAGCATTGGTCATTACATCTGTCTTTTGGGCAGATGGCCCTCAGGACTTGCTCATTTTAAGAGGGCTTATTATGTTCTCCAACATCACTTAAGAGAAGAATGTACAAGTTTAACGGACTCATTATAGTTGTAGCAAATGGCAAAACAATTGGCACTTTCCCCCTATTTACAGGCTTCTCACTTACCTACCCAGAAAGCTGTCTGTGGACAAATGCCAGCTCTCTCGGCCTGAAGCAAGATGAGCACTGCACCCCACAGTCGCCTTTGACTGGACTTAACCGTCCAGGGGTCCTTTACCTTTACCTTTACTACATAGTGGGACATGATTACTACCACCAATGAGATTGTAGTTTGTTCCTGGAGAGCAAAATTTGCTTAGTTGGGTAGTGCTACATAATTTCACTATTTTGAATGGAATTAGACAATATTCAATTAAAGGGCTAGATTAGCACTCAAGTTCCTGGTACATGAAATCTAATTAAGTTTGAATCAGATAACTCGAGTAACTATCTATTCTAGTCACATATAAAATTTTGTTGCCTCACATTTATTTACAATAGCCCTTCTACCCATGCATCTTTTGATCCCCCTCATCATAAATACTTGGTTATGGGCTTGCCAACTCCCCTAGTGAAGAAGCCAGTAAAGAGATTTTGCTTCAGCATTACACAACCCTGGCTCATTTTATCTCTCATTAGAAGTCAGAGTCAAACACATTATTTTGAAGGTATGAAGATCAATATTACACTGGCATGCTCCCACAGCTTAATCCAATTCAAACTTCTCAATAAAAGAAGTGCCAGAGCAATTTATGACAACATGCTGTGTGAAGAAGGAGTGAAGAAGATGGCTCGGATGAATAAAATTAAGTGGAGTTCTATAATATCCTCACTGAGCATTAAAACAGAAAGTAAAGTTTATTGTAGAAATTCTGAAGCAAATATTCCACTCCCGAGGAAGAACATGGGATTTCTCTAACCTTTAACATAGGTGCTCTGTGGCAGCTCTGGTGTGCACATAGATCTATTCATTTCAGTGAGGTGGAAAGCTCTGTGTACACATTCAGATGCACTCTTCAAGCTGTCTCCTATACTGATGTGTAGAGGGAAACCCTTATCTTTGTGAAAAATGTGAGTACAGCTACCAGGGTGTCACTGGATTAGAGCTAAAATATCCTATAACAATCACCATACAATCATTTAAATGGGTTTGGGGATGAGAGTCGTGCAGAGGCAAGTGTATACTCTGTACATATGCAAGTTTCACATACTATCTATTCCCAGAAGCAGATTGCCATTAAAAATGTTTTAGTGGCAAGTGTCTTTGGGGAATTGTACTAACATCTGAACAAAAACAAACAAACAAACAAACAAACAAACAAACAAAAAAGCCTCAAATAAAATGCCCACAGCTGGTTTTTACTGCACATAATATGGTATTAATCAAAGAATTTTCACATTAAGCACATTTCCAATGGTGGCAGCCACTTACAGCTAAAGGGAATCTGACCCACGAGATTCACTAACTATTCAACCCATTGTAAATGTGTTTTTTATAATTATTATTATTATTATTACACACACATTGCATCAGAGGCTTTTGTTGTGATAAAATTAATTACTTTAGCACTTTAAATTTAAATTTTCTTACACCCACAAACAAGTGCATTGGCAATCTCTGTCAAATAACCACTTGAATAATTGTGGCATTGTGAATAAACTGTATGACTAGACTAGGCAAGAAATGGGTTCAAATCCCTGCGTTCACATGAAACTCAGTAGATGACTTCATCATTCAGCTTTACTTAATTGCACAAGACTGTTATGAAGATAAAATCGGATAACCCAGATATTGGAAGCATATTACTATCTATGTGAAAGAAAGATTAATTATGCAAGTAGATTTTATGTTGTGAACATACAGATGAGCGGAACAGGAATTGATCCTTGCCCTGCTGCCTTGCCAACCTTGCTTTCATGCTCTTAAGTAAATAAAGCTGTGGCCTGATTTTACCCAACACTGGCGTCCAGTTTGAGTTATTTCCACCACACTCACAGGGCACATATATGCACCCGCCTGGACAAATAAGCACCTTCTGTAAAGAAGCAGTCCTAATGTACTTGTGACTTAGTCAACATTCAACTAGCTTACAATATTCAACTCTCATATCAAACAGCAACTTATTTTGCCTTGGAGCAGATGTGTTTATTATCTTTCAGGACCCAGTTCTCATTTGCACCAAGGTCCCCTTTCTCTGCTGGAGGAGTGAAAAGAAAACACATTGTAAATGACACACAGTTCCACAGTGTTCAGTTCTTGTTTTGTAAGCGAATTTCTTAAGATTTCAGCATGGAGGGCAACGAAAGAAAACATGCATTGCATTTTAATAACGTTATGAAATTCTTTCCTTTTATACTTTTCTCAAGGACACTTTTAAGGTACCATAATAAAGATTAGGGGTATGTAGTACCTAACTAACTAATTCCACCAGGGCAAGCATTTCTGCTTGTGCCACAGAAACCCCCCTCCCCACACACACTGCATGTCCTGTCAATCTGTTCTGGAGGCTTTCCCTCCAGAGCATATCTAGAAAGGATACAGGATGTGCAAGGGGAGAGGAGAGAAGGGAAATTCTGTAGCATAAAAATAAATCCTTGCATTGATAGAATGAGGTGGTCAAATACTCATAGTATAAACATTCAGTAGAGTATATATAACAGACCTTATATGTGTAAACATATGTATCCATGTGTTCAGGGATCCTTCAGAACGGACACTTCCCACATGATGGTGCAGATACGACCTGTGTGAAAGATTTTTCCTCACAGTGTAAGTCAGGTGTGGTGTCTGCTGCCATGTTTCTTCTCCTTCTGCTCCATGAACGTTCACTTACCATATGGTGACACTGATTGTCTGAAAAGGGCTTGTGCCAGTGGAGATATTAAATAAACACATATGCTCCTCAGAATGTGGGTTTTTTTAAAAAAGTGCTGATTCACTGCAGTAGCTTTTCTCTTTATACAAGGGTGTTCTGTGGAGGTTGTTTTAAAACACTCATACTGATTCATGCAAAGGAGAACAGTCTTTGGAAATGATTCAACTGACAACCACCACCACATGCTCAGTAAACCTCAAATACATGCAACAAATGCAGCTTTTGCCTCAAAACAATTTTTGTTTCTTGTCATACAGCAACAGAATATTTTGTGACTAAGCTACATAACCATTTTTGTTGCCTTTTATTCAGAGGCAATGTATGGAAGTTCTCCATACACTGCCTAATTTCTGGGCGATGAAAGGCAGCAACACTTCTTTAAACGTCTACAAGCACATAGTTCCCATTTTCACTCCTGAATCAAAACAATATAATTTTACTATAATACATCTGATATTTGCATGTGCACAAGTCCCACAGAAGTCGAGAACTTGCACGGGCAAGATTGCAGCATGCAGAGCTACTCTTTTTTAAAAAAATACAGAAGTAAATAAATCTGCAATGTTTGTACTGTGATGGTTATTAACAGGTACTAATGAATGCTCCTTTGAGACTGAATGGAGTTCCGTTCACTTCATTATTATAGGTGTGGAATACTCAGATAATGAAGTAGTACTTTTCACAGTTATTCTAATCACATCACGCACCATAGGAAGCACCACGGAGTGCAAGTAATATGCAGAATCCAGCCACGAGGAAAGGAAAATGTTGCTTGCAACATGTTTTTACCCATGGCTCTACCACACAATTAGATTCCACACATCACCAACTTCTAACATGGATGCACATGAGCCAGGTGAGTTTACAGGTATATCCCATGTATGTTGTAGATAAACTTCCAGATATTGTGCAACAGCCAAACGCCATTCCATATTGTCTTTCAAATAAGCTTAAATAAAACCAGTGGGTTTTATCCAACTAAGCTGTCCCTTTAACCCAAGGACTTCTGTCTCCTTAATGGGACTAATCTGCTCTGTGGGTCCCCCAACATTCCAGGATACCTTAACTGGGTACATCCCACAGTATGTAACTGAATACATAACATGCCTCTATTGTAAGTAAATGTCTTATTTAAAATGTCCTGCATTCTATAACCATATGCGTATTTAACTAGTTCGTTATTGATAGCTTTAGGAGCAAGGAACAGAGGTCAGAAAGTTTTCCATATATATTGTGAGCTATTTAAAAAACAAAAAACAAACAACTACTTGAATCGTTTCATACAGACATATCTGTAGGGACATATCTTGAGGGAAGAATCATATTATCTTGATGATGATTCAGCATGACAGGAATCAACCACAGAGATACACTGGCCTATCTATATTTAAAGAAAACAATTTTAAAATCAAAGAGCTCTTGTTTGTAATAAATTAATAATATTTCTTGCAAGGAGTGGGACAGTTGAAAAATTGGAGGAAGCAGCATATTTCATATTTTTCTGTGGTTGCATTTGCACAAATATCTGGAAAAGCAAACACTTTTGTTACTTCTAGTTGTCTAAAATTGCTCCTTGCTAGCGATATCTGAAGCAAGCATACAATGGTATATTGTGTGGCAATGTCCCTCCCTCCACATGAGAATAAGGACACATGACACATGAATCTGATTTAATGGGCGTAAAGGCCACAACTTTATTGGTTACGGATGTTGAGGAGTATTGGCTTAGGCATTGGACCCTAACCGTCTATATCCGACTCCAACCCATGTGTTGGAAGTCAGTGAAGGGTTAACCACCATTAAGGAGCCCAATGATGTACATCAACTGGAACTCCCCCTGTGATCACCGTTAGGGACATGCCTTAGGCCCTAACCTCCCTAGGCATTGGGCATGGCCACGCCCCCAGAAACCTTTAACGGAGTACCTTTTGAAAATGAGGGGCAGGTGCTGTCACTATCTCCCCTCCCCCAACTCTATGAAGCTTTCCAATGCCTAACCGCCAAAACTTGAATTATATATCAAAGATTCCAACCTTGAAAGTATTTCCTTTTCCTGAGTGTTCATCTTCCTAGGAGGCAGGCAGGAAATATGTCATTATGGTACTTCCTCCCAATCCACCAAATGGTTGCCAGCATGGGAATCCACACAGAGTATTCCCCCACCAGCAGTAGCTTCCATTAATTTTAACTGAAGAAACATTATCTACTTTTGCATTCTTTGGCATAACCACATATCCCTTTTCCTAATGGAAGACAACGGCAACACTGCATAAAACAGTACAAATAAGCTAACCTAATTTAAAAGAAGGAGAATAACACCATCAGTAAAACACAATAGTAGTATGCAAATCACCACCATGTTCCAGGCTGCTTCCAGGTGTTTGGATATGAGACTCAATCTTAAAACGTCCAGTGACCCTACTCTATCTCTTGCCATGACTAGTGTAGACACTCCTACTCTGGCTCTCACTCGCAGAGGCCGTATGCCCAGTAATGAATGGGGAAGAGGCACTGGGACACTACTGTTGATCCTGCTCCTTGGTGTCATGCATGGTAAAAAAGGTAAAGGTAAAGGACCCCTGGACAGTTAAGTCCAGTAAAACTTGAAGTGGGTCTCACCTTGCTTCAGGCTGAGGAAGCCGGCAGTTGTCCGCAGACAGCTTTCCAGGTCATGTGGCCAGCATCACTAAACCCCTTCTGGTGCAATGGGACACCATGATGAGTGCCAGAACACATGAAAATGCCATTTACCTTCCCGCCATCACGCTACCTATTTATCTACTTGCATTGGTTTGCTTTCGAACTGCTAGGTTGGCAGGAGCTGGGACAGAGCAACAGGAGCTCACCCCGTCACGCAGATACGAACTGCCGACCTTCTGATTGGCAAGTCGAAGAGGCTCAGTGGTTTAGACCACAGCGCCACCCGCTACCACCAGGAGCTGGCACAGAGCAATGACACTGACCTGACCCCTGGAAAGCCACGTCTTGCTGCAGAAGTCTGGATAGTAATAAACCTAGACATGAGCAGCCTTTCCCTGTGCAGATATCTGCACCAAGGTATGGATGTCCATGCCGCAGGACAATCCTGCTGCTCCAACATGCATGTTCCTTGTGTGCAGCATGTTTATTGGTTCTGTTGGTGTAAAATTGTGAACAGACAGCAGCCTGTTTAATACGCTATGTTGACACCATTCTGCAAAGCTGCTGACATGGAGCGCATTTGTGGTTGGGATGTAATGGAAACAGTGTAATCATTGTGGTATGTGCCTGAATCTAGGGACATCATGGGGTGGGGCTAGCAGGGGCTATTTAAACCTGTGCCCTCTACCCACTTTTGCTTTCTGACACCCACAGAGCCCATCTTAGGCTGCAGTCCATCGTAGGTCTTGGTGCTAATCAGTATAGGGCTGAGTAGGAATATTTTTCTTATCTGCTAATTGACTCCTGAGAACAAGCCTTTTTTTCCACCTATTCTGTGTTGCATGCTGTTGTGGGTAAGGGCATAGGTAGTAGGTGTGGCTAAATAGGTAATTGGTGACATTTTGCTAGATAGGTGTGTGAGATTGGAAGAGTGGGATGATCAGATGGTGAGCACCCTCAAGCATCTTTGGTGGAGATATTTTGGGGCATATTTTGAGGGCAGCCCCTCTGGGATTTGTGGCTTGAGTGGCAGAAAGTCTTTGGGGTTGCCTTGCCTCACCCAATAGGAATTGTGTGGCCCTAGGCTGGGAAATGCCCCTTCTTACCTTAAGGGTAGGGTTCAGGTGAGTTTTTATTAGGTCAGGCACTTGTTCTGAGCCAGTCCTTAGGAGTTAAGCTGCTCCCTGCATAGTGTTAACCTTCTGCCGATATCCATACTGAATAAAGCATAGCCCCACACATTTGTGTCTTGTTTTCTTCTTTACCTATTCTGATCACAAAACACTTTTGGCAGATCACAGTAGGACATACATGTATACTGGAAATATATTGTTGTCAGTATGGTTAGAATCTAGAGTGCTTGACAAGATTTAAACATTTAAATGAGATTTAGTTATTTAGATCCCAAACCAGCCTCATCCTTAAGGATGAGAACTGTAACAACAAAGGAAATACATATATGAACTACAGTAGTGGAATCAGAATAAAATTGTGTGAAACAAATATGGAGAAACAAAAGCACTAAAAGCACAAAAAACCCAGACCAAATGCAAATATATTATAAAGCATCTTTAGTCTTTGTTTCATGCAACCATTATTTCATGCAACAATATGAAAACTCTCAAGGGATACTATATGCCAGGAAACAGTCTAGCAAACACTTCTACAACAATTATGTAACTGTGAAATAAGGAGTTTTTGTGGAAAGGATGACAGACCTTCGGTTGTATCTGAATACAATATCATTCCTTTTATCACTTGCCCTCATTCCAGTTTTAATAAGCTCTCTTGGCTCCCTTATCTTTTTATATTCACTCCATAGCAATTAAACAAAAATGCAAATATCACCCTCAATTTTATAACAGTGACTTGTATAAAACTGCATTAAAGTGATATATTTGTTAAATGATCTATATACTTCTGTTACACTGTGAATAAATTTTATGCAACATCAGCGCATACACATTGAATATATGCATGTGTTTGCATGCTAAATGTGCATGGAATGATTATCCATTATAATTCCATCACAAGTGCTGAAGAAGCAATAACATTTGAAAGGCATAACTGGTTTAATAGGAGAAGAGTGAACACTGAATTCTGAATGACTGCTTCAAATGATTGTCCAATGTTAGAGGGAGAAAATAACTTTCCATATATTATTTTCAAATATTCAGACAAGATTATGCTAAATACAGTGATTGTGGTTATTTTTATGCTTGTTTCACGTGAGAGGTGACTTTGTCTATACAGTTGGAAAATTCTTCAGGCATGCAAACAGCTTTATGGACTTGTGAATTCCCAGTGGAGCTTCTGGCTTTCAAAAAGTAGCCACAAATGGCTTGTGAAAATCTCCCAAGTTTCCATAGAATTTCTATTATTATTAATTATCATCATCATCATCCCAAAGCAACTTGCAACAAATACAATAAATACTAAAACCAACTGCAACAATGAATGCTCCCCACAACAAATGGGGGGGCACCTTTTGTGTGGTCGCATGCAGCCCCTCGGATCCCAGTGCGGCTTCACCTTCCCCAGGCTGGGTACCTGGAGGTCTTCGCCTACCTCAGCCAATCGCCCAATCCCGCCTGGGGAGGAGTTGCCAGGGGATCAGCCAGGTAAGTGGAGGGACCAGCCTGCCCACACAACAGAAGGTGAAGCTTACCTGCAAAGCGTCAGTTGGCTCCAGAGCTTTTCCCACCCTCCCCATCCTCAGTTAAGCTTTCTTTTGCAGGTTAACCTCTTCACAGGTACGCGGGCACTGCTATGTCATGGTTGCTGGAAAGGAATTTTCCTGCATTTGCAGGTTTTGCTCTCCCTGTAGCAAAACATCACAACTTTGGTGGTTTCAGGCCTTGGGCAGAATCCTTTAGTCTACCTTCCTAAATGGGGGGGGGGGGCGTGAAGCGGTGAAATGGGGGGTTGGCTCTCTGCTTGAACATATGTTCTCCAGAGCCAGCCCAATCCCCACACATTCTGGAAAACCCTGAAGTCTCCCAGATACCCAGCTGGGAACTGGGAAGGATAAAGGCCCAATGCCTGAGCCAAGGTCTCCCTACATCTGAAACTTAATAAGGCTGTGGCCAATTTTAATCCCATAGCACGTTGTCTTGAGTCATTATTCCGCTCAAGGGTCTCCTGGGGTTGGGGGGACTCCGCCTGTCCACGCAAACAGAACCAATAAAAACACAAAAAAGAACAAGACTTACAGAACCTGTCCCAATTAGAGAGGCAGGATGCTTGAAGTCTCTGCCTACCCCAGCCAATTAACCAATCCTGCCTGGGGGAGGTGGTGCCAGGGGATTGGCGAAGTAAGGGGAGGGACTATCCAGAAAAAGTAAATTGTCCCTACTGTCTTAATAATCTAGAACAAAATAAGAAAGCTGTTAGTTGTTTTTCAAAGATGTGGGTAACAATTCATCACAGACTTAGATGTACTTAATCCCACTTATTTCAATGAGTTGAAGAATGCCTAACTTTATTTTGCATTGCAGCTGTGACAACACTGGAGTAGATTCAAATGGAATGGATGGGCTTAGAAATAACTACTATGCAAGCAAAATCATTAAATGAAAGACACTGCAATGATATATTACACCATAATGTCTCTGAGAACAAAGTGTACATTTTTTAAAAACAAGAACACATTTAAATGGTATATAGTACCACCGTGGTTTATGGAGCATATACCAAAATACTTAATTTTGTTATGTTTAAAAGTTCATGAAGACTTACAATCATTCTGAAAGTGACCTATGGTCCATTAAAACCAATATATGCAAAGGAGTAGCTAGTGCTACAGTGTAAAATTTATACAAATACTGCACACTTCACACTGTCTGCTAAGTAGTAATTTGAAAATGTTTAGCAGCTAAAGCACATTAAACAAAATAAGAGCACCCTTCTAAGCAAAATTCTATTGTTCACTATTTAATACTTGCAAGGTTTTCATGTTCTGTTTCAACATTTTGGGAAATTGTAAGCAGTGTGAATTTCCTTTTCCACTCCCTTTTCTTCTCTATATACTATTTTCCCCTTATCTAGCTCAGTGCAGCAACTACTGTGTTGTTAGGAGTTGAAAAGCATTTAAAAGGTGGGAAAAAAATAAAGTAAAATTGTTTTTCACTCAAGATAACCAGTTCCTAAGACTCCATTGGGGGCAAAGTCCAAGGAGCTATGCACTTTTCTGGCAGCAAGTTGCGGCAGAAACAGCAGGCTTGACTGAAAGTTTTTCTAAGAGTCAGACCCTGTCACATAACATGTTCAAGATGCTCTTGAAGGTCTGACCTAATCTCGCTGTTTCTTACTTTGAGCAAAAGCTCTGTGATGACACAGAGGCTCCGTTTCACCACAGAGCCTGACATCCTGATTGAGAACCTCCTGTGCCAGACCTGAAAGTACTTAATGTATAGCACATGAAATATTGAAAAGTAAACACTATGGCCCTGAGCCCAAGAACTGCAAAGGCACTACCATCTACAGAACAAGTCCACAATGACACCCATAACTAATTACAGGTAGGTAGCTGTGTTGGTCTGAGTCGAAGCAAAATAAAAAAAATTCCTTCAGTAGCACCTTAAAGACCAACTAAGTTTATATTTAAGTTTTTATTTTGGTATGAGCTTTCGTGTGCATGCACACTTCTTCAGATACACTAAGTATCTGAAGTATACTTATAACTAAGTATGGGAGAACAGATGTGCTGTGGTGCCTTGATGATAAATCATGGCTTTACAAGCATGTGTTGTTGTTGTTTTTTAAAAATATTTTTATTAAAGATTTCTTAGTTTACAAAAATACGTGCATTGTCTCTTTTTTTCAAATTGTGTTTCCTACAGATCAGTTTCATTTGTTGTGAGACATTAGTGTTGTTGAAAGCAATCCAGCTTAAGCATTTGACTCATAGTTTAGTACCATGAAGTAGTGTTTTATGGAAAACTTTGGAGTATATAAAAAAAATATTTCAAGTGCCTTTGACATTACAAGTCTGTTGGTCTTCCCTGAAATGTGAATTATATTAAGATGAACATGGATTTCAGTTTTGCAACATACTTGCTATGTCTTCTGAGTATGCTGCTTAATCACTTTTGCTTCACAGTTCCACAAGGCTTGGTGTACATACATGTAAATCACCACTGTAGGAATCATGGGAACTGCAATTTACATCTCACAGAGCTATAATTCCCAGCACCCTTAACCATCTACAGTTTCCAGCTTTGTTTGATAAGGGGATGTGTTTTAATTTACGTAGCCCAAGATGCAGGGTGGGGGACGCGGGTGGCACTGTGGGTTAAACCACAGAGCCTAGGGCTTGCCGATCAGAAGGTTGGCGGCTCGAATCCCTGCAATGGGGTGAGCTCCCGTTGCTCGGTCCCAGCTGCTGCCAACCTAGCAGTTCAAAAGCACGTCAAAGTGCAAGTAGATAAATAGGTACCGCTCCAGCGGGAAGGTAAACGGCATTTCCGTGCGTTGCTTTGGTTTGCCAGAAGTGGCTTTGTCATGCTGGCCCAAGACCTGGAAGCTGCATGCCGGCTCCCTCGGCCAATAATGTGAGATGAACAACACAACCCCAGAGTCGGTCACGACTGGACCTAATACCTTTACCTTTAGATGCAGGGCAGAAATCCACTAAACCCAATAAATTAATAATTCAATATATTTAACACTGGTTTTTTTTTAAAAAAACATTTCATTATTTAAATTATTATAACATAATTTATTACATGCACTGACTCTCACCATAGTTCCATCAGAAACTGCTGGTGTTTGAAGCAAAGTACAGATAACATTATTCACAATCCATAGGAGTCCTATAGCTTCTTGAGAAATACATGTTTGATATAATTTCCCTCAAACCAGCCTCCATCCAATTTGAACATGGAAGTGCTAGTTAATCTGAGGTGTGTACTTTTCAGGCTCAGCATGTGGAGATGTCAGTTTCAATGAATTGGAATGCTCTGGAGGGGTGTTATTAAGTAATGGGCATCAGGGTAAAATATACTCATCCACTCTTGAGTCTAGTGTAATTGTTATATATGAGTATATAACATATGGCCCCACATTGGGTGCCTATATAACATAATAATGTGGCTTGAAAGTCTTTTGTTTTGTGGGACTCACCTCTTTTATTGAATTTATACTGTTCTGTTTTGATCAGTTCCCATTTTCCTTTGCAGCTGCCCCAATTTGCTTTGGGGGCCTTTCCATTCCTCTGGAAAACTTTAGAGGAGATGGAAGCCTTAGCAATAGCTGAGTGACATCACTGGATACAACTCTATGACTTTATATATTTTCAAAGTCAAAGCCACTGCTCACAATATTTGCAAAATACAAGAGGGCATTCATAGATTTCAGCTTAAAATGGTAAAAGAAGTAGTGCTGGAAATGTAAAACTTTTTGCAATTGCTTTAACGTTTTTTATTAACCATATATTTGGGGAGTGCTTAGCATATTTTGTACATTATATAATGTGAACAATGTAAGTATGGATAAGGCTCACTTGGCCTTTGATCCATGCAAAGAACAGTTCAACACAGGGCAAGTTCAATCAATGTCAATAAAGTTCTTGAGCCAGAAAGTACACTGACATAGATAAAGGACACTCAAGGAGGATGCAAATTGCATGTGTGCCTTCTCAACATTTAGCAACTGATCCAGAAAAAGTGGGCAATGGGCAAAGCCAGGAGAAGTAGGATCAAAATTATGGCTTTTTGTCTGAGGATTTAAACAAAGTCCCAAGAAAACATAATTTCTTAATACTCATGTTGGAAATAAGAGACTGTCGTACCATCTATGTAATCCAAGATGTCAAGTGTTAGAAAAACTTTGATATCTCACACAAGTGATACTGCCCTTAATGTTAAGCAGCCAGAGTACTCTGCTGACACAATGCTAGCATGGTCACTTGCAATAATTGTTGGTTTAGACCAGGCATCCCCAAACTGCGGCCCTCCAGATGTTTTGGCCTACAACTCCCATGATCCCTAGCTAACAGGACCAGTGGTCAGGGAAGATGGGGATTGTAGTCCAAAACATCTGGAGGGCCGAAGTTTGGGGATGCCTGGTTTAGACACATAATTAATTGCATTCTTATGAATATGTACAGTTTCAAAACAAGAACTTTTTTCTGTTGTAGCCTTGGAGGGCATATATGCCAGACTACAGTGATAAGGTACACACACACACACACACACACACACACACACACACACATGGAATAGAATCAATGTATTCCCACATCCCTTTGATTTATACTGTAATGGGTGTGGTCCGGAATAGCTGGCATGGTGGGGTAGTACTTCAGAGCCAGCATACTGACAATGGTATCACTGCCACTTTCCTGGATGATGCCGGGATGTTTGGGTGGCAGCAAGTTTGGGCCTGTGTCAGTTCACCAACGGGTGTGCTGAGTCAGCTCTGCCAGTGTGCCCATGCAGTCCCAACCTTACTGCCTTCTTTTCTGGCACTGTCAGGGGGATGACTTCCTGGTACTGTTCCAGTCTCCTGGTAATTTCTGAGTATGATACACCATGAAGGACATGTAGTACATACGAGCACATGCAGAAGTACATTCAAGTACATTCAGAAAGACTCACAGGTCTGGAATAAAGTTACTAATGACCAATCAATTGCAGGCATGTCCTTCATGCTTTATATGCACAGACCACACAGTTTTTTAAATCAGATGCTGTGTGAGACAAGATGGGAAGGAGACCTGATCCCAGTTACAACTATAGCACTGATCACGACGAAGGGGCTAAGTCTCTTAAAACTGAAACGTCAGTTGTTTCTTTGGTTTGCCGATTTGCAAAAACAGCGAAGACACTAGCTGCCTGTATGGTTCTCTTTTACATTTGCATACAACTTCTTTGGCTCGTGGCCTCTTCTTCTGAACAGTATTGGGATTCAGGTCAAAACTGGTGCCAAAATATACACAATACATTTTTTTTCCAAGTGTACAATTTGAACACCAAACTGAACTGACGAAGCTGTAAACAAATGTAGCAAGGATGTGTAATAATTACTTATGGGGCTGCCCTAAGTATCCTCATTATCAGTGGTAGGCAATTTCAGTGAAATCTGTGGAGACATGGTTATACTTTAAGCATTTAATAAAATTGTTTCCACGCAAGATTATGACAGCAAAACAATTAAAATTCTTGTCCTAGGAGAGCCAAAGGCAATGCAGCTAACAAAGTAATTTAGGATAGTTCAGTTCTGATGCAATAGTTGGTTTTCAATGAATACTTCTGTTTACCCAGCTGAGTTGCAGTCACTGAAATCACCCCAGAGACTGAAATCACCCCATTAGAATAAGATTCAAGGAAAACCTCTACAGAGTAACACTGTCACCAGTAACTGAAAGAGACCAATTGGTATATAGGCAGAATTAGAATACTTGCAAATGAAATTATTAAGGCACACTTTGTCAATTAAAAATTATAGTAGTTTGTCCAAGGGAGAATAGGAATTCCCATAATCACTAGAGTTCTGTCATATGGGTTTGCAGCCATGAGGTAAAGCTAAATCAGAAACCTTGATGGTTTATTTATTTAACATATTTATCAGCCACTTAGTTATTTCCCAAAGTGGTTTCCTTACAATATTAAAAACACAAAACCATCTCAAACTATTTATAAACACCATCATATAATATATAATTGTATGATGTAAAATCTGCCATAATAATGAATCCTATAACATTAACATGAGCACCGTTTTGTAGTTTAAATAAATTTATTTAATTATTTTCCCTGCATGTAAGTGGGGAGATGCCTGCATTGCTTTTAAATACCTACATAGTTTTTTGTGTGTATGATGATGAACACCAGTATGGAGTACTGGTACCTCTTTTTTTCCCTGCCCATGTCAGCTATTTTGTGCTGGCACCCAGAACACTTTTATCAAGATATGAGCACTGGAACCTCATTAAAACAAAAACAAAAAATAATCCCACACCCCAATTTTAGGTTGAATGCTCATTATGACATACAAAGCCTTCAAGATCCTGTGTCCAGAATATCTGAGATATCACATACTGTCTGTTTTTCAATTGCGATCTGTAAAACTGTCTGAGAGCTTAATTTTAAGCTTATCTTCTGCAAGCCAAGGCTTGTCAACTGTGTGATTTCCTGCCTGCCCCAATGGAACAGACTTCAAAGGAAACTTATGGAGCATCTTCACAAAGTTATACAAATCTGTATTCCAGCTGGAACAGATTCCCAAATACAATACACATTGCACGCCCAGGCACATTGGTACTGGGTTGAAATAGGCCACAACTTTTTATTGATTACAGAGGTAAGTAGGCAAGTAGGTTGGGTGGGTGAATTCCATGACAAAATCCAAAGGGGGGGGGGAAATCCCAGGTGCCGCAACTCTGCCCCCCTCTGAGGCCTCTGATTGGTTTGTTTAAAGGGGCTTGCTGCCAAGGCCAGCATAGCTATAGGGGGAGGCACTGAGTATCTCGCCCATGGTTGCGTGGCCCAAACAAAGTTCTCCTTTTGCTTATATGTATTTCACTAGCAAATAGAACAATTAACTTTATAACAATTCCACTAGGGATCTATGACACTGGTCTAATATAAGCACCAAACTTACAAACTAAAGACATTTTCCTGAATTATTTGTCTCATGGCTGGAGTTGTCACTATAGTCAGATGACTACAGTGTTTGATTTATATATCTTTAGTATTAGTATTGAATCTCCTGGGAATCAATTGTACTTGATCACCCTAGGCACTAAATTTTAAGCCATTTAAAAGACTACTCATTTTTCTTTATTTTTAGATATGCTTTGTTCTTTTATGCTGAAGCTAATTTAGAAAACAAACATATAAACAGGAAGTTGATCCAATGTTACATTTATGTTTCAAAATCCCACCCTCTATGTGTAGACTGATTTTGTTTACACTTCTATTTTTTTTTATTCACTGCCTCTTGGTGATGTTGTACAATAATCAACTGTCTGGAAACCACTTCCTTTTGGTAACTTTTTTTAAATAAAAAAATTGATTTTGGTCATAACTTCTTCTTTTTTTAAAAAAACAACAACACCAAACTTTAGATATCTCTTAGTAAGCTTAAATACACTTGTTAGAATATACATATAAACTTTTTCCCCCCAGACCTCAGGCTATTTCACTTTCTCTAAATCTTTTCAGAAGGCTGTGTTATAAAATTGTGTTATAGACACTGTTTTATGACACAATTTTAAAATACCTACCTACCTAAAAAAAAAACCAAGAGGCTATTCTATTTGCAATTGCTTGCTGTTGCCATATTAAAGGGAATGTTACCTTATTTCTATATTATGTTTCTATCTTACATGTAGGCATTGCTTCAGCCATAGCTATAACAATGTTCAGGAAGGTCATCTTTAATCGGTTATCTTCCATGACTTATGAATCCCTTTTAGAGTAATGGCTTTCCAGGATAGATAAAGCCTCCTATCTGGTAATTAATCTTTGTTTTTAGATGCATGATCTCACATTTGCCTTTATTAGAATGCATTGTGCTTGGTAAATGAGCTTACCAAGAATGCAGGTCCTTCTGCCCCTTTATTAGGGAGCCACTCAAAGGCATGTTGATTTCTTTGTTAAGGCCATGAAATATCTACTCCTTAAAGTAGAGGCAGATCTATCACAATCGTGGGTGAGAAATGGAAGCCAGTCCAACATAAGAGAAATCAGATGAAAAATGCCTGAACTGCAAGAGTTTCCAAGTTTCAAACTGTTTTATTGTTGATGGGGAAATCATAGTTTAAAATTATTTGATTGGAGATGTCTCTTCCAAATTACAAATTAAATAAAATATCCTCCAAAAGATAGTCATAATTATTACAGGTCACACTTGTTTGTTGTTTAGTCGTTTAGTCGTGTCCGACTCTTCGTGACCCCATGGACCATAGCACGCCAGGCACTCCTGTCTTGCACTGCCTCCCGCAGTTTGGTCAAACTCATGTTCGTAGCTTCGAGAACACTGTCCAACCATCTTGTCCTCTGTCGTCCCCTTCTCCTAGTGCCCTCAATCTTTCCCAACATCAGGGTCTTTTCCAAGGATTCTTCTCTTCTCATGAGGTGGCCAAAGTATTGGAGCCTCAGCTTCACGATCTGTCCTTCCAGGGAGCACTCAGGGCTGATTTCCTTAAGAATGGATAGGTTTGATCTTCTAGCAGTCCATGGGACTCTCAAGAGTCTCCTCCAGCACAGGTCACACAAACAAATGCATTTGGATGTAGCACACAGATAAAAAAGCACCACCACCACCTTTAATTTCCAAGACAGTCATGATTTCTAGAGTCAAAAGTTAATTTTAAGCTGAGAACGGCATACATCTACAATATTTTAACCACTAGATGAGCCAGTAAGTACTAAAGTGGTCTAAAGTTTTCTGTACCTTTGCAAGTCACTAAAAACTCTACATAATTTGTGTGTTCAGACCCAGAGACCTCCCCCCTAAATAAATTCACACTTGACTCAAATTTTAGTTTGGTTTTTGGCAGAATTTAGGCCACAACTTTATTGATTAAAGAAAGTGAGTGGTTGCATAGGCTCTGGTTCGACTAGCTCCCTGCACCCTTACAGGGCACCAGCACAGGTCAGCCAAGAATGAACACCAGGATAGGTGGAAAGCCGGGAACAGGCTATGTCCACCACCCAGATGTCCCCCTGGACTCGGGCACGGGCACAACCCCCTCTCAAGGGTTGACCAAACCATTTGAGCCCCTGGATTCCTTTAACGGAATACCCTCCACATAGGGATGGTGAGCATAGCTGCCAAGTTATCCCTTTTTTTAAGGGAAATTCCCTTATGCTGAATAGGCTACCTCATGAGAAAAGGGAAAACTTGGCAGCTATGATGGTGAGACCATTCTCCCATCCCTATCACCTGAACCAGTGCCTATCCGCCAACCTTACAAGTTGTGATGATTTGCTACATGGCAGGTGAAACCCGAATGGCAACAGCCAATCAGCCAAGTGGGGAAAGTTCCTGCCGTGCCCCTGTCCCAACGACAGACGACACGCGATGGCATAGCAAGGTCAAGCACAACAAAGCCCTAAAAGTAGGGAGAGGTGTGTGGGTGTTCCGAATGCACTCACTGAAAGAGGAAGCTCTGGGTCACGTGCATGGGTATATATAGGTCCCTCGATCCATTTGGACTGCGCCCCATTGGCCAGATTGAACCCAACATCAAGCGACCTACCAATCGGGTGTTGTGGCTGACCAATCTTACCCACCCACAACACAGGAGGTCGGTCTCCAGGTCTCACCGCAACACATGCCCTCTTTTAGGGAGGACACGATTTATGGCATAAGGAAAAATTGAGTGCCTTCAGTATGGCAGAAAAAGGCACTTGATATAATTTAAACGAAACCACAGTAATCTAAATGCAGGAGAAGATTTCCTAACATTGACAAAAAAACCTTAATATATCAACTTGAGAAGGACATGGTATTTGTAATTACCATGGATATGGTAATTTTGAATTTGGGGCTGGATCCTTGTTTTTTGTTATGGCAGAACAGTTTCGAATTGGCTTGGGTTTAGAAATTGCATACAAGGCAAAAAACTTTTATTTGCTCATTATGAAATTTATGAGATCCTCATAATTGTCTGTGTAAACCTGACTTGAAACAGAAAATAGTTGGCACACAGAAATATCTCCTTTTTTCAGAAGCCAAGAAACATATTCAAGAGACCAAAATATCATGTTCATGTCACAGGTTAGTTAGGCCTGTTAGTGGCCATATTCCAGGGCTATCAGCTGGGGGATCCAGAAGTGGCTAGCACTGGTGAAGATAGCCCTGAGTTAGCTTCCAGACATGGCAGCCAAGTGAGCCAGAACAGAAGCAGGTTTGTGTGTGTGTGAGAGAGAGAACTTGTGATTTGAAAGATGTGTGATTGGATCCCTTTTTAATTTTACCTTTTAAAGGTGCAATCCTATACTCACTTACATGGGAGTAAGCGCCAATGAACTCAAAGTTGATTAGTTCCGGAAAGCAGGGACAGGATTGCAGCCTATGAGTTGACATGTATAGGCTTGTGCTATTAGCTAATTAGTTTATGCTGCAGTGAATGCTAGGAAACAATCACCAGTGATGTGCAGCCACCATACAAATTAGATATTGTGTGGTCTTGGAAGGCATTATAGGGCACACTATTGTACTGTGGGATGCAGCCTTTAAAGACAGCAAAGTGTTTTCAGGCCAGGTAAGTCACTGCCGAGATATTGTTTGTAAATTATAAGGGATCCTTCTGTTTGTTTGTTTGTTTTTTAAAAATAATATTCAACTGGCAAATAGAATATCAACGGCAAATGCATTCCCTCAGAAATGAAAAGCAATTCTTCAAAAATATTCTAGTGTTTTGCAGCAGCTCGTTCCTGCCTAGGGCTGTAGAGTTTCCTTGCTCCCACATGGTGGCCTGGCAGAGTGAAAGAGGGAACAATTCAGAAAGCTTAAAAGCTTCTTGTGTGGTCATTCAATCACCTCAAGTCACAGAGGAGTCTTCAAAAAGGGTAGGATTAACTAGCTCTCTATATTACAAAATGCTAGTATTAAATATTAAGCATTCATTTCCAATGCTACTAATCCAGGAGAAAAGGAGAAACGCTAATGCCATAGTTCTCAGTCCTTGGACTCCAAAAGCCAGGGGCAAAAGCTGTTAAAAGGAGGGGAAACAAGGTCAAAGACCTTGGAATAAATGACACAATGAGGGATCTGTACTGCTGGGAAATGGAATTCATAAGGTGATGTGGTCTGATTACAAAGTCTCCTATCATCAGCAACAGGGTAAAGCAGGTGCCTTTGTTTTTGACATTTGGTGTCATCCCTCCACTCTGTTCCATCAGAGGCGTGCCCTGCTAAAATCTTAGATTCCATTTAAAAAGAAGAAGAAGAAGAAAGAACTCAAGACAGTTAAAAACGATCAAATATCAAACAACTTATGAAACCAAGTGATAATAATACACAATAATAGTTTTTGGCATAGGAAGTCAAAAATTTGTCAAGCATAAAACCACAATGATTTCATGATTCAATTAAAAATAATAATACATAAAGCCACATTAAAAAGTGAAAAGGCATTAATATAGCACACAGAAAAGTACTAGGACTTAGGGGACCAGGATTAAAATCCCCACTTGGCCATAAACCCCACTGGGTCACCTTGGGCCAGTCACTGCCTCTCAGCCTAACCTACCTCACAGAAAGGACGGGCACCACCTTGAGTTCCATGGAGGAAAAAGTAGAATATAAATATAATAAACAAACATGAAGGATTCCCCCTTCTAGTAGGTTTTAAGGCTTTAATTCAATTATCCAATGCCTATTTTTCTTATAGATGTATCACTTGGTTAATATTAGTTGAAAAAAATGCTGCAAATCATCATGTACCACCATTAAAGCATCTATTGCAGTAATGAACAATACTAGAAACTACTGTATAGGGGTGTGTGTGTGTGTGTGTGTGTGTGTGCACGCGTATTGTCGCATTCTAATCTTTGAAAGTTGATTCCTGTTCTCTGATATGTACTATTGATTCCTCGAGCAGCTCCAAATTATTATCATTTTCACATTTTCTGTGAATTGCCAAGAGGTTATTTCGATACCGTCACATCAGGCAGCATACATCAGGAATCTTCCTCTTACTCTCCTGCTTCATCTTACAAAGATAAGTGCTGTTAAAATCATCTTCTCCATTTATGCAACACCACCTTTACTCCAATATCAATCATTTCAGAACATTCCCATCTTTCTCATCAGCTTTTACACCACATTTCTAGCTTAGCTATTGAACAAGCCAAACCCATTCAAAGGGTTGGTCCCACCTGGCGTTGTTGTTGTTGTTGCTGTTGTTGCTGTATCTTATTTCACACCCTTCACTGGAAGGATTACAACTATTTCAAATAAAATATCAAAAACAATTAAAAACAACTGCCAATCACAAAATAGGATGGGTCCTAAAAATACACATCTCAAGTCTCAAAGGCCAGGGCAAAGAGGTATATTTTCAGCATTTGGCAAAAGCTGTATAGCGAAGATACCGGATGCACCTCTGTGGGCCAGGAAGTCCACAACCACAGAGAATGTCCTTTCTCAGGCCACCACCACTCCAGGTTTCTGAAGCTTTCAAGTAATTTTTAAGGGCAGCCCATGATAATCCAGTCTGAAAGTTATCAGAGCACAGTGTTCTGTGGCCATGTCATCTCTGTACAAAAGGGGATACAACTTGGAAACCATCTGGAGCTGGGGGGAAAGCACATCTAGTCATCAAGGCCACCTAAGGCTCCAGTAACAATGTTGACTTGAGAAGCACCCCTAAGCTATGGGACACATAACACCTCTGCCTTTTCATGAATCAGCTTCAAGTGAAACCCAGATGGCACAAAGAAACAGAGCTAGGTGTCATCGACCTATTGGTGACATAGGTGACATATCATTTCAAATATCCTGATGACAGCTTCCAGTGGTTTCATATAGATGTTATATAGCATTTGGGGTGGAGGTGGAACTCCCATGGCTCCAAAGAGTAGCCTCCTATAACTAGATCCTGGAAGCTGCCCTGAAGGTAGGAGCAGAACCACTGAAGTACAATGCCATCCATTCACACCTATCTGAGATGCTGTAGAAGGACCCTGTGGACAACAGTATCAAAAACCATCAAGAAAACAATGTGAATGAGCAGGGTCACACACCCATCATCTCCCTATCTTGGTCAGGGTGACCTAGGCAGTTTCAGTGCCATGACCAGGCCTGAAGCCCGACTGGAATGGATTCAAGTAATCAGTTTCCTCCAAGTATACCTAAAGCTGAGCTGCCACCACTTTCTCAAGCACCTTTCTCAATAAGGGGAAATTTGACACTGGGCAATAGTTGTTTAACATATCTGGGTGCAGAGAGGCCCTTATAGCAGGGTCACACACAGAACCACCTAAGAAAGATGCTACTTTCCCCTCCTCTAGTGAAGCATTAATCATTCCCTGGACCCACTTTGTCACACAAACACCATGGTTAGTTCCAGGAAGCCAATTTGGGCCAAGCGTGAAGGAGCCAGGTGGACAATCACACTTCCTTAAAAAGCTTGTCCCCTTCCTCAGGTAGCAATCATCAAAATTGATCTAGATAGACAGTGCTCTAGACACCTCCATCACACTTATTCTAACTGTGGCATCCAACTCTGTATGAATCTCCATGATTTTGTCCTAAACAGTATTGCAAAGTTGTTTTGGCAGGCTTCCAAGTGTGAGAGATCAGGGCTCTCTTGGCCAGATGACAAAAGTCCATTTACCACTCAGGAAAACTCTGCCAGAACACAATGTTGGCAAAGAAGTAAGCTTTGTTTGCTGCCACCGCTGCCACCATTACATGGTAGGCAACCTCACCCATGTTTCATGTTCGGAGAAAGACTTACACAAAATGGCTTTAGCCATTTATAAGACACAGATTTTCTTGCTAGTAAAAATTCTGAGCTCTGCACAATACATAGATCTAAGAGTCTAAGACATAGAGTCATAATTATGCCTCCCTTTCTGATATGCACTTGATGCATAGGCCATTGATGATGGCATACAATTGGACTGTACCTGGGATACCCTCTTTTACTTTCTGGAATTCTGGTCTCTGCCAAAACTGAATATTCAAATACGTACAGTACATAGAGAAGAAATTCACAGCTTGAATCCCTTACCTTGGATCTTTGTTCAAAATTTACAAATACCCATAATACTGTATTGAATTATGGTTTATATTTATAAACAATGTACACTGAAGTCCTGATTCCAAGTGAACCTAGCAGGGATTTAATTCAAAAATATTTGCCACTGTTGTCATGGGAATTTTACAGACATTTTAACTTTTATTTGGGTCAGACACAGTATTTCCTATTTAGCATGCAGCGGGAAAACATTTTAGTTTAGGTAGAAATCAACCAGGATGTCTTGAAATAATATGATTAAGACTGAACCTGTTTTCTCAATAATATTCTAAATTTATGAGTTGAGTCAACTGGAAACATCAAACGTACCAGTAAACATTAGTTTAGTGATTTGACAATGTTAGAACAAAGTTAAGTTCCACTTCAATAGGCATATGACTCTGTACTGAGACCATTGTCTGCAGATGAAATGACAAAATAATATACCTTCCAAAGTCAGATCAACAGATAGACAAATCTCATTTGCTGCTTTCTTTGATAAGAAATTTAGCTTCAAAACGCTAATCCTAAAACATGTTATGGGTAGATTGGAGTTTCCATGAACTAGTGCACATAATGAAATAAAATTATGTATTATGAAATGATAAATTCAATTGATAACTGGTTTTAACATTCTTCATGATGTATAGTTAATGATTTCTAAGAGCTTATGAAAATCTAAGTCCATTGTTCCATGCATCGCTGGGGAATGAAAAGGAGAGTTATTGAGAGAAAAACTTGCTGAATCTCAGATGATTATAATATCTGCATGTAATTTATTTCAACTCATTTAAGCCTGGTTTCACTTTCCTCATTTGCCTTAGAGGACTTTTTCCTGAGGACCCAGCCTGTCTCTACATTCCCAAACATGTACAGGTAGCTGTGTTTGGTGTTTGTTTGTGTAACCATAAACTGAGGCATTAATAGTTCCACCTATGTGCTTACCAGAGACACTTGTCCCTTGTTCCCTGGTGGGAAGGACTCAAGGAAGCATATGAGAGGCTGCCGCTTGTGCAGCACCTAGAAAAGAAACAGCAGGCATGTCTCCTGCTGCTTCTGCTCTCTCATTTGCATGGAGCTTTGGAGAAGGGACAGAAGGAGTGGGAGAAACTCCAGCTGTTTCTTGCCTTATCCAAAGCTTCCAGAGAGAGAAATGAACCCGCCTCTCTAGCCAACCCTCTAGGCAACATCTTTTCCTTACCTATAGGGGGCTTTGGAGCACAAAAGCTGCTTTTTCCTATCTTCTTCAAAGCTTCCTTCAGATCAGAAAAAATGCTATGTTTCTCCCTTGAAACAAGGACAGCTGGAAGGAGAAGCATCTTGCAGCAAGCTTTGGTACAGAAAAAGAACCAGCCATTTCTCTTGCTGTTTCTGTCCTTCTCCAAAGCTTCATGTTGTTGTCGTTTAGTCGTTTAGTCGTGTCCGACTCTTCGTGACCCCATGGAACATAGCACGCCAGGCACTCCTGTCTTCCACTGCCTCCTGCAGTTTGGTCAAACTCATGTTGGTAGCTTCGAGAACACTGTCCAACCATCTCATCCTCTGTCGTCCCCTTCTCCTAGTGCCCTTAATCTTTCCCAACATCAGGGTCTTTTCCAGGGAATCTTCCTTCTCATGAGGTGGCCAAAGTATTGGAGCCTCAGTTCAGGATCTGTCCTTCCAGTGAGCACTCAGGGCTGATTTCCTTAAGAATGGATAGGTTTGATCTTCTTGCAGTCTATGGGACTCTCAAGCACCATAATTCTTTGACGATCAGCCTTCTTTATGGTCCAGCTCTCACTTCCATACATCACTACTTGGAAAACCATAGCTTTAACTATACGGACCTTTGTCGGCAAGGTGATGTCTCTGCTTTTAAAGATGTTGTCTAGGTTTGTCATTGCTTTTCTCCCAAGAAGCAGGCGTCTTTTAATTTTGCGACTGCTGTCACCATCTGTTGTGATCATGGAGCCCAAGAAAGTAAAATCTCTCACTGCCTCCATTGCCTCACAAAGCTTCACACAAGTCAGAAAATATTTTTGGGTGACTCCATCTAGAGGGCTTGGAAATAAGGTGAATCCCCACCCCCTGCCAAGAGAGATTTGTTTGAAGAACAAATGAAATAGCAGGCATTTCTCCCACTGTTTCTTAACATATTCGCACTGCACTAGCCAAAACTCCCTTCTTTCCAAAGCTCTGTGTGCTTGCCAGACGGTTTGGGAGACAGGGAGAGAGGTAGAGTCTTGTTACTTCCGTAATAGTTTGGGGCAGGTTAAAACAGCAGCAGCAGCAGCGGCAGCTCCTGCTTTTTCTTGTGTTTCTGCTATACTACATCACAATCTAGAAAAAAACCCAGAGCCCTTTCATGAAGTTCTATGAATATAGCAAGAGGGTGGGGAGCTGGTTGTGAGGACCAACAGAGGCTTGGGGTAGGAAGCCATATTGATATTTTTAAACTCTTGGATAAGCCGCCTGTTGGTGGAGGAACTGCTCCTCAGGATGGGAGGGGGGTTTCTGTACCCTTTCCCCCTCACACCGCCTTTCCCCTAAAACAGGCTTCCTCAAACTCGGCCCTCCAGATGTTTTTGGCCTACAACTCTCATGATTCCTAGCTAGCAGGACCAGTGGTCAGGGATGATGGGAATTGTAGTCTCAAAACATCTGTAGGGCTGAGTTTGAGGAAGCCTGCCCTAAAATGTACATAATTTCAGAGATCCTTCAAATGAACTTCCTTATGACATCATAACTACCATAACCTAAAAAGTGGAGAATGGGGACAAATAGCCTCTAAAATGTTTTTTATAAATTAAATAAAATAAAAGGTCACTTGAGACAATCAGAATAAAAAGTGCTGTATTACAAGCTTTTTCTTTCCAGGGAAGTTTTAGAGAAGCTGTCATTGCATGGTGGAAGAAAACATATTAGCAAATATGGGGGATTTATTTATTTATAAAATGCATCATAATATAAATATAAAGTTTCAATAAAAATCTATAATAAGTTTTTATAGAATTCAATGTAGCACTAAGGAGGTCATTTCGTCAGCTCAAGCATTGTAGCTTGCCTCCCCTGCTTCCCCAGTGAATTGTTCTGGGATTTCCCCTAATCCCCAGAGCCAACTGGGAGGCACACAGGGAGAGCAGAGGGGGAGAAAAGATCTATTGCTCTAGCAAAATACCTTGTGCTGGCTTCCACTATAAGAACTCATGAATTGAATTCAGCTCAAAACACTTAAAAAATTTCATGCTAGACACAAACAAGTATTTCTGGTCTGCATCCCTTTCACCTGTGTTCATTCATGAGTCCACTCTGTCCCATGTCCACATTAAAGTCTTATACATAATAAACAGGAACTGCTGTCGTCATGCTGCAGTTTGCTTGGCTCATGAGGGGTGGCAATGCAAGCTAGATATGATGGTAGACATTTGAGACCTGCTGGACCAGTGGAGGAGTGAGATGGAAGCCCGAAGGTAGGCAGGTGTATAGGGAGGGGGTGGTAAACAGGTGTACCTTCAACAGGTTACCTACACTGCCCATCGTTGGTGACTGCCTGATCTCAATGGGTAGGGGACCATTCCATAAGGTAGGTGCTAGGTAGTTTTTTTATCGAAAAACTTTATTGGCTAAAGCAGCACAGTTGACCCAGATATTAAAATCTTCAGGGGAAGCTCTTCTTGCCTCCGGGTGAAGCCAGCACTGGCTATAAGAGATAAGCCCTTCTCTGTGATGGTCCCCTGTTTGTGAAATTCCCCTCAGAAGTATGGCTGCAGTATGGAAGAAGTGGCTCTCTCACTGTTTCACATGTGTTCACCCAGGCCCGAGGAGGCAACTTTTCTTTTGAACAAAAAAAGTACGTGTTATTTAAAAACAAAACTTTTTCTAAAATTGCAGCAGTTTCTGCAATGGCAATAAGTAATGCTGTTTTAATCTTACTCTCCCCCCCCCCACCTCTTGGAACAGATGGGTAGTTTTAAAAGGAAGCCGCTAATTGCCTATTTAAAATAGTTTCATATGACTCACTTAGAATCAATTCCTGCAATTAGCAAAGTAGAAGCTACAATAACCTTTCGTACTTCTAAATTGTAGGATTATTATACTTTTCTCCTCTTTCAACAACAAAGGTGTTAATCTCACTTTTCTAAATGTAGAGGTATTAGAAATGTAGTTAGACAGCAAGGGGGTTTGGAAATTAAGAAAATGCAGAGACATCTTCAGTTAATAGTCACAGTCACTTCAAATTGTTGTATTTTTGCTTAAAACAAATTGCCACCAAGAGTTTGATATCTAAATGGGTATTGGTCTTCTTGACGCATGCAAAAATGTTTGTGTTCTGATCACAGGAATTCCCTAGCTTATAATGCTCCAAGTCTGTTATCTTTTATTGAAGCTAATTTTCTACACCAATTCATAAATACATATTAAGTGATGGAGGAGCAGCCCCAAAACACTCTGTATAATGTAATGTGGCATAAAGGAAACCAAACATACTGAGATGTGTAGTCCAGGTTCACAGGATGATTTCCCCTCAAGAAAAAGGGTGCCTGTCTCTGTCTCTGTCTCTGTCTGTCTGTCTGTCTGTCTGTCTGTCTGTCTGTCTCTCTCTCTCTCTCTCTCTCTCTCTCTCTCTCTCTCTGTGTGTGTGTGTGTGTGTATGTAATGAACTCACAGCAAATTCAACTAATAAGTCCCAACAGCAGAAGCCCACACAAAGACGTCTGCTTGTGCAATGCAGCCTTCACCTACTCCTCATCCTGTCCCCCAAGCCCCCCAAATTGGCTCTGGGGGCTTGGAACAACCCCCAGAACAGTGTACTGGGAAAGGAGAAGGGCACTGATCAGTCTGTCAAGCTGAAATGCTTGCCCTGATGGAATCATCAGCATTGTGTGACACTGATTTCCTCCCTGTATCTGAATGATTTAGGAACCAATGCTATATCCAAGCTATAGAATCATAGAGTTGGAAGAGACCACAAGGGCCATCCAGTCCAACCCCCTGCCAAGCAGGAAACACCACCAAAGCATTCTTGACATATGGCAGTCGAGCCTCTGCTTATAGACCTCCAAAGAAGGAGACTCCACCACACTCCTTGGTAGCAAATTCCACTGCCGAACAGCTCTTACTGTCAGGAAGTTCTTCCTAATGTTTAGGTGGAATCTTCTTTCTTGTAGTTTGAATCCATTGCTCCGTGTCCGCTTCTCTGGAGCAGCAGAAAATAACCTTTCTCCCTCCTCTAAATGACATCCTTTTATATATTTGAACATGGCTATCATATCACCCCTTAACCTTCTCTTCTCCAGGCTAAACATACCCAGCTCCCTAAGCCGTTCCTCATAAGGCATCGTTTCCAGGCCTTTGATCATTTTGGTTGCCCTCTTCTGGACACGTTCCAGCTTGTCAGTATCCTTCTTGAACTGTGGTGCCCAGAACTGGACACAGTACTCCAGGTGAGGTCTGACCAGAACAGAATACAGTGGTACTATTACTTCCCTTGATCTAGATGCTATACTCCTATTGATGCAGCCCAGAATTGCATTGGCTTTTTTAGCTGCTGCATCACACTGTTGACTCATGTCAAGTTTGTGGTCTACCAAGACTCCTAGATCCTTTTCACATGTACTGCTCTCAAGCCAGGTGTCTCCCATCCTGTATTTGTGCCTTTCCTTTTTTTTTTTGTCCAAGTGTAGTACTTTACATTTCTCCTTGTTAAAATTCATCTTGTTTGCTCAGACTCATCCAAGTCCAGTAAAGTTCAGTAAGGTGGTCAGTGTTCCCAGCCTGCCTTTCTACATCGTTGCCAAGCAGACCTCCTCTTGTGAGGTGGGGGATGATGGGCAGCAGGGCAGGGCGGGGAGGATAGGACAGAGAAAAGAGTTATCTTCGAGGGCTTATCCTTAAGATATGGGTGGTCAGAAAGATTGTTTCCAGCTGGCCTACACAGGGCTTGTAGTTTTCACTCTGCCTCAGTTAGACAGCACTGGAACTACAACCCATGTTCACTAAGCATGGTCAGGAAGATCAGTGTGTATAAGCACAGTAGTTCAAATACATTAATTGAGCTAAGAGGCATAAGAAACTACACCAACTTCTTGGTGGTGGTTCTCCCTCTATGAAACACCTTCCCTGTGAGGTGTGCCTGTTGCCCTCAGTACTGTCCATCAAGAGAAAGTTGATTCTTGTTTATCCAGGCCTTTGGTGGCCGACAAACACCAGCCATGGCAACCTTGACATTAATAATTGTGAGGATATGTGATCACTTTAAAATGCTTTTAGATGTTTTAAATATTTTGGATGGTTTTATATAGTTTTAAAATGATGGAAACATGTTTTATTTTTGTTGTTATTCTATTATTTTAACACATTGATGTTTGCTGCCATGGGCTCCTTTGGGAGGAAGGATACACACATGGACACATGCAGATGTCAAGCAATGGAAAATTAACATTGAGACCTTAAAGATGATGCCTACAAGGCAGACAGCTCTTCCTATCACCAGCCCACCTCTTCACAAGGATAAATTCAGATGCAGGGAGAGTGGACTATTGCGAGCTTCCTTGGGCTTGGGATTTTTTAAGCTTCCCCAAGAAAAGAAAAAACAAACAAACCCAGAAAGACCCTGCATTTTAAAATAATTCTAAGGGGAAAAAACACCAAAGCTCAGAAACACTGAAGAAAGCCAATAACATAACCCTGCACTCATTTTAAACCTTTCTCGTCATGACCCACCTTCCCACTCCTTGCTACAAGTCTTCTTGCTGTTCCTGCCGGTTTGTCATGGCAACAGTGCTTTCCTGTTCATTTGGGACTTGCCTTGCTGATGATCCTTAAATACCATTTTGATATAAATGAAAATGAAGGCAGTGGCTTGCCTTAAGACCCCAACTTATAATTTCCTCTGTAGAAATAGCACAACTGTAAAGCAATATTCATTGAGACAAGGATGCTCATAAAACAAGTGTTGTTTAACTAGACAGCTACAGTCTTCTTCACCCTTTAAAGTTCTTCTCTACTCCAGAGGCATTCTTGCCCAGTAGCATTCATTCAGTTAAGTGATCCTTTAAAATTTCACATTCATGCTTGGTTAAGCATAGGGGGGGGGGGATACAGACTCAAAATATATCCATGTCCTATGAGTTTGATAAAAACTGGCTGGGAAACGTATGACTCCCATCATATCTCTGCCACCCTGTTTATAGTTTGTTTTTTAAAACAGCATACAAAATCTGAAGTTGAACATTTTTGAGATTCAGAACAGAAGGCCTAATTTTGAATCTAAGCTAGAGAGTGTTGATTATTATAGTCACAGTTCATTAGGCTGCATCTCTAAAGTTGCCTTGAAGATGCTTTCTTAGAAGCCTGATGTCTGTTGTATATTTGGCAGAATAACGTAAGACCCATGGGTTAACAAAAATTTGGCATTTTGTTTGCTTGTAGATTTGTTATTTTATCTTACTAAAGTGTGATAGCTCCACTGACCACTGAGATATCAAAATGAAATCTGATACACATATTCAAGTTTCAGTGTCAGATCAAAAGCTGAATCCATTTTAAAGAGGACCTGAAAGATGTGCAACAATGGTCGGTTACCCAGTCAGGGGTGGGCAGCGGTTACAGCCCATCACATCAGGCTCCAAGACCCCCCCCCGACCAACGTCTTCACTCTGCTCTGCTCCCTAGAACTGACCTCTGTATTGTATCATCTCCTTGATATCTGAGATAGTAGAATGAACATTAGTCAGCATATTACTGACACCATTGTATGTTATATATTTAGACCTAAGTTTAAACACCACACAATTCTAAAAAATGACAGGAAAGATATAAAGCACAATGTCATATAATATGTCACTGGAGCATGAGACATAGGAATAAAAACTGTTATTAAGTTTTGGGCAACTTTTACATTTCCGGTCTGAACTTCACACTCATTTTCAAAGTGGGAAGAATGATTCACAATAAATTTTAATGAGACATCTGAAGGAAGAACTGTTGAACATTGCATTTTAGTAGTTATTAAGTTCAGACAAGTAACTCAATAACACATTTCTGTGATGTCTGATTCATAGAATCACAGAATTGTACAGTTGGAAGCGTCATCTCTTCCAACCACCTGCAGTGAGGGAATCTCAACTAGAGCACCCATGACAGACAGACATCCAACCTCTGCTTAAAAACTACCAAGGAAAGAAAAGTCCACCACCCTCTGAGGGAGTCTGCTCCATTGCTGAACAGCTCTTACTACCAGCTTTTTAGTTTTGAAAAAAGAAGAAGCTAAATGTTGGGAAATTTAGGATAGACCAAAAGGATGCACATCTTCACACAGCGATTTACTCAGCTTTAAGGAGGAATTAGACAAATTCAGGACAGCTAAGGGTATCAATGGCTTCTACTCATAATATGTACTACCACCTGAGATCAGAGTGGATTCATTTTATGTTCTCTTATGGAACTATCTCACTGTTGTGTGACCAGGAGTATTACATACAGACCCAGAAAATCATATTGGTACAGGAGGAAGACAAGCTGATGCATCTGTATCAACAAGTAAGGCTACTATATATGATTTAGAGAGGTTATGAATCAGCATAAAAGTAAACAAGATTTGGCCATATCCATTACCCAAAGGCATTTTTTACATCCCTATATTGATGTAATCCTAAATACCTGGTTTTTTTAGCTGGGTATAAGAGCGCTCCAGATGATTGTCAGCAAAGTGCTTGGCATAGAATGCTGTTGTAATTAACTTAGGTCCCATGGTTACATATGAAAAAACTGCAGGCTTGAATATAAACTGGATGGTTTTTATAACACATTATAACACATGTTATAATAAAAGTCCTATATGCTCCTATATGTTGAAAGAAGCCCTACATCAAGCATGAGTATCCATTAAGCATAATCATTTTATGGAGAGTTGTAGTTGGCTACAGTAAACTATATTCTCCCTTAGAATCTGCAGACTGATGAGTCATTAAATCAAGACTGAAGAGGAAAAAGTTTGAATTTGAAACCTAATACTATGCTAGAACCACTCTAAAAACATAAAAGTTGTCTAAGCAGAATTCCTATAAAAATACATTCATTATACAATACCTTAGTCAAACAATAGTTAAATGCATCAGTGTGTCTAATGCAAGTCTTTACATTCAGTAATGGTCTCCTTCAATTTTTTCAGTGACCAATCTAGTGATGCAGACAAATTTCTGTAAATGAAAACCAGTTAATCCCACACAGTGGAAAGGCTCATAAAAGCAAATGGGCTTTATATTTAATGTGAACCCCTAGCAATCTCCTCAATGTCAATGCTCTTAGGGTTATAAGAAAAAGTTACAGCTGTGGTAATGCTGTTTCCTGGCTGGCGAATGTTAGTATTCATTCCCCATGGTAAATCCCAGATCTGTTGTCCGCTAGAATGCTTTTTATAGCATTTACAACAAAGAAGGTTGGGATTGTACTAATACTGTCTTCTTTTATTAAAATTCTGTCTTTTTATTTCACACCTGGCATGGCATTAATATCTCCACTCATATGAAAGAATGGGGGTTAATGCTACCACAAATACAGCTTTATCTGAAGGCATTTTGACACAGATTGCCAGGTTACAACTTGGAGATTGATTCTGTATCTTTACATTTCTCACTTAAGTGGCAGGTTCATAAGCCACATCTTTTCCTGCCTGTTTTGACTCTGGTCCTTTCATTTGTTTCCCTCAACAAGAGCCAAATGATTCCACAGGTATGCAGCATACCGGGTAAATAAGGATGGCTGAAAAGGTAGGAGAAAATAAATGGGACCTAAATCCTACTGTGTTATCTCATCCTGTGTTGGGCATCATCTTATATGGGAAACCAGGAGCATGATGGCCATTGAGGTTGGCGTAGTGCAAACATATGAGCAGCAGCACTGAATTGGCTGTGTTCACACTGTGCCAATCATGTTGCTGACTCGCCCCTCCCAGTACGCCAGAGTGATGACTATGACGAGATATCAAGTAAGCAGCAGCGCCCCACCAACTGCTTCTGGACTGTACATATCCATAAATGTTTCTAGCTTACAGCCAGAACACACCTCAAAATCCATTGATACAATGGATCTATTCACAACTTAAGAATTCCAAACAGGCATTCTTCAAACTGCAATATTCACCCAATGAAGTGGGAGTGGAAAAACAAAACAAAACAAAACAAAACAAAACAAAACAAAACAAAACAAACCCTGACTGTAATCTGGAATAATCTACTAGAAGAAAAATGATAGAACACCATGTCATTTATAGTTCTCAGCTGACACCGCTCAAATGTATCATCAATTATCTATAACCAACACTGGACAAAGACACTTTCCATGGGCCTTGGGTGGTAGGCCGGCACTTGCTTATAGACAGTTTCTCTCCTAACTAAAACAGCTACTCACCAGCAACAGCAGGCCACACAGCAGAGATACAGACATAGGGAAGAGCTAAAACAGAGTAATCTATCATATCTATCTATCTATGTGATATTGTCTTACCTATGTGAGGATGCATTTGTTATGAACAACTGTTTTATGGATTACCATGGAAAATTATGAAATTATCAGTATCCTTTGCATTTCTGCATTTTATTTCCTCTGACATGACTGCTTTCAATCCCCTCCCAACCTTGATGTATACCTGTAATTTAGGACAATACTTTAATGCTTTTGATAAATTGCAATCCACAATAGCTTAAAGAGTCCATACTCTTAAAGAATTCATACTCTTAGAAAATACAGGTGGCTTAAGCTTTTCGAGAAGCTCACAGGTCATTATTCATGGCTATTACTAATAAATATAGGTCACTTATCATGCTAATATTCTTAATTATGTTTTGAAATCCAACAATCAATAACATGGCAGTTCACAAGCAGGTGAAGAAGCATGATGCTTTTTATGGTTCGCAATGGGGAATTACAAAGCTCAGCATTTATCTGTAATGACTATAGATTGTTTAAATAAATGGTCAAAAGTATACAGCACTTTCAGCAGAGGGAACAAATTGTGAATTCACAGATACATTGTATACATTTGCTGTAAATATGGTTCTTTTACTGTAGGACACCATTAAGACATGCCCTTGATTCTAAGCAATTATTGACCTTTACACTACAGCCTCTTCATGTGTTGTACTTCCTTTCTGAAAGTGGATATAATAATAATAAGGAAAAATACTTATTGTCGAGAATGGAGTGCATAATGAGGTAAGACTATATGGGAATCTGCAGAAAAAAGGAAACTATTGCAATCATTTCAATAAGAAGTATCAAGCACTAAAGACGACAAAGACTGCATGGTCCACTTCTGGGCTTTTCTCACTCCTGGTTATGAAGTCAGACAATCTTTATAACAGGTGTACTTTCTTCCCAGTCACACTTTCAAGAGTGTAATTTATTATGGATCTTGCAGCATGCAGGTAACTGAGTCATATCTACAGATATGTGTCAATGAAGAGCTATCAGAGCTTTTACAGTCTTTCTGCAAAGGGCAATAAGCAAAATGTTACAACCCATTTAGCAATAAACTGTGCATTCTCTCTGCAAGGCTTTTCCTGCATTTTTTATGTGCATCATTTAACCTATCTCTAAATTTAATTCTATATTCTCTGGTAATTTTCAAAATCTGAGTTGGAGCCCAGATGGTTTCTGTTTTCTCCATGGGCAGGAAAATATATCTCAGTATGAATCACTTTAGCGATGCAGAAAGAAGTGGAAAAGCGGAATATGCATTTCAAAAGCAAGAACTGTGAGAAGTGATGCGCTGTATGGGAGCTGCTTGTGTCCATGTATGCATCATTTAAGAAGGCACTGAGATAATCTCAGTCCCATTGCAATGCAACTGAAAGATGGCTATAAAACGGTGCAAGTTAAAGAAACTGTTTTTGTTCAACCACCTCTTCCTTCAGCAATCATTTCTATATATATTCTAGTAATTCATATTTCCATCATTGTAGAAAACTCTGCAGAATTCAAACAGCAACAAAAATCCGGGGGAGGAGGACGGACTGGATTTCCTTGTCATAGGGAATGCAAGGATCTGTCAATTACAGTTCCCTCAGTCTTTCATTTTTCTAATCCTCCATTCAGTTTTTCCACACTTTGAAGCAATTTGCTTTATAAAAAATCCATCAGCATTTTAGTGTGATTTCCCACCCTAATAAACACATTGTTATATGCAGTTTTGACTAATGCACACATTTTTGAAATTTATCCAATGTGGTGCATTTTTGTATGCTATTTTCACTAATATCTTAATTACTATGCACAACTTTCACCTAATATATGGTTGCAGAAATGCATTGCAAAATATGGATAGGTGTGTTTATGTTTGCATATAGTTTCAGAAAGTGTGAATTTGATAGATTTGGCTTTGAACACACACTGAATTGGATTTCTCTTCCATCCCTAGCACTTTCAATAAGCAACATTTTCTTTCTCAGGGAACAGCAAAGTCATAGATACGACTTTTATGTCTATCCCAAATGATGACATGCCAAAGATGGTATATTTGAAGCAAATTTATCCAAGGTCTACATATATTAATAAAATTATTTTCTATTACAAAGCAAATAAGTGTAAATATACTGAAGAGGTAAAGATCATGGTTCAGTGATAATACAAGATTCATCAGGTGCTGTAAAGACAAAGAAATGTTTATATATCTTTCCTTTGCGATTTGTTGAAAAATGTAAACCACATACCTTATGACACATGCATAAAGCCCACTGTCTTGGGGCACTGTTGGACGAAACCAAATGGCATCTTCCTCTTTGCTCATTCTAGTTCCATCAAAAGCTATAGGCTCCTCAAAATCTCCAGGTCCAGAGCTTTTGTACCACATTAAACTGAGTCCAGCACTTTGTGCTAGGGTGTAATTTGCTCTTATATATCCATAAAACAATGCACACTTTATACGAACAGGTTCTCCCACTAAGACTTGATACTTCTTGTAATCCACTGACCAGTCAGTACATCCATCCGCTAAAAGAGAAAAGAAGAAGAAAAGACAATTATGTGGTATACTGCTGAATATACAGCACAGTTCCTACCTAATTTGGAACCGTACTTCTTTGAAGTTGTCATGCCAGAGTTATTGATTCAAAACAATACACTTTAGATTGGTTTCACTGAATATGCAGCCAAAACTGACCACAAAAATCGCTTTCCCTATTGGTGCCAAATTTTCCACAGTGTGGGACAATCAGCAAATCTCATCAACCTACTGGATAATTTAAGTGATAAGTAAGAAATTATCCTTTCTCTTCACTATATCCTTAGGCTCAATTATCACAAAATATTTGATTGGAATATGTGCAACAGAGTCCATCTAACCCAGAGGGTGTCATACCTGTAATCACTGAACAGCATTAATCAAATATCTTCAAGTTAATAACAGAAATGAAAGAAGGGAATTATCCAATCTTTTTAAAAATGTGGCAAGTTAATGGCTGCAAACTGGAAAGTTTAGGTTAGATCCTAAGTTAGGGGGAGGCGAGGTATTCATGTTAAGCCTAATTCACAGCAGGACAAAATGTCAAGATAAATTATTGAGGTCATTATGACTGGGTATTCCAGCAAATTTACTGGAAATATCTGACTTTTCTGTATTTAAAATTACTAGGAGTTAAACAAAATCATCCAAGTGGTTGTGTGTGTGCATGTGCGTGCACACACACACACACACATATCCTGATACAGATTATAACTGCTAAAACTATCTAATCAGATCCTGTGAGATAGAACAGGTTATTTACTCTGAGGTGCACCACTTTCCATTTAATCTACTTATTTATAATGATATGAAAGGGGAGGACCATATTCTAGACTCCTGTCTTGCTTACAGCCAGCCAGAGCAGAATATGCAATTCTGAATTTCTCTCCTTGAAAGCTTGGGGCAGGCCTAACTCTAAATTTGGAGGCCTGATCTCTACCGCCTCCCCCTGCAAGATCCTTCTGATTTTGAAAGTGGCAAAGAAGAGGAAAAAATAGATACAGTCCTGAAGTGAGTGGAACCCAACATTTGACCATTTCATGACTGGAGAGAGGGTAATAACTTCCTCCTTAGTTGATCTGCATCTGTGCGAGTCAGAGTGTGTGGAATGGCCAATTTTGGCCAATCCAACCACTTGTATGTGGCTCCCAGGGGGTTGGCCAAAGTTGAATGTAGGCTTCAGGCCATAAAGGGTTAACCGTCTCCTCCTTAGAGCATTGCTGAATGCGAGACAGTATGATAGACATGATCCCACAGCTAGGCAAAACCTTAAACAACTCCAAAGTTCAAGTTACAAGAACAGCTTTATTTAAGTTAGTATGAGAAAAAGGGAGGAGTTTTAAAAGAAATGGGGGAGAGTGTTCACTATCTTGAGTAATGTACAAATATCTTCAATTAACATGAAACCAGCATGGGTCATCCAGTGGTGGAACTTCATGTACCAGGGGGTGGAGAACAGGCGGGAGCAGGGCTGGCGCATGTCCTGGGGGCAGGGTGTACCGCCTGCAGGGGTGTGGTGCCCAGCCCGGGTAGGGGGGCAGCCAGGATGGCACCCCACTGGGATCACGCTGCAGGGGGCGGTGCGCTCCCCCCGCACTCCTCTTCCTCCACCAGTGGGGTCATCCCAGGCCATTCATCAAAAGGCTTAAGAGACAAAAGAACATGACTTTTTTTTTAGCCCCTGGAGATTCAAGGCAGGCAGGGCTGTTAGCCAGCTAAACAGAAGACCAACTAATCAACAATGTTAAAAAGCAGAGAGGGTGGGCCTGCAAATAACATGTTTGCCAGGTGTTTTAAGACAGTTTCCCCACTCCTATCTGAGGCTCTGGAGGCTGACATGGGAGTCCGGGGGCTATATTAACAGCAAGAAGGCTTAGAAGCTGTTGCAGGTTCCCAAGGGCGTGACTGTCAGCTGGCTGTCCAGCGCATGGAAGCCCCCTCAGAAGGGATTTGGAGAAGTCAGTGGGGCTGCCCACCTGTCAATCATGTGGTATTATAATGATGTCATGTGGCTGACAGGTGGGTGACCCTGCCAACCTCTAAAAATTGGCCCATGAGGCTGATCCTGAAAAGTATCTGGCCCTTGGAGCCAGAAAGGCTCCCCACCCTTGAGTTAAAGGAATGCAATTTTTTTTTTCTCATGTCTACTATTCACCCTTGTAAATATACTTGAATGAAGTTATGCTGGTGGAAAATGCTATGCTTGTGTTTGGAACAGTGGTCATTAGATGGTTACAACAGCTGTGATAGCTCTGTTCTTAGGAAAGTGAAGCTTGTATACATAAAGAACTATGTATATGTACCTTTTGTTCATGAAGTGTATATGATGACATGGGCTCAAAACACATATAACAGTTCATGATTAACACAATTTTGCAGCCCACTCCATTTCCCACTTTACAATGCTTTGTAGCTGCATACAAGTGTTTTGGATGAAACACTTGCATAAATTATACATAGACATGGGGGGGAAAACATTTTGTGTCATAAGCACAAGGAGCATGAACATTGCCTGTCCTCTGGTTATACAGGTAGTCACTAAGTCCTCAATTACATAGTTCAGAAATACGGAAGAATTTATTATCCATTATCCATTTTCATTCGTGGTTAACAGAAGTTTGGCTATGCAGATCAGTTAGCTCAGCTGATACCGGTAATATATCATGCTGTAACACTCAATGACTATCCATTTATTTGTGGCACTTAAAACCCACATCTGCATATTTATTATGTTGGAAACCACTCTTCTTTCAATCTGTTCAATGAGTTCACTGTGCTTTTAAATTTCAAAAAATACGTACTATAAATGAGTATTCAAATGAGTCCTGGGAAATGTGAAATATTTTTAAATCTTATGAAGGTTGGCTTGTTGCAACTGCAACAAATTCAGAATATCAAAAGCTAAAATACAGAGACCATTATCATCATAATAGCAATACTGTATCAGGAATCCAAGTTTGGAGAAATAACAAAAGTCACATCAAAAGTACACTGTTAAACATTGAATCTATAATCTTAGGCACACAAACTGAAACTCATTCCTGCTGAGCTAGTGAGGGATAGAGGTGCGGCTTCTAGAGAAATGTAGTTGCTAAGAAGGCTTCCCAGCTACCCCACATTTTCAGACCATTATTGGATCCAGCCAGTCCTTGATAATTCCAAGTCAGTCCTGAGATCTTGTCTAATCAAGAGGCACCACTGTCTTTTTCTGCCACCATGAACCTGGCAATACATTACATACACCAAATGTAGTAGACAAATGTAGCTAACCTCTACCTGTTCTAAATTCTGAAGCTCTGCCAAGAAAGTAAGACTGAAGAGAGAGAAACACATGATAGAGATTTTGCTGAACATATTTTATCATTTCATTTTTTATCTATTTTAAAGTTTCTGCTTAGAAGCCTCATTCCGTGCCCAAAAAGTGTGGGATGCCTTTCCCCGGTGGTTTTGCCCAGTATCTTGTCTGTGTGATGGGCTCGTGGGGGAAAAAGCTGTCCCTATTCATCCTCAGGTTGGAGCCTTCAATGAAAAATTTTGGGTTGCTGGTTAACGGGGCCAGAAATGATTTCTCTCTCAACCTGACTGGCACTTGGTTGAGGGTATTTTGCCTTTCCATCAGTGAAATTATGACCTTCCTTTGTTAGGCAAAGAAGTTGTTTCTTGAGGGCAAAAATGACATGGGGCAGGGTCAACATAGTATAGGAGGCCCCCATAAGGGTCTGAGAGGAGGACTGACCACAGGACTCCCAAGCTTAGGTTGGGGTATCTGCCTGGCTAGAATCTGCACCTGGGTCACCCAGTAAGAACTTGCTTGCCCTGCCTGCTGCTGTCAATAAAGAATTGGCCTGATTTTATCCCACCACCATTGTACAGTCTGGTTATTTTGCTGCTCTCATGGGTCACATAATGCACTTGCCTGGACAATCTAATTTTCATCTGGAGTTGCAAGCAGAGAGCAGGGAAAGTTATCCCTGCACAAAAATAAGATGAAAAAGCAGCAGCCAGTTGTATCTGTTCTCCTGTGTTGAAATTCCATTCTCTTCGCTTATCTCTGGGAGATCCTTCAGTATTCTCAATAGGGGTGTGCATCAGATTTCGGCAGATTCCATATCTGAAACCAAATCAGGCTCTTTCAGAAGGATTTGGAAATTCTGAACTAAAGTGAGATCCTTCCAAAGAACCCAAAACCAAATCATGGGGAACACCTAACGAATTTGGGGCAATCCATAGATTCTGACATTAAAAAGCAATAACACTACAGTATGTCTGCAAAAAGAGAAAAAAAGAAAATAAACATGGTTCTCCAAGCTTTCAATATAAGATATATACTCTAGGATGGAAAGAGGGCAAAGGGATAATGCTTTTGCCTATTTTTTAATATGAGAGGGCTCTCCAATCACAGCACTTTAGGGGGAGGGATTTTGCAGCAATATCTCACCTTATTCTTGCTTTTGGTGCTATTTACTAATTTTGAGAGTGGTACTTGCTGGAAAAATGCTGAACATTCAAGTCTTACTACTTCTGTGTCATATGCCTAGACACCCATTCTTGTCAAATCATTTTTGTCATTGCAGGAAAAACCCTGTTGTTATTTATCTAAATTTTGCAGAATTTATCCCCTCAAAAGGAGCTGCCAACCTTGCAAATTTCACCCACTTCTGCTTTTAAAAATAAAATAAAATAAAAACTTGAAAGGTGAGGAGCACAAAAATCCCAGACTCTTCATGTGAAATTTGGCTGACCTTAACTGCTCTCGGAGGACTACTGTGCTGGTAAATCTATCCAATTATGTCAGAAAGGGTGGGAAGTTATAGCTGTGTTTAAATGTCCCCAATAACAGCAAAAGGAAAGGCACAAAGTTTTGGGTATACTGAATAATGATTTGGATTTGAACCTGAGCCAAATTGAAGCTTCTAGATTAATCTAGACCAAACTGCTCCATTTTCTGAAGCACTGTATCAGGGTTGAAATGAAACCTTTTCAACAGCTAAAGCTTGTAGGCTAAAGCTTGGCTCCAAATGATAATCACTTTTCAAGTGTAATGTTTTATCAGGTCTTCATTGCTTGCCTGCAATTTAGATTACCACTTTCATTTATGTAAATTCACCATATTTATGTTTTAACTTATTACCCACCCAGAACTGAATGAATGAGAAATCTTTAATTGCCTGCCAAACTTATTCTAAATCACTGTGGTACCTATGAAGACTATAAACACCATATTTAACCATGGGAACTGTATATAGAAATGGGTGGCTAAAATGTATTATTAATATGAGTTACACGTAGCCATGCATATGCACTATACTTGAGAAAAAGTTTTCTAAAAGCCCATTCCTAATCTCTGTTTTGAGATGCAAACCCTTATTGCACCTGATAATAGCACAATGTAGGGAATAAGATGAATATGATTTACCCAGTTGTTTCCTTGAATAGCCTTTGTGGATGAAGTAAACCACAGTATATCACTGTCCTCATAATGAGATCGTTCTGCTGGATAAACAAGCTCCCTGAAGGCTATACCTGCTGATCAGACCCAGCGAACCAAATATTCAACCATTCTGAGGGGGCCTTCACCACCATCCTGAAAATTGCACACACTGTTTCAAGGGAAAATTTGATTCAGAGAAGGAGAAAATTGAGCCACTAACTCCTGGGTCTGTTGCTACAACCTGGTTTAATAACAGAGCTTCAATTCAATTTCTAGGTTCTGGGAGGTAATACAAGTCCCAGAGTTTCCAATACAGCTCAAGAAATCTAAATTCCTGTTATATCTTACCAATTTAAGTAGTGAACTAAAACAAACCAAAAGTCCAGAAAGGGAAACTATACAAACAACAGGTAAAAAGTACTGTGATAAAAACCATAGAAGATATGAGAATTTTTACATGCCTGTATTTACAAATAACATAAAACACGAAGGCTGTAAAGATAAAGATTTTTAAAATCCTTCATTCATATCATAATTGCCAGCTAGCACTGCTACTGTACCATGGCCAGCTATCAACAATACTAGTACAGTGGTACCTCAGGTTAAAAACTTAATTCGTTCCGGAGGTCCGTTCTTAACCTGAAACTGTTCTTAACCTGAGGTACCACTTTAGCTAATGGGGCCTCCCACTGCCTCCGCACCACCGTCATGCGATTTCTGTTCCCATCCTGAAGCAAAGTTCTTAACCTGAGGTACTATTTCTGGGTTAGTGTAGTCTGTAACCTGAAGCGTCTGTAACCCAAGGTACCACTGTATGTTCAGAAGCATCTTTGTATATTTTACAAATTGTTTCTTTTTATAAGTTTAGCACAATGAATTGTAATTTAGCAAATGAGGTAAATAATATTTGTGAATTTGCTTCAGACATGCAGAGAAATTTTGGGAGGGGCAAGGGAGATAATGTGGATATGCTGCATTACGAATGGATGAACCTGTCAATTCTGGCACCTCTCAATTTCTCATTTTTCCAGTCTTAAATTCATTCCACATCAGTGGTTTTATTCGGTTTTTAAATTAAAAGGCCCTTATGAAAATGGTAAATTTCTCCTAAAATGCTAGATTTTGCATGCATTTTTGCCTAATACAAACATTTTTGCAATCATCTCTAATATAATGCACTTTTGTATGTTATATTTTCTGACGTATGCATTTTAGGTGTACTCTCCCTTATATTAAAAGTACTTTTGAGCTCAAATTTTGCATCACAAAATTCAAAGAAGTGCAAATTGAATTTCATCCCTGTCCCTAGTCCAGAATGCATTGTTTGGTTTTAATTCAGTTGGCTAGCTAGTGATCATTCCACTAAAACTAAGCTAGTTTACGTCATTTGCAGCTGACACCAAGCTGGGAGGGGTAAATAATGCAGCAGAAGACAGAAATGGGATTCAATATGACCTTAACAGATTGGATAACTGGGCCCCAACTAACTTAATTTCAATAGGAACAAATGTAAGGTTCTACACTTTGGCAAGAAGAACCTGCTTCATAAGTATAGGGCAATGGACACCTTGCTTCGAAGTAGTACATATTAAAAGGATCTAGTGGTTGTTGTACTGTGTGTGCAGCTGTTTCCTGGTGAACAAGCTTCAAGCTTTGCAGGAGAGCAGCTTCAGTCTCCAGCTAGCAACCCATGGTACAAAGGTGTGAGAGAGGTCAGCAGAATGGAAAGAGGAGGCTTTGGGGGAGGCCAGGAAGGGGGGGTGAGATGAGCACCTTCCCACCACCACCGAACCTTCTCTCATTCCAAAGACATGTTTCAAACAGTCAAAAACACTCAAAGAGGGTGCAAATCAGGATAGGAGAGGGGTTGGTTTGAGCCCCAACAGAGAGGCCTGGAGGGCTCTACAGTATTTGATTCCTGAGCCCAATATTCCCTATCCACGTTCTCACCTAACACCCTTAACAAACAACAGGGGGACAAAATTTTCTACTTTGTGTCAGGTAGCAAAGTATATTGGGCTGGTCCTGGTATAGAGCACTCTGGGGAGGAACCCACAGCACCACGGAGAGCTCCTAGAGAGCTACTTCTCCCAGAAAGGGTTGGGCATTAACTGAGATTTTTTGAGCCTCTCTCTCCAGTCTGCCTCTCCTAGGCTCTGCTCCCTTTTGAAGAACTAGAATCTCTAAAGGGCTGATCCTGTGGCCAGAAGAAAGGCAATTCTGCATTCCATGTCCTCCCACCTGGTGTGCTCCCTGTGCAATTGGACTGGCAAGGTAGTGTGGGAAGCACAATTATCCAAGCACAGGAGAAGGTGCCCATGAAGGTCCTGGTTCCAATTCTATGGCTATCGTGCCATGAATCTGGTTCAGTGTGCTACAACCTACCAGATTTGGGTCTAGTATAATCCTGTTCCCTAGATTCCAACTTGGTGTCCTGGTTGCTGTTGGACTCCATGCTCATGTCCTCTTCTCCTCAAAGTCACCATTCATACACACCCCATCTTAGTGTGGGGGGATAGAGAGCTTTAGACTCCCCACCCTGGCTTGTTGAGCAGCAGCAAGGAGGGGAAGGGATGAATCAGCTAGGGAGAGACTGCGTGGTAACCAGTTGTAGGTCACGTGCATCTACAGGCCTAGGATTCCCCAGATGTGAGGGCTCTGAAATGCTCAACACTTCCTCTGCAAAAGTTGATGGAATAAATCAGAAAAAGCCATATACTTCAGCTTAATCAAGAGTCTCTAGGATGGTTCCTATAGACTTTGGTGTGAAATGTAGTTTCAGAATAAGCTGAATGTAGTTTCAGAATAAGCTGTCTGCAGATCTCATGGTTCAAAATATATGTGCAGCTTCTTCTCTTCCCTTTCAATTTACATTGCACTATGTATCCTCATGAAACAGTTTTGTGCTTATAGGTAATTTTGCATAGTTGACTCGGAAGCTATATGCCATGGGGGTAAATACAGTGAATTGGTAAAGTAACCTCAATAGGCAAAGCTAATGATAAATGCTGTATCTTTACTGGAAACACATTATAAGACTGGCTGTTTCGATCAAAACACACTTTAAGGCATGGGGGGGGGGGGACTACTTTGGCTATAGCCGAGCATGTGAAAACCAGGCTTGGATTTTCAAAAGAGGTTAATGGAGTTCAGTACTCAAATATCATCAAGATTTATAGAAATTAGATGCAAAACTCCCTTGGCTCCTATAAAATTCCCAGACCTGGTTTATTTGATAGCTGGCAATTCCAGGTAATTGATTCACTCTCTCTGTCTCCCCCACCCCTGAAAGAAAGCAAACTGCTAGTATAAGAGATGGAAAAACTAACCCCTTAAACAACCCTTATACATGCCATAAAAATCAAACATACACAAAAATGTGCTTTTTATGACACATTTGCAGAATGTGTCAAACGTTAATGTATTCACATTCCTCTCCCCCACCTCCTCTCTTTAGGTGTAATAATTTTCTTCTTTGTGTTGCCGTACAAACCCACTATCCTACTGACATTAATATAGCTAAAGGAATAAATGTTGGTTCATACTCACCTAGGAGATGATATATTGTCTTTTCGTGCTTCTATCTAAATGCTGTAAATCTGGGAATCTCTCAGATTTCATCACAACTGTGACCTACCAATCCTATCTGCATATTACAGTACAAGTGTTGGCTGCTTCTACATGGCATACAAATACCGTTTCTATTCTATTAAAAATCCATAACCAAATATTTGAATACAGTCCTTCAGAGCTGTACCACATCTATGCCTGGATAGCTACTACACATTGGCTTTTTAGACTTGACGAGGAAGTGAATGTCAGCTGCATCATCAATGCCCATCATGCCAGAAGCTCACCTCCTTTCCCTATTCTGATCCTCTCCTTGAGTTAGTTTGCTACAACACATAGAACGATCAACTCTGGTTTCTCCCACTATTAATCTGCATCTAACCAGTCCATGACAATGACATTATTATTAGATTTATATTTAAATCTACTGTACCAAGTAGCTAAAATCAAGTTGAATATGTGACAGCTTTCATTCAGGCAGCAATTCCTAAAAATTATTATGCAGCTCACTAGTGTGTCCCATATACACTAGCAGAAGTGTGCCTGTCTTTTTCCCATCCAGAATGACCTGTCTTTAGCTGTGATTCCTGCTTGTGCAGGGGGTTGGACTAGATGACCCTCGGGATCCCTTCCAACTCTACAGTTCTTTGATTTTGTGAATTCTACAGAGATGGATAATCCAGCACTATGTGATCTAAATGCACTTTTGAGATGTCTTATTTCACATACTATAAAACCACAAAATTGGCTAAGGCTTGCCAATGCATGAACACCAAGTGAATGGAAAGCCATTTAAATGTGTATGTTAGTACTTATAGGATTCACAATCACAACACGAGTAGAGGATGCAGGTCATGCATACCTGCCCTTCCTCTTCCACCTCCCCATGCTTTTTCAAAATTATTATTAAAGATTTTCTTGGTTTACAGAAATATGTGCAATGTCTCTTGTAACATTTTTGCAAATCAGTTTCATTTGTTGAGACATTGGGAAGAAAAGAGGATAAGAGGTAGATGAGGGAAGGGGGGTGGGGGGTGGGGTGACGATGTTTATATTTTGCTTAATATATGTGGGGTTTTGCTTTGTTTTTTTGTCAGCGTCACTTGTGTAGGTTCTCTGCTGTTCACTTGTGTTCCTTTAGTGGTGAGAGATGTTGGGGGTTGGCCTGGGATATGGTTGTTCATTTGTGGTTGGCTGCGATGATCTTTGTTTCGTGTGTGAGTGGGGTGGGTGGGTGTTTTGGATCAGGTTAGCCATATTTATTTGTATGCTGTTGGTGGATTTTTGTCATTGTTTTGTTGGGCTGCGTATGCAATAATGGGGAGCCATACCGGGGTGAAGCTGTCTTCTTCTATTTGTCCCCGTGTCAGTTTCAGCTTATTGGTTAATTTTTCTAGTAAGGCTGTTTCCCATACTATTTGGTACCATTGGCCCATGATTACTCCTGATAAGTCTCTCCAGTGTCTGGTTAAGGTTTTTCTGTTGCTGAGAGTAAGTGGGTTATGAGTTCTTTGTGATGTAGGTGGGCATTATTGTCTTGGAAGATGTTTAACAAGGCCAATTCTGGAGTTATTTCTAATGTTTGCTTGGTTATTTTACATATTTCTCTTATGGTTGTAGTCCAGAATAGTTGGATTTGGGGGCACTCCCACCACATGTGGAAATATGTGCCTGTTGAGGTGCACCCTCTCTAGCATTTTGGTGAGGTTCCTGGGCGTATTAGTGCTAGTTTTACCACCTCCCCATGTTGAATAGAAGGCTTCTCATCATGTTCACCTGACCTTCAAACTGCCTTTAGAACTTCCCACTCAACAAGGGAAGGTTGGAGTAGAACAGGTAGAGTGCATAGGGGTATTGGGGAGGCAGCAGTGAGAACAGCCTGAGAATACTCCACATGTGTTATTTCCAAATTAAAAACAGGATAATAGGAGGAACACATCTGATGGATGTTGCATTAAAAGGGGCCATCACTGAACTCAACATTCTGTTCTCTTTTCTCATCTACATTTATTGCTCATCTGGCAATAGGCACTGCATACTCTCCAATAGCTTTTGACTCCTTTCTTCACCGAAGGCTTCTGAGTAAATTTAGCAGTCATGGAATAAAAGGTTGGGGACTCATATAACTGGTTTAATAGTTTAATAGAGACCAATAATAAACTGAAGGATGTAAAAGATGACATCTTTCAGATCTGTATCACAACCAGTTGCTTTTAACTTGTACATAAATGATCTGGAGTTGAGGGCGAGTAGTGAGGTGACAAAGTTTTCTGGTGATTAAACACTTAAAAACTAAAGGGGCACTCAGGAGCTCCAAAAACATCTCCAAACTGTATAAATGGGGATAAAATGGAAAATGTGGTTCAAGGTAGTAAAAAAAATCCTAACTTTCTGGACAATAAGGCTCTCACTGGGTACTAATGAGGATGATTATATACAGCAGGTGATATTCATCTAACTTCTAGAATTAATGAGCATATCTAAATTAGGTCCATTAATATAAATGGGTCTGCTCAGAGTAAATCTTAGTTGAATACTACCCTGTATCCAGAATCAGAGGTAGCAGGCCTCTCAATACCAGTTGCTTAGGAATGCAAGCAAACAAATACTGTTGTGCTCATGTTCTGCTTGTGGCATCTGGTTAGGAAACGAGGTTGAGCTAGATCGATTTTTTGTGTCATCCAGTAGGGCTCTTTCTATGTTATCAGTGTTGCCAAAGCACTTCCTTCTTCCCATCAAAATCAGATAGACAGAAGCTAGATACTAATAAATCTAACACTCTATTAGAGGGGTGGTTTTTTAAATATATATATATATATATAAAGCTATGATGGTTGTCTGAGGTACAGTCATTTTATACAGGATGTCAATGAAGTTAAAACTGCTGGTGAAACAACCTTATAACCTGGGTGTCCCTGTGAGAGGAAACATTACAGACTGATGCTTCACTCTGCTTGATCTCTGTGCACCTTTACAACCTTTACAATGCCTCAAAGGCACTGAGGTAAAGAAAGTGCAGTATATATTTTAATGTCAAGCCACAGGACTGAAACAGTTTTTGATCTGAGATTATTTAGAATTTCCTTTGGGGCTGAGATTTCTAATATATTCTCTTAGCCTCTCTTAACCCTACTGTTCTTATATCCTGGCAACATATGTGCTATTGTTTTTCTATGCACTTTTTACAGGGTAACGATTTCGCATTGGCAAGTCTTGCCACCTCAAGAATCATAATCTCTTAGCATGGAAGGAAGCTACATGGAAACAAAGATCTGCTCCAGACTTATGGGAAAGTCACTTCCGACGTAGAAGGAGGTAAGGTTGTGGCTGCCATTCTCCCAGCCCATTGGCTGGCTCCCAAACGCGGTGCTCCCTTGGCGTGTCCAATCAGAACGCTCCAAGGGGGCGTGGCTCACTAATTTAAGTGAGCGCGCGGCTGGGATTCAGTCTCTCTTTCCTGACCCCCAGCCGCTTCGTTTTTCCCGCCCACCCTCCCTTTAGGCAGGGCCCTCCTTTTTGACATTGCTATGGACCTCGGTTGGTCACCGTTGAGGGGCCTGGTAGGAATTTTCCCACTTGGCGAATTGGCTCTGGCCTGGTGGTTTTTACCTACCTCGTAGCAACTCGTCACAACTTTGGTTTTTGGCGGTAGGCATTGGATTATCTCTGAAAGGTTACAGGTGGGGGGGGAGGTTGCTGCCATCACCTCCCCCAAAATGCTGAAGGGTACTCCCTTAAGGAGTCCGGGGCGTCACCAAGTCCGAAGCCGTGGTAGGTGAGGGCCAAAAGGCACGCCCCCTAGCGGTGGCCCTAGTTGATGTGCATCGCAGGACTCACCCAACGGTGGTTAACCTTTCACAGACTGCCAGCAGAACGGGCTGGAGTCAGATATAGATGGTTAGATCCAATGCCTAAGCCAATATCTCTCTACATCTGTACTCAATAAAGTTGTGGCCTTTTAACGCCCATTAACCTTATGCAGTTTGTCCAGTGTCTTTATTTACTCTGGGAGGGATCGGGGTATCGCCACACAAACTATTTCTACCATGCATCCCAGGAATGCCAACACCTACAACATATTTGAATACTTATTTCTGATTATAATTCTAAGACAAATTATTCAGAAATGTCTTAAGTATTTTCTTATATATTATAAGAAATAAAAATAATTATACTGGGAGTTTTTGCATCATGTTTTTTATCTTTTAAATGCTGTGAACCATTTAAAGATCACGATCTGAGAAGAGGTACGAAAGTATAACAGCAAACAACAGCAATTTGGGAGGAAGAATGGAATAGTAATTTAATAATAAATGAATGAATGAATCAGTGGAAGAACACTGCTCTTCCCTTTCTTTGTCCATCCCTCTCCCAGTTGGTTGCTCAGAGATAGAATGCTAATAACAACAATTAAATATTTAGTTTTACATTATAATAAACAAAAGGTCCAGAGGTACATGTATTAATTTAAGGATGAATGGGGAATCTAACTAAATGGGGCTCTTTCAGATGTACCTCTGCACAAAATAAATGAAAATGCCTTAGTACAATTCCACATCAAGATATTCTGGGGAACAAAATGGTCATCAATATGTGCTTTGCTACTCTGCTGCCATGGGGTCAATAATAACAATTGTGTTTGGTTTTTTTTAAAAAAAAAACCAAAACATGTGGGAGAAAGGAGATACTCAAAACTGAACATGAAACACACAAATTAACATGAATAAAACATGAAACATGAAAAGTAGGTTTCAGAATTTAAAAAGTGAGAAATAAATCCCAAAGCTATCTTTCTCCTTGAGAAAGCTTGACTTCAGACCCAGCTGGTGATGCTGACCAGCTACAGAGCTTTATGCCCTGTACATCTGAGCAGAGAACTCTCTACGTTTTTGCTGCAGAAGTTCCAACTTGCATCTATGACAAGTAGGTTAGACCATTCAAGATGCAATCATCAGTCACTGCTAGGATGATGAACTTGGTGTGGTTGGGAATTAATTTATGGAGCCGATTCAAATTGCCACTCTCAGTCTTACCCGCCTTGTTGCTACCCCTATGTAACACAGAGATAATAATATGTTCTTCAGAGTTATCTAATGAAAAATTGGATAAAGTATGTGAAATACTTTGAGCACCCAGGAGTAGTGCTATATAAATGCTAAGAGGAATGTTGAATCATCTTCCAGTTGCTTAGCAACCGTAAGGGTTTATGTCCCTTTTCCTAGTACCTGGCTAAGCTGGTACCATGAAAGGCTAAGAAAGGAAACAGAGAAGGACGCAAAGTGGAGTGAGAATGGCAGCAGGAGTGGCTTCTTTCCAAGCAAGAGAGACATTGCAATATCAGATGATAATCTAGATTGCCCAGAAGCTGCTATATACAAATAAAAATAATGTATGCACTTTTTTAAATGTTGCCATGCTTATATGCCCATGTTCATACTTCACAAGGAACAGAGAAGTAAGCAACTGATTTACTTGCAAAGCACATCAGGTACAGGTAGAAAGTAAGAAGAAGAAAAATCCTATGCGCTACACTGCATTAAAACTCTGATGGGATTAAACTTCACTGTATGGCGTACAGTATATTTTTCACGCATATAATAGACAACATAAATTGGATGAGGCCCATTAGTTTAATCACATGATCCTCACAGTCAGCCCCTCCAAGAACTTTTCTATTTTTGGTTTTACAGAGTTGGGTTCATTAGTGACCATGTAGGAACTAAAATATGGGTTTTTCTTTTTTTGTGAATGTGAGAATTTAAGGTTCAATATTCATTGGAGGCTTAATAATTCTTTTTCGCAGCGTTTCACATGATTATCTGTTTCCTGGATGGCATGACATTTTATATTACAGAGACTTAGTTGGAAACTCTATAGCTAGGGTCGCATTGAGATTTGCACTTCAAACAGGATTAAAATCCTTCTATTTCACACTTCGTTGATTGAATCTATTTTCCCAATTTAACACAATAACTTTTCAGAGCACAACTGAATCTCCCATGTTATTTTTTGTAAAATATTTATTGCCTTCTACAGAGAAAATGCATTTATGTTTTACACCTTTATGACACTTGCCCCTTTCATCAGATTTTTCTTCTTCAATCCAGATGACCTACAAACTCTAAACAGCAGGGAAACGTGCACAGCTACAATTCAGACAAGATAACCTTTATGCATCTGAATTATTTAGCTTAACTATCATATGCCAATTTGCCACAGTATGCAAGAAAAATGCCAAAGGGACCATTGGATTGCTAGAGGCTCTTCAGATTTCTTTTCTGAATTGTGTAATTATTATTTGTTTGTTTATTTATTTATACCCCACCCATCTGGCTGGGTTTTCCCCGCCACTCTGAGTGGCTTCCAACAAATACCAAAATACATTAAAATATCACAGATTAAAAACTTCCCTAAACAGGGCTGCTGTTAGGTGTTTTCTAAATGTCAGGTAGTTGTTTATCTCCTTGACCTCCAATGGAAGGGCGTTCCACAGTGCAGGCGCCACTACCGAGAAGGCCCTCTGCCTGGTTCCCTGTAGCTTTGCTTCTCGCAGTGAGGGAACCGCCAGAAGGCCCTCGGCGCTGGATCTCAGTGTCCGGGCTGAACAATGGGGGTGAAGACGCTCCTTCAGGTATACTGGACCGAGGCCGTTTAGGGCTTTAAAGGTCAGCACCAACACTTTGAATTGTGCTCGGAAACGTACTGAGAGCCAATGCTCTTAGGACCAGTGTTATGTGGTCTCGGTGTCCGCTCCCAGTCACGTGTCTAGCTGCCGCATTCTAGATTAATTGCAGTTTCCAGGTCACCTTCAAAGGTAGCCCCACATAGAGCGCATTGCAGTAGTCCAAGCGGGAGATAACTAGAGCATGCACCACTCCGGTGAGACAGTCTGTGGGCAGGTAGGGTCTCAGCCTGTGTACCAGATGGAGCTGATAGACAGCCGCCCTGGACACAGAATTAACCTGTGCCTCCATGGACAGCTGTGAGTCCAAAATGACTCCCAGGCTGCACACCTGGTCCATCAAGGGCACAGTTATCCAATTCAGGAGCAGGGAGTCCCCCATACCTGCCTGCCCCCTGTCCCCCACAAACAGTACTTCTGTCTTGTCAGGATTCAACCTCAATCTGTCAGCCGCCATCCATCCTCCAACCGCCTCCAGACACTCACACAAGACATTCACTGCCTTCACTGGTTCTGATTTAAAAGAGAGATAGAGTTGGGTGTCATCCGCATGAACACCCAGCCCAAACCCTAATGATCTCTCCCAGCGGCTTCACATAGATGTTAAAAAGCATTTATCAGCATTTGCCTTTCTTGTGATTAATTAAGGACACACTAAACAATTACCAGGTTATTTTATTCCGTGCATAAATAGCTGCCCTCCCTAAATATGATCATTAATTATTTTCATTGCATTTCTGTTCCAATATTTGTCCACTAACTGTAGCATACATGGCCACCTCACAACAACCCCGCAAGGTAGTCAGGCTAAGAGTTAAAGACTATCATTACCCTAGTCAAAGTGAGAGGAATTACCCATAGGGCCAGTCCCAGATGCCCATACTAACCCTAGAGCACTTGCAAGAGGAGTGCAAGTACCTTTCCAGCCTGGTGAGGTAACATTGCCCATCTTTAACATCCAGCACTCCAGCTCAGAAACCCTAGTAGAAACACTGTCTCCCCCACTCAATCAGAATCAATAATTGAAAAAGCAAGATGGATCTCTTTAAAGAGGTGAAGAGGGAGACACATACAAGAGGCAGGGTTTATGAAAGCCAATCACTAAAGCATATTCTAAAATCATATTTCAGTTATTCATACTAATAAAGACTGACTCATCCATAAACATTCTAAATATTAATCCAGTAAGTATGGGAATTCTTCTAGAGCATTTTAGGGTACATTCAAGATAAGACAGGTTTTTTGTAACTCAAACAAATATGGGAGAGCAAGTATTGTTCTACATTGTGTATTCAAAGTGCACTGATTTCCAAATAATAATCTTATTTTTATTTATTGCATTTATAATTTGCCTCTAGCTTTGAAGCTTGGGCACCTTTCTATGCACCTAAAACACTGTTTTGGAACACTATTGGAAACACTATTGGAAAATGAATATTTTGGGTTTATATGCAAAACTGTAGCATTTCTGAATGCTTACAAGGCATATATAAAATAATTTTTTTAAATACCACAGGTTCATTTTGTAGTAGTTTGTTTTGTTCTAACAAGATGATGCCTGTGCAATGCTTGTTGTCCATTAATCTGGGGGGGGGGGGGCAGGAAAACACAACCTTCTCCTTTTTGCAGTGGCAGTGGGATACAGGATTGATGCATTTGCAGAACATGTTGTAAACAGATCTCCTAGTACTCAGAACAGTGGATTATGTACTCAATCAGTTTGAACCAAATATTATAAGTGGATGAATACTCCGTGATGAACTTAAAATGATTGTTGGATTAGCTCTTTTGCTGTTTGAGAATCATTTGAAAGTGGATGAATTTCATTAATCTCTCCAGTTAATGCAAACATGTTCCAGCTATATTGTTAGGCATGTTCAGTTCCCTTTGATTAGTGAAAACATGTGGTATATTTCTGGTAGTTTAAGTAATGCTCTGGATAAGCAATACATTTCAAATTCAATTACTATATTAGCAGCATCACAAAATGGTACTTTCAAATCAGGCAAAAGTACCTGTGTTTAAACATGATTAGGGATATTTCTATGAACAAATGTTATCCAACACTGTGGATATGAAAAATCTGCTTGTTCAAACATTTGCCAGTGGTACTTCTCATATGACACAAATATGGTTGAATAAAGCAGCTGTTCAGAATTTTAATTCTCTAACCACATTTCAGCTCCTTATGTTTGTAATCATTGTGTTCTCTCTCCCCCCCCTCTCTCTCTCTCACACACACACACACACACACCATACACCACCCTTGACTGTTCATTTTCTGAAGCTGAATTATCACTACCACCATCGTTATTAAATAGTGTTATACAGAGTAACAAGGAGAAAACAGGTGCCTCCTCTGAGAATTTTATAATCTAAATTCTGGATAGAGATTAGAATACCAGAATGTGACAACAGATTCCTAGGAAACAGAAAGTTGAAGTAGTTGGGATAGAGTGAGCAGACTACGAATTTGAGTTTTTGCAGAAGGAGCAGAGAAGAAGGGATGCACACGAAATTCTCTACTTTGTTTATGGATATGGAAATTGAGAGGAGCACTGTAAAATTATCCTGACAGTTCGAGGTGAGTAAAAAAGGAAAACTAGAAAAACCCTCAGAAGATGTATCAGAAAATTATTTCCAAGAAATTCTGGCCTAGCTCCACATAGCAGAACATTTTTAAAAGTTACATGTTTCCTGTTAAAGCTTGCAATCATATATAGGTCATCTAGGCTGACATTCATGTGCATATATACTTCACCTTCCTTGAGGGAAAACATCTGGATTTTCTGTAAACTAACAGTTACCCGTGAATTATGCTACACATAATCATCCAGAATTGTCCACAGCCAAGTACACATGGCATATATCCACAGATGCATAACTGATGGGGAAGAGAATAATTTCATAAAACTATATTGTTTTGATTATTCCTTTTTTTAGCCTATGTCCTAGCTAACTGTGCCTGTCTACCTTTTACTGTACAAAATTAGCTGCTTTTAGGTACTGTATGTAGTGAGCAGTCATACAATTTGGCACTCCACCCTATTATTCTTATTCTTCCCAGTAGGTACCTGTATAAATATAAATGTATGCATGTATGTATGTATGTATGTATGATGATGATTATTTTGCGCCCCTTGGCTCCGCATCCTGTGCAGGGGAACTGCCCACACTGCCCTAAATCCAGCATTGCTCTCACCATAGTGCGTCTGATCTTACTTTCCTCCTACTACCAATATGAGCCACCATATGAACCAGGTGGTTTCTCCCATCAGTAGTAGGGTTTTCAGATTCTCAGTGGTAGAATCTGGGCTTTCACATTTTAGCAGCACGCTGTGCAATGGCAAAATTCAATATGCATGCCTCTCGCCTTCCATTCTAAGTCATTGTTGTGGCACCCCCTGCTTGCAAATCGGTCACATTACCCTAAATCGGTTCCTGCTTTGCCCTGTGCCACAGCAAACTGTATAAGCTATAACAGTTATGGCTGTGACCATTTGTAACCCTTTTTCTTTCTTAGTGTGATTCTTGCTCTTCCAATACATTCCTTCTCTGTACTACAAGTGCAACTCTGTTTACCTTACAAATAAGTGGCTTGAACATTGTGCCCCAGATAGGAGCACTTGACTTGAGCCTACTTATCTATCATGCTTGTTCAAACAAAATATGGACATTTCAAATTCTAGCATGCAAACATATGGCATATCAAATACATTTTGAGAAATAAACAGACATCTGTCCAAAAAAGTAGTATTGTGCCATTCCCTCTGTGTGTTTTCTCATTTAATCCCCACATAAATTGCATCCCATTCTACATTCCTATCCCAAACATGGGATCTGTGTTTTGTATTAAATGAAGACAATGTATGCTGTTTCGGTGTCAGAGCCAACAAACCAAACTCAGGAGTAGGTGATTCTCTTTTTGACATATGCTTTGTTTTAAATGGTATTTTAAAGTCAGCAAATGCAGTCATAATATTATCTGTTATAAAAGATTAGGCATATAAGTGAAAATTAAACTGCTGAGCAGCTGCCAAACCAACAGCGCTGACCTACAACCACTGAAACCTTGAGGTGTTATTGAAAGACAACGGCATTAGTGTTTCTAATACCTTCCTCTATTCTGTTATGTTGACAAAATGCCTCGATCATACTACATGGTTTGAGGACACCATAACACAGTCTACTGTGCTGCTACTGAGCAAAAACACCTTCCCACCCACAGCACTTCCACTTCACTCTGCTTTAACCTTGGCTTATTTGCTCTCCCCCGAATGGCCTCCTGGCATTTGGTTTCAGCAACAGCCCTGCATCCCAGGAGTGGTCCTCAGGGCAGGATGGGGCTACACAGCTTCACAGTGCCAAGAGGGGAAGAGGTGAGGTGGTGATGGTGGCAGTGGTGGGTTAGCGCAGTGGAGGCACAATGGCAGAGCCAATTTCCCAATGCCCTATCCGGTAACATATGGTACTGCTTTGAGCAGAAGATGTAAAAGGAAAGGATTTTTTCCCAGCCTACTTATTACACTGCAGCCCAAAGTTAAGTGATAATTTAATTATAACAATTTAAACTATGCAACCTGACTTTTCAACGTGAGATTAACGGCCCGAAGACAAAAGACTCAGAGGAATGGCTACAGTTTCTTTTACATATTTATGCCAACTTTTCCATAAGTTTTCATTCCATGCTGTGTAAAAGTAAGAGCCAAGGGCAAATTACAACCCTCCTTTCACTTTTTATACATTGCTTCTTTTATCCCTTGCCTTGTCTGCTGCACCTTATAATTGTCGTGAGGAAATAAATGGTTTAATCTTAACTGAAGGTGAAAAAGCTTCATAAAATTCTTAATAATTAGAAAATTGCACCATAACTGGTGTTTTGCTGTAAGGAAGAGAAAAGGGTGAAAATAAAATAATATGTAGAGCTGTCAGGAATAATGAGATAAAAATGAGATAAAGTAATACCTTATTATGCTGCTAGGTAGTAATGCCTTTTCTACGTATCCTGGACTATAATAATGGCAAGGCAATGGGTAAGATGTGTGAATTAAAATTAAAATATAAAGTAACGAAAAGTTCATCAGTGCTTCTGAACCTTTCCACAGAAAAAGTAAAATACCTGTAAGGTTACCGTCTATTTTGAAAATTATTTGACCCTATAAAATCTATTTTGTTTTGCTACAGGGACATAATGGAAATGTTAACTGTTACTATTTCATAATTTGTGTTCATAGCAGATGTTTTCACCATGCATAAAGAATTTACAATAAACTGGTGGGACACACACCCCCCCCCCCACACACACCCCACACATAAGTAATTTAGTTTTGGTTGCCTCTCTTCTCATAGGACCTTCAAAGCAGCTAATAAAGTAGAACAGATAAAAGTACAAAATATGACAATAAAAGAGAAAAAATAATAAGCATGATAGCAGAAACCATTTATACTCTGTCATAAGGATCAAATAATCTCTTGTAGACATCAAATCTGGCCCCATGAGGAATGCTTATACTTGACACACCAAAAGAGAAGAGAATGCAGGGCAAGAAAGCCTGTTAATTGGCCAATTATGAAATAGAAAGTAGAGACTTGGAATATCAATTTTCAACATTTTATCAAAACACCCGGCTAGCAAAATTACTGTATTTAGGTATTTTTGTCATATGCTGAGAGGCTAGTTGTTTACTTTGACATCACATCATTTCAACAGAATCTTTCAGATGTTCAGTAAAGAGTGCTGTGGGGATTGGGAAGAAAGGACTGTCACCATGCCAAATGAATGTCTTCATTTAGTGGCCTGGATTCTGTAAGGCGATGTCTGAGACTGCACCATACAAACATGAAACCTGCTTTTCTTCAGGGTTCCCAACTGAGTGGACTGGACAGAGCCTTAAATAGCTCTGTGTACATATGGTCCGTGTATACATTTAAATTATTTTTGGGTCTGTCACCATAATCCTAGTCCCTCCCAGATGTACTAATAATAATAATAATAATAATAATAATAATAATAATAATAATAATTTATTATTTATACCCCGCCCATCTGGCCGGGTTCCCCCAGCCACTCTGGGCGGCCTCCAAAAAAACAGAAATTCTAAAATACAGAAATCCATCAAACATTAAAAGCTTCCCTAAACAGGGCTGCCTTGAGATGCCTTCTAAAGGTCTGGTAATTGTTCTCTTTGACCTCTAGTGGGAGGGCATTCCACAGGGTGGGTGCCACTACCGAGAAGGCCCTCTGCCTGGTTCCCTGTAACTTGGCTTCTCGTAATGAGGGAACCGCCAGAAGGCCCTCGGAGCTGGACCTCAGTGTACGGGCAGAACGATGGGGGTGGAGACGCTCCTTCAGGTATACCGGACCGAGGCCATTTAGGGCTTTAAAGGTCAACACCAACACTTTGAATTGTGCTCGGAAACGTACTGGGAGCCAATGTAGGTCTTTTAGGACCGGTGTTATGTGATCTCGGCGGCCGCTCCCAGTCACCAGTCTAGCTGCCGCATTCTGGATTAGTTGTAGTTTCCGGGTCACCTTCAAAGGTAGCCCCACGTAGAGCGCATTGCAGTAGTCCAAGCGAGAGATAACTAGAGCATGCACCACTCTGGAGAGACAGTCACTGGGCAGGTAAGGACTCAGCCTGCGTACCAGATGGAGCTGATAAACAGCTGCCCTGGACACGGAGTTGACCTGTGCCTCCATGGACAGCTGTGAGTCTAAAATGACTCCCAGGCTGCGCACCTGGTCTTTCAGGGGCACAGTTACCCCATTCAGGACCAGGGAGTCCTCCACACCCGCCCGCCTCCTGTCCCCCACAAACAGTACTTCTGTCTTGTCAGGATTCAATCTCAATCTGTTAGCCGCCATCCATCCTCCAACCGCCTCCAAGCACTCACACAGGACCTTCACCGCCTTCACTGGTTCTGATTTAAAAGAGAGGTAGAGCTGGGTATCATCAGCATACTGATGGACACCCAGCCCAAACCCCCTGATGATCTCTCCCAGCGGCTGCATATAGATGTTAAAAAGCATGGGGGAGAGGACAGAACCCTGAGGCACCCCACAAGTGAGCGCCCAGGGGTCTGAACACTCATCCCCCACCACCACTTTCTGAACACGGCCCAGGAGGAAGGAGCGGAACCACTGCATGACAGTGCCCCCAGCTCCCAAGCCCTCTAGACGGTCCAGAAGGATGTTATGGTCGATGGTGTCAAAAGCCGCTGAGAGATCCAGCAGAACAAGGAAACAGCTCTTACCTTTGTCCCTAGCCCGCCGGAGATCATCGACCAGTGCGACCAAGGCAGTTTCAGTCCCATGATGAGGCCTGAATCCTGACTGGAAGGGATCCAAATGGTCCGCTTCTTCCAGGCGTGCCTGGAGTTGTTCCGCAACCACTCGCTCAATCACCTTGCCCAAGAATGGAAGATTTGAGACTGGGCGATAGTTGGCCATATTGGCCGGATCTAAAGATGGTTTTTTAAGAAGCGGTTTAATAACCGCCTCTTTCAGCGGGTCTGGGAAGGCTCCCTCATGGAGAGAAGCATTTACCAACCCGCGAAGCCCATCGCCCAGCCCTTCCTGGCTAGCTTTTATAAGCCAGGATGGGCAAGGATCAAGGAGACAGGTGGTTGGTTTCATTCGTCTAAGCAGCCTGTCCACATCCTCGGAGGTAACAGATTGAAATTGATCCCACAAAACTTGACTAGACAGGACTCTAGCACTCCCCCGCCCCGGCCCTGCTCCCACGGTGGAGTCTACCTCTTCCCGAATCTGAGCGACTTTATCTGCAAAAAACTTTGCAAAATCATTGCAGGAGATCATGTGGCCCGTACTGGGCCCGGATGGAGCAGGTGGTTCCGCTAAATTGCGAACCACCTGGAAGAGTCTCCTGCTGCTGTTTTCTGCAGATGCGATGGAGACGGTGAAGAAGGTCCTCTTCGCCGTCGCCATTGCCACTTGGTAGGCTCGAAGTTGAGCTCTAGCCCGTGTCCGGTCTGATTCAAAATGAGTTTTCCGCCACCGGCGCTCTAGCCGTCTCAACGACTGTTTCATTGCCCTCAGCACCGGGGAAAACCACGGGGCTGTCCGGGCTCCATGCAATCTGAGAGGGCGCTTCGGAGCCAGACAGTCAATAGTGCTGGTTAACTCCGCATTCCAGCGGGCCACCAGGGAATCAGCTGAAAGGCCATCGACATGGGATAAAACATCCCCTACCACTCTTTGGAAGCCAATTGGATCCATTAAGTAGCGGGGGCGGACCATCCGAATCGGTCCCACCTCCCTGCAGAGGGGAAGGGTTGCGGAGAAGTCCAGTTGCACCAGAAAGTGATCTGACCATGGCACTTCTTTTGTTTCGCTTTTACTTAATGTCAGATCACCAACATCCATAGAGGTAAACACCAAGTCCAAGGCATGTCCGCGGCTATGAGTTGGGCCAGACTTATTCAGGGACAGCCCCATGGTGGCCATGCTTTCCACGAAGTCCCGAGCGGCTCCTTGTAAGGTCGTGTCGGCATGGATGTTAAAATCCCCTAAGACAACCAAGCTAGGTGTCTCCAGGAGCACATCCGACACGACCTGAAGCAGCTCGGGCAGGGAATCCTTGGTGCAGCGGGGAGGTCGGTACACCAAAAGGAATCCTGTACTGCCTCTATTGCCCAACTTCCAGAACATGCACTCAGAGAACTGGGTCTTCCCAATAGGACGCCTGGTGCAAACTAATGACTTCCTAAAAATCACTGCAACCCCCCCTCCCCGCCCAGATGGCCTGGGTTGCTGTGCATAAGAGAAACCTGGTGGGCAAGCAGCGCCAAGAACGGGCCCATCGGCTTCCTCCAACCAGGTCTCTGTCACACATGCCAGGTCAAATCCTCCATCCACAATCAGGTCGTGAATGGCGGTGGTCTTATTCATCATCGACCTGGCATTGCACAGCAGCACCTTCAGGTCATGTGGGTATCCCTTGCCTATTCCAGTATCCGTCCGGTCAGGACCAGACCTGGAGGCAGGGATAGTCCTCAGACAACGACTAAGTCTGCCTCCTCGGTAATGACATGGTCTGGTCTTAGCGTAACTCCTCCTCCTACCCGTGACCACTGAGATCGGTTGTTCCAGTGCACACCCCCCTGTGGAATCTGCCCCAGCCATTTTGCTTGCTGGGACCCCCTCCCGGGCAGCCCTGACCCCTCCCCTTAAAAACAAAATAAAACCTCTGTAAAAAACAGCAAATAACTCAACAAAAGAAGAGTACAAAAAAGACAATAAAACAATAAAACCAAAAACAATAAAAATTACAAATACACTAAAATTTAACAGATTCCCACACCCAACTAAAAATCCCTCCCACCTACCACCCCAACACAATAAAACAATAAAACCAAAAACAATAAAAATTACAAATTCACTAAAATTTAACTGATTCCCACACCCCACTAAAAATCCCTCCCACCTACCACCCCAAAGAAGATAAAAACATAAAAAATTCTTTTAAAAGCATTTTAAAAAGAACTCTGTGCTGTTTCAAGTTCCCCTGGGCAGCACCAGCAGCAGAGCAGCGGCAGCAGTCCTTTATGAGGCCTTCCAGGCCCCGCCCTAGACCAGGTGGAGAGAGGTAGGGACAGGGCCTGTGGGCACTCACAGCAGGAAGAGTCCTGGGCAGCACCAGCAGCAGAGCAGCGGCAGCAGTCCTTTATGAGGCCTTCCAGGCCCTGCCCTAGACCAGGTGGAAGGAGGCAGGGACAGGGCCTGTGGGCACTCACAGCAGGAAGAGTCCTGGGCAGCACCAGCAGCAGAGCAGCGGCAGCAGTCCTTTATGAGGCCTTCCAGGCCCTGCCCTAGACCAGGTGGAAGGAGGCAGGGACAGGGCCTGTGGGCACTCACAGCAGGAGAGAGTCCTGGGCAGCATTTTTATGGTCCTTGTAGCACTCATGTCTTGTGCTTTGTTGACACTATTGCATTGATAAATATCTGGATCAAGGTAACCAAAATGATTCTGGGCACAATGGTTAGTAGGAAAACAAATATATAATGAATATATGAAGATTTGTTGTACTGTCTGAAATCAAAACTGCATTACTGCAATGTCCTCTTCGTGGGCCTTCCCTTGCTCTTAATCCAGACACTATAGTTAGTATGTGATGCTACAACATGATTGCTGACAGGACTGGGGACTTCCAGCATAGTATTACAATTCCGCTCAGAGTTACTGTATGCACTGACTGCTAATGTTATTGGCCCAAGTTCAATGTTTTACCTGTAGTATTCAAAGCTCTTAAAAGCTTTGAACCAGTTTCCTTGAAGGATCACCTTAAATGCCATTGATGACCTTTAATACCTTCCAATAAATTTAGATCAGAATTATGGTGCAGCATAGATGACAAGTGAAATTTCATAGGGACTTGGAAGTATCCTTATTTACATATAGCTTTAAAATGTTTTAACTATACAATGCTAATGACAAAAGGCACCAAAATATAACATGATAGATTCAGTGTCAACTTCAGGCAACTAAAACTCATTCTAAAACAACACATTTGATTGCTTTCAAGAGCAACCACATTGCCCAGACTCTCGGGGCAGAGGACAATACCGATAATCTTTATGAGACTATATACATTTACAGCATTTAAAAAATACCACTACAGTAGTTTAATTGTTCTTGAGCATCGTTTCTTTTGTTCCCATCTGACAAAAACAAGGCCACTAGGAAACATTTTCACACAGAGAGAAATCGGCTTTGTGTTTGTATCTTAATGTAATCTTTCAGTTTAAAAGCCTTGAGACAGGGCTGCGAATCCATTACACTTTTATTCAAAAGGGTATTAAAATTTAAAAGTGGAAATATTTGCAATGCTTTCAAATGAGAAACAAGTTAATTAACAATGCAATTACACAAGCTTTTATATGTGTTCAAGCCCACTTTCTACCCAGAAATGATTAGCTCAATTTTCATAATGTCCTCAGACAAGCTGTCAAACCTGCTTCTTTCCTTTGATTTATCTGCAAAAACTACTACCTTACTAGGATTAAATTATTCAACACCACTAAACAGAATATTTAGGGGAATCTCTCAAAAGCAAATCATTATTCATGTCAAAGCTTTGTGTTATTTGAATTTATACATTGCAATTAATAATAGGTCATTCAGAAAGCTCCACTGCAATACATATATACTGTAGGTATGTATATTGATATAGATAGATATAGACATATAGATATATCCATCCATCACTATGTTGCCCTCTTGCCTAATAATCTTAGAAAACATTATATTTGCCCATTTTAGGAGGACATTAGGTCACTGATAAGTTAAAAGGTGAGCTGCTGTTTTTCTTTTCAATCAACATAAATTAAGTCACTGAAGCAAATGAAATTATTTCTTTCCACCTATTAACTTCTCCCAACTTATTCTTTTCTAGCAGAAGTATGCACATACATCTGCCTGTGTGCATTCTTTCTCTCTCTCTCTCTCTCTCTCTCTCTCTCTCTCTCTCTCTCACACACACACACACACACACACACTTAACCAATGAGACGTAGCCCCGACTATAGTTTGAGCTTCATTTTGACTCTGGGTGTGTTCACATTATAGTGCAGTGAAGTCCCCTCTACAATGCATTTCACAGCTCTTCCCCCTTTAGCTGTTCACATCAGCAAGGTTTCATTAGTGTCAGATTCATTTCCGTTTGTCTACACACCTGGAGACGTTGAGGGATGGGGATGTCTTTAGCCCATGCAAAGGTGTTCACACCTTGGTTACAGGCAAATTAGGAATGGCTCAAGGACTCCAATTGGTGTGCAGCTATTTGGAGGGCAACTCAACAAACAGCAGTATCCTATATAATAATGTCCAAGTTGTCCCTGCGTCCAGTTGTCCCGTGTGTCCCTGGGGTACTGCGCATGGGCCCCAGGGACACAGGGATTGGACGGAGAGACAACAGCCAACCGCCGCTCCGCCAACCGCCGCTCCAAAGCCCAGTCTCATGCTGGAGGCGGCGGGGGAAAGAAGCGCTCCCCCGGCAGCCTTGCCGCGCACTGCCGGCATGGGACGGCGCTTCCTCGGGGAACACAAGCAGGCAGACAGCCCGCCTGCTTGCTTCCCCGAGGAAGCCGAAGCAGCAGCGGGCACCGAGTGAAGCCGGCTTTGGCTTCAAAGGGGAATTCCTCCCCTTTTTCCCGCCGCCGCCAAGCCAGTCCCCGAGCCGACGTGCGGCGCGGCGGGGGCTTTTCGCCGTTTGCCTTCCCGGAGCGAAGGGGGAGGCAAACAGCGAAAAGCACCCGCCGCGCCGCACTTCGGCTCGGGGACTGGCTTGGCGTGCGCGGCGAGGTGGCGGGGGGGAGGAGAAGCGCTCCTCCCCCCCCCGCCGCCTCGGCACGCAGCGCCGACATGGGACGGGGCTTCAGAGACCTTCTCCGAAGCCCCGTCTCATGTGGGAGGTGCCCGGCGAGGCGGCGGCGGGGGGGAGAAGCGCTCCTCCCCCCCCCGCCGCCTCGGCACGCAGCGCCGGCATGGGACGGAGTTTCGGAGAAGGTCTCCGAAGCCCCGTCTCATGCGGGAGGTGCGCGGCGGGGGGGGCGGGAGAAGTGCTTCTCTCCCCCCCGCCGCCTTGCCGCGCACCTCCCGCATGAGACGGGGCTTCGGAGACCTCCGAAGCTCCGTCCCATGCCAGCGCTGCACGACAGCAGCGTTCTAGCGCCCGTTTTTAAACGGGCTGAATTCCACTAGTTTTATAATAAAGCACAGAATACATAGGCATTTTGGATAGCATCATGTGAACTTAGATTTAAAACCCAGCATTGGAAATGCAGTGAGTATAGTGACTTTAGAGACTATAGTGTATCGTTTCAGGTCAAGACTGATTTATTCACCCCTACGCTGTGGGTTAAACCAATAAGCCTAGGGCTTTCCGATCAGAAGGTTGGCAGTTCGAATCCCTGCAACAGGGTGAGCTCGGTCCCTGTTCCTGCCCACCTAGCAGTTCGAAAGCACATCAAAGTGCAAGTAGATAAATAGGTACCACTTTGGCAGGAAGGTAAATGCCGTTTCCGTGTGCTGTTCTGGTTTGCCAGAAGCGGCTTAGTCATGGTGGCCACATGACCTGGAAGCTGTAAGCCGCCTCCCTTGGCCAATAAAGCGAGATGAGCGCTGCAACCCCTGAGTCATTCGCGACTGGACCTAATGGTCAGGGGTCCCTTTACCTTTACCATATTACTATTTTACCATTGTTTCATGATTTACCATTGCATTTTTTGTTCTTCAAGTATTTTGTGGTGACTGGTGATCACATCGATCACATTATCATAATCATCATCCTATTGTTTTCATATATGAATGGAAGATGCCTTATGAAATTAAAAGACAGAATTGATATATATTTGTTGAATAAATAAATAACAGTCCTGAACATTTGTGAAGAAGCAGGGCCATTATTTCTAAACCCTGCCTGGCCCGCCTTCCTCAGCTCCAGGTCTCATTTCTCTTGTTTGTTCCTCACTTTACTTCCCACCAATTGATTTCTTCTTGCAAAAGCATTCTCCCAAGATAATCTGACCATGTGAGTTGGCACAGATAACAGCAAAAGGTTGTAGCAATGGAAAGTTAGCCCTGCGCTTAGCTGAAGATAATATGGTTTATTCAGTTCTGTGTTTCACCCACCCCCATTGCACATATAGGTCATGATCCGCAAATAACAAAACAGGATTTTTTGATTTATGGAAATAATTGTATGCAGAGCTAATGGATCTTATATAGACACACTTAGGGTTGCCATGTTTTTACTCAAAAATGTTGAGGTTTTTTTTAAGTTGTTGAGCCAAACTTCAATTTTTTCAATTGACTTGCTTAAGATCCAGAAAGCGGAAATCCTCCCCCCACACACACACACTGTGGCCTGCTCTGTAAATGTGAGCATTGGATACACACAGGTTGTTCAACATAAAAATGCACTGAGTTATATTTTTATAGCGTGCATATCCATATGGGTTACTTTTTTGTCATGTTTGCTCAGTGATGGCTTTCTATTTGAACCATTAATGGTGACTGGATGACAGAGAATTATTATCCTATTTTGGAGATCTTGATATAAACAAGGTCACTGCATATTTCAGAATATATCAGTGTCTGTTTTCATGGGGAAAGGAAAGCCTAGTGCCTTACTATGATGTTAATTGGGCCACTGGGAAAAGATATCGGGTAAGTGACTACCCTAGATATTTCTTGACTGTGAATGGATCTTTGTTGCTCTTGAATGTATTGACTCTGGTTACATTTCCTACAGAAAACTCCTATTTAAATAATGTATAAAGGTCTCTCAAAGCTGCTCCATATCAATGCAACTTACAATGTATAGCAAGGTGTATCCTGGGACGTGAGTTACTGGCACACTAAACAACCGTATTCGTAATTCTCTGTTCCTCTCTCTATCACTATTAACCAACAGATTATTTATCAGTGCAGGAGCAAAACTACACTATACAGGACAGCTATTATTGCTTAAAATAATAATAATAATAACTGCTGCTGCTGCTAAGCATACATCTGAATGCTAAAGAATATAATATTCAAATTATAAATATAATATTCAAATTATGAGCTTAAATTTACCATATTAAGCTTTTTATTTTTTTAGTGAAGTTAAATTTCTTTCCTCCAGCTGATTTGTTGCAAAGGGGAGGGAGGGAGGGAGCAAGCAGAGTTGGTCATAATGAAATAAGTCAAAACGACCATTACATGCTGTGTTATGGTTCTATCTCAGTGACCTTCATTCAATCACACTACCACTAATTTTGGAGTTCTAGGGAGAAATCTGATTAAATCGCAGATATGCCAGTCTGAGTGAGAGGTGAAAAGAGGTTAGGAATCACCATCCATTAAATGTTACAATTACATCAGCTTTACCAAGTTCGTAACATAACTTTTAGAGGGACAACTATCTATTCACTGTAGTCTTTTGTATGGATGTGCACACCACCCCAATCTCTGAGCAGTGAGAGATTCCAGGTTCCAGGTGCTTACCCAGGTTTTGTGTTTCCTTTTGGAAATGAGGCACAGTGGATACTGTAGTGCAGGGGTCAGCAGCCTTTTTCAGCTGTGGGCTGGTCCACCTTCCCTCAGACCATGTGGTGGGCCGGACTATTTGGGGGGGGGGGGATGAACCAATTCCTATGCCCCACAAATAACCCAGAGATGCATTTTAAGTAAAAGGACACATTCTACTCATGTAAAAACACCCTGATTCCCGGACCGTCCAGGGGCCGGATTGAGAAGGCAATTGGGCCGCATCCGGCCCATGGGCCTTTGGTTGCTACCCCTGCTGTAGTGTCTTTAGAATATATGGTTTATTTACACATATATACAACCCGAGCCTACAATGGAAGGGTTCACAGCATTAACACCTCAAGAACATCTTGTTTCTCCCATAGCTGCAGCCTTAGATTCCAACATAAATCAACCATTGCTCTGCCTCTCTGGCTTTCCAGCTTGCTGTTTGCTTCATCACTCTTACTAACCTCTCTACTCTAAACTCCTACTTTATCTGTTGAGAGGGAGCTCCACCCATTAGCCACCTCGCACCAAGTCCACTTGATCCTTTGTTCTCTTGTGGCCCATTATCACCTCAAAACCAAGAAACTGGCTTAATTAGCTGTGATTAGATTTTGACATTTGCTGGATCCCGGGATTAGGGGTGTCTGCCACCCTCAAACTCATAGTAATATTACAAGTGCCTTTCAGCTGTTTGCCACAGGATAGTGGGAATTGTAGTTTAGCAATATCTGGAGCTCAGGTTTCTTATTCCTGCTCTAGGGACAGGAACTATTGAGATTTGTATGTGTGCAACGTGTAATTCAGACCCATGAGATTTATCTCCAAGTTGCCGATCTGCCAAATGCCCATGCAGACTTTCGTTTTGGGCCTTTCTTGTTCTTCTGTGAACATATTAGCTACATCCAGATATCTGAAGGCTGCACTGCTCATGACCCTTCCGTTACAAAAATCTCATTTTTGCCTTGTCTGTATCACTAAGATCTCAGGGTGGTGCAAAATATACTAGCCTAAAATACTCACTTCGCTGATGGCTGAAACTCCTTTCATGTTCACTGCATTTCTAGGGAAATCCTAAATCATGAAGGCAGTAAGGTTTTTGACCAACACACCTCAGTAAATAGCTGGGTTGCAATAGCCTGATAGAATACAGTTCCCTGCATTTCCTCTATTTCTTGCAACCCAAGGATAAAGCCTAATGTTGTAATAAATTTTGTGTGCACCCTGTAATGGGCTCACCAGTTTCTTTGATCATTTTTCTCCCTATGTAAGAATAATATAGTACTTGCAAAGCCATTTGACGGGGAAGTATTTGGCATGTAGCCTAGTCATAAACTATTATTTACTTTTAAAGGTTAGTTTTTAAATAAATAGGAACATGCAAGTCAGTGGCTTTATCATTTATTCTACTTTGCCTCAGCTCACTTGTGCTTTATCCAGCACATCATTTCTCATAGCCAGTAAGCCGTTTGCTTACATTTAAATGTAGATGTCTGAGGCAGGATCTTTTCTGTTGATATGCACTATATTTTTTACAGGAAAACAGTGATAAAGCAATACCATGCTTTGTCTCCACCCACTTCAGCACTAGAGATAGCAAACTAGAGATATGTCAATGACATGCCTCATATTGCCCAGGTATTTGGTACTGCAAGAATATTACAACGTGTATATTTCAGTGAGTGCCATCTGAGAACATAAAGAAACAGAAGGAAGAAAATCTAAGTATGAAGAAACAGCACACATGAACAATGAAATGAATTCTTGCTTATGTCTACTCTATGCCAACTACCTAGAAACACAGCAAACTCTCACAGGGTGAAAGCACAATGAAATTATGTTCAGTGCACATGATCTCCCAAGATATGTCCACTGTACACTAGGCATTGAATTTGCATGGCAGTTGATGACATGAAATGAAAATTAGTGAATTCTGCTTTCTATGCAATTCAACTGTCTTCAGGATTGAGTCTTAATGCTACCAAAGAACACTATTCTGATCATTTAGTAGTTCTCCTAATTTAACAAGCTAGGACAAAATTACCCTAAAACATTCTCATCAAAAGCATCTATTGCCATTGACATGGGAGTGCCTACGCACTGCTGTAGGGCTCCCTGAAATAATAAATGCTCAAATCTCCTCATTCCTAATCTATTCAAAGCACTGTAACACTTATTGATTGGTTATGAAGAGCTCTGAAATTTCAAGTGCCCTTTACAAGAAGTTCTTTTAATTCTATTTGAAGGGATGCCAGAAATGTTTGTGCATTAACACAGGGGTCATGGTACCCTGGTTATGCAACAACCTCCCTTTGGAGATATGGTTGGTGTCAACTCTACTTTCAGCACAAACTTAAAACCTTTTCCTAAGTACTTATGTGATATCAGTCTATGGAGTTTTTGCAGTGTCCTCTGATTTTTAATATGAATTTTAATGGTCTTCTTTTTCTACTGCTATGCTAGATTTTATTAGGGTCAGTAACAATGAAGTGTTGGGTAGAAATATTTTTTAAAAATATAATAATACCTAGACAGTAATGCACCAGACATACCTGGCACTGTACAGTACACTGTAAGGTGGCTGCATGTATTCCCCTTCCCCCATTTCTGCATACAGGTGGGAACCAGGCCAATTACAGCTCTCTACTACATATACATACAGTCTGTCACAGTAAAGAACGGAAACAGAAAAACAGACATGTTGCCACCTTGGTGTAATAGTGTGTGTGTTTGTGTGTGGGGGGGATAGCTACACATGTTCAACTCATTATATATTTAATATATGAAACTTCTCTAACTTTAGACAATAAAATCACTTGGTGATGTATTGGGAGTTTTTGTCTTTTTGTTTCAAGGCTGCACCTTCCCACAGTTCCCCCCTTTAGGCAATTATCACAATGTCTCATACAAGCAAACATGGTGACAAGAATTCACATAAGCTAGGTTCAATGTACTGGTAATTCATTTTAAACTACTTTGCAATGTGGAACAAAAGTTTAAAATAGACACTGTCAAAATAACTGTTGACAGACTTTTTTCTTCAAGGTTAAAGTGACATGCTGACAGGTGATTCTACTTTTAAATTTTATTCCCAATTTAACCTTTTTCTTTCTTTTTTTAAAAAAATGCTTTTTGTGACTGCTATACAGCTTCCGTTTAGCAAGATGAAACACACACACACACACTGCAACATCACATTGTCCTTGTTAATTGAATTCCCTGATGCGAAGCACTACAGAACAATACTGGAAGAACTTGAGGAGATATGTTGCATTGGGGGAGGCAATTATTAGAGGGCTCCCCATTCACATCAGGCCCAAGTGTGAAACATTTAGGTCATGTAGGCTGCTTGCCAAATATTTAAGGGCACAGAGGGCATGTAAGAAGTCAGTCACAAGGGACGAACAATAAATCACTGTAGAGCTGCTATGTGTGAGATAGCTTATTTAAACTCCTGTTTCCAAAGTGCGTAGAATTAAACTGGGAACAATGAATGCCAGGCGTACCACTCACAGCAAAACATGAGAACTCCCTTAAACACTATAGAAATTACAGCTTCATTTACACACAAACACACACTCTCTGAATCAATCGATGTTATGCTATACATATAAATGTAAATGTATTCAGTGAGCATAAGAATATTCATATTTCCCTTTTGAGGTTCCACTTCGTAACATGTCTCCTTCCAGAAATCAGGACCAGCAATAGAATACTATGTCAATAAGAGACACTGTTGCTCTTAAAGCAACACTACAAGGATTGTTGCAACCCTCCCTCCCCCCCCCAAAAAAATCCCAAGGATCTTTCATTCACAAGGGGGAAAATATGCATCTTATTAGCAACTATAGATGCCTGGTGTCTAACGCAGAGATATCTGGGAATTCACTGAGGAAACACGAATATTCTAAATGTCAGATCTTGCTTTAATTGTAGATGAAATATGCAGTAGCTTGCTCAGAGTATTATACAGCTGTACAAATATTTTGAGACTGGAAATTCTAACCTGCTAATGTTTCATGCAGGCAGGATGCCTTGATTTATATTCTGGATGAGAAGAAATGAGCTCAAGATCCCTATCCAGCCCATGAATATTTGTAAATGATTTGGGGCCTGAAATTATTATTTTCTAAGCCTGTCTTGAGGTATATAAAAGATAAAAATCCTAATTGTATTATTTGTATTGTATCACATTACACAACAGTGAGCCTTGCCACTTATGCCATTTTCTCTACATGTTTTTTTTGGGGGGGGGTGTAATTAAACATATAATAATTATACATTTAGTTTTCCACATTTACATGTTTGAAATTTGCTGATTCCAGGAACATACTGGTAAATACAGGGGAAGCAAGATACCAATGTTTACACACAACGTGTGTTGTAGCAACAGAAATTGAAACCTCTCATTTGTAGTACTGCAAATAATGCCCATTTTGATTTGTATATTGGAGGCTAGAAGGAGACTTTTATACAGTAAGTGTGTGGAGGAAAAAGCAGTCTGCGGCCATAAAAAGCATACTGAAGCAGGGAAAATCAAGGGAGTGTGGGATTGACATTTTATTCAGCCTCTTGATCATTCAAATTCATCTTGAAATATCTACTGGTGCCAAATAAAACTAATCTTCCTGACAGTGAATTTCACCTAGTTCAATGAAGGTGCCATAAATAAAAAAGTAAGTGAAAATTAAATTTGAAAACAGTCATCCTGAAAACTTTAAAATAACTTTCAACTTTGTTTTATTTAAAGATATAAATGTGCTGCCGTTACATTAAAGTTGGTAGCTTTATAGACCCTTCCTCCTTATTTTTATGACAATACATTTTGTTCCATAAGTTGTCTCTACTCTTGACTAGTGTTCCAAAAGAAATACTTTTTTTGTGATAGCCAGATTTATTTGCTGCTCTTTTGGTTCTCCTATACATACGGAGACATGAATTAGATTACTTCTCACAGCCATTTTGGGCAGTTGCTTTATAAACTTTATTTTCTTGCTCATTGACTCTTCCAGGACCAGCATCAGCATGTGGTATCCTTGAGCAGTTCCAGGGTCTCCAGGAAGGCCAGTGCTGACACCTGCCAGATGCTCCATCCTGAGAATGATGGCTCTGACCAGTGCTGAGTAGTTGGGTCTAGCTGCCATATTAATGCCCCTCAGGCACTTGACCGTTTTGGATCAAGTGAAAGGAATTGATGGTGTGTCCTGCTTGGCATGGGGTTGGACTGGATGGCCCTTGTGGTCTCTTCCAACTCTATGATTCTATGAATTTAAATGCAGCTAAAGCATTTTTACAACTGTACAATTAATACTCCATAAAATGACACTTCAAGAAAAGCCTCCATAAACAAAAACATATTTAACAGCTGCCTAAAGATTAAGACGCGGGTGGCACTGTGGGTTAAACCACAGAGCCTAGGGCTTGCTGATCAGAAGGTCAGTGGTTCGAATCGCTGCGACGCGGTGAGCTCCCATTGCTCGGTCCCTGCTCCTGCCAACCTAGCAGTTTGAAAGCACGTCAAAATGCAAGTAGATAAATAGGTACCGCTCCAGCGAGAAGGTAAACGGCATTTCCGTGCACTGCTCGGGTTCGCTAGAAGCAGCTTAGTCATGCTGGCCACATGACCTGGAAGCTGTACGCCGGCTCTCTCAGCCAATAATGCAGGTTAACGCCCAACCCCAGAGTCGGTCACGACTGGACCTAATGGTCAGAGGTCCCTTTACCTTTACCTAAATATTAAGGCTCCAATACTTTGGCCACCTCATGAGAAGAGAAGACTCCCTGGAAAAGACTCTGATGTTGGGAAAGATGGAGGGCACAAGGAGAAGGGGATGACAGACGATGAGATGGTTGGACAGTGTTCTCGAAGCTACCAACATGAGTCTGACCAAACTGCGGGAGGCAGTGGAAGACAGGAGTGCCTGGCGTGTTCTGGTACATGGGGTCACGAAGAGTCGTACATGACTAAATGACTAAACAACAACAACAAACATTAAAAGGGAGGCTTTTAATGTTTAATAGATCACTGTGTTTTATTTTTCTGTTGGAAGCCGCCCAGAGTGGCTGGGGAAACCCAGCCAGATGGGCGGGGTATAATAAATTATTTATTATTATTATTATTATTATTATTATTATTATTATTATTATTATTAAGACACTAGGCATTTCTCTAATCAGTTGGTAACTCATTCCAGAGGACTGGAGCTCCAATACTAAAAGCCGAGTTCCTAGTTATTCCTTTTTTGTATGTGCCTAATTTTGATTGATAGTGAGGCATTGCAGTCTGGCATCACTCCTACTGAGGCTGAACTTATTTCCTAAGTGCCAATATTTAAAAAGCTAAAACACATTTAGCTCTATTCATGTATACATAAAACAGTTCAATTCTATGATCTCCAGGAGAGTTTCCTAATACAATGTTTTGGCTAGCTGCTATCCATGTCAGCATATCTAGCCTTTTCAAGTCAATAAATAGGGTTGTAACCACATATAACAAACTGATTATTAGCCTATATAGATATGTGGTCTGTTCAATCCAAGCTATAGGTGTTTGTTTGTTTATGTTGTTTCCCTGAAACCTGGATTACAGAATTACTGTATTTTTCCATGTATTGGACGAGGTTTTTTGACTCAGAAATCACATCGAAAAACTGGGGTCGTCCAATACACGAATAGTGGCATGGGGGGGGGAGTGCCATGCCGCCAGGGAGTTTGTTGGTGGGAATGCGGCTTCCCACAATGCCACAGTGAGCAATCTGGGGTTTTTTCCTGCCGACAGCTCAGTATGGGGGGGGGGGGGCGGGTGCCGCCATCCAGCTTGTTGGCGGGAGTGCAACTTCCCTTGATGCCGCTGCACATGGTGGGCGCTCCCTGGGTCATTTCCTGTGCATGTCGGCATTGGGGGAGGTTGTGCTCCCGCCAACTGGATAACTGACGGGAGCGCAAATTCTCCCGATGCCGCTGTGTGCGGGAAATGATCTAGGGAGTGCTTCCTGCCATGCAGCTGCATGGGGGGAGAGGGTCAACAACTTTGGCCATCTCCCCTCATTTTCCTAAAATTGAGCCCCCTAAAATAGGGTTTGTCTTATAGATGGAACAGCATGGTAATGTTTTTTTTAAAAAAGTCTTCAATATCCTCTCTATTCATTTATGAACACTGGTGATTATGCAGTCAAAATGACACCATCTATGTAGAAGAAAGAGGTACAGCAAGCCTGAGAAATCTCAAGATTTAACCAAGTACAAAATTATTTGGGGGAGGGGTGGGAAGTAAGGAAGGGAGAGTGACATCTGTCCCCGACATACTAGTGAGCATGAGCAAGTGAACATGCTGTGGAGGAAAATGAATGGAACACAGTGTGGAGAATGAACTGAATGGCAAATCCTTGGATAGGGTACTACAACAGTTTGTTGCAGGTCTCACATGTCAGTCAAAAAATACTATAGCCTGAAAAAAGCATGTCAGTATATCAAAAATACATGTATGGCAATGTAACAAAGGGCATTCTCTTTCCCCTATGGTAAGTAATAAGCTTACAAGGAAATTGATATCTGTTCTGTTCTGACCACATAATGCAGTTAAGACTGAAAAGGGACATTCATAAAATCTGAACTACTATAACTCAATGAGTCACCTATTCTTATGTTAGCTGCTCACAACAACAGATCAAAGGTAGATATGCAAGTGAGACAATTAAACTAATATAAATCACATTTTTGGGCCAGGTCCTGGACACTGATCTCAACTATTGATGGGAAACAGGAAATGTGAACCATTCAAACTTCCTGTTCCTCCGTATCATAAAATATGCTCTAGGAAAGTGGATGGATTCTTGTAGAAATTAGTACGTTTAGTAGTCAAATAATGTATTAATTTTATATGACCAAATGCTTTTAAGTCACAGGCTCCCAGAATGTCCTCAGATTATTGTTATTATTATTATTAATGTTCACTGAAATGATATTTGGCTTGCCGTATATACATCATGGTCTTATAAGAATAATTGTTCCCAACTCTTTATGGTAGAGGGAATCTAAATTACCATGCTTACTACTAAAACATCATGGAAGCATAATCTATAATAGAATCTAACTACAGTCAAAGTCAGCAGATTAAAATACTTTAATGCAAATTGAACTGACAATAAATCTTACTGATAAAGGATGAGAATTAAAAGTGCAATCTTGGCAATTGCATGTAATTTGCATATACATTACTCATTATAAGACTTAATGACCACAGAATATCTTCAACATTTAACATACATTTGTGTCTGAATATATAATGAACATATATGTTGCATAAGGCCAAACCATAAAAAGCTTTTTCAAAATCAACTTCCATCTCTTTAAAAGCTTCTAATGAGATCACAACAGAATTGAATTCCTTCATAATATACACAAACATCATTTCTCATAAAGAATACATAGTCTTCCATAAGAAATAAAGTTTCCCTTTATGTTTTATTAAATCATTCCACGAAAGGATATGTAATAATGTGACATTGCCAGATATATATCTCTACCCAGAGCACAAGTAGCTCTATATTCCTACTTTCTTCCTATCATACTCTAAAACTTTCTGCCCAAGCAGAAACCATAAGCCAGATCAGAATGTCACCTGTAGAAACTAATTTCAAAGTATAAAAAGAGAAAAGCCACTATGCAACTTAAGTCATAAACAAATATAAATGATATAACTCCAAATTTCAAGAGATTTCAGAAGCTAAAAGAATACATCATAAGTTGAAAAGTTATAATGTGTTCAGCATATTCTTTAAAACTTTTCTAGTATGACAAAATCAATTGTTGAAGAAGTTGTTTATAATAAATTCAGCATTTCAATTAAAATATGAATTGAAAGGATGTATTTGTTGTGCTTACTTATCCCAATTCTGCACTTTTATAAATAAGGATTTCCCAATTTCCCAAAAAATCTGCCCCTTGTGAACAGTTTCCCACTCTTTCACCAAGTTGTTTTGTAATTTTTTGTAGTTTTGTAGTGGCATTAAGAAGTTTTCTAAATATAGCCTTTCCTTATAGGGCAGCTGCTCTCTGCCTCTGATAATCTAGGCTGTTCTTTTCTGCAGCCTTTACAGGTCTGTCATTTTTGTGATGCAGCAACTAGAACTGTACACAGTATTACAAGATTTCTGTATCTGATCATACTTCAAACACAGTTCTGAACCACTGGAACAGCAGTTGTGAACAGATGCAGAAAGCAAGAAAAAAAGAAAAGAAGATAGAGTTATTTTGGGAACATTTTCATACCATTGAGAAATACCAAGTTTCACAATGACAACTGAATATCAGAAAAGATTGACCCAGCACTACTACTTTTTTTTTAACAACACAGAACATGTTTTACTTGCTGTTTATTTAATCTTATTGTTAGAATTACTATAAATACTTTTTGTGATTTAGGATGGGTTTGATTTTTATCATAGACAGATGGGATATAAATGTACAAACAAGCATAAATATCTGATAAAATACATTTGAGGTATTTTATGAAGCCCTGTCTCTTCCATTTAGACAAACCTGGAAGATTGATTTCGGCAGTTTTCCATAATTCATACCTTTACCTCAATCTGTGACCTCGATTTAAACACGGCATTTCCAAAGTCACCTGAGTCAAATGCTTTATCCCTCTCAACTTATCATCAATCATTCAGGTTTCTTAGCTACTATGTAAACTTTGAAAACCCCTTTGGACACTTAGCAGAACTCACAAGCTTAACTGTGACTAACAGAACCTGCATTTGCAGTATAAATCCAATCCAGGCATTTTGCATCCAAGCTGAGAAGAATTAGTTCAAGTGATCAATATAACTCCTAGAGCTTCCCTTAACATAATGATTACTTAAGACATCTTATAGCTTTGTAAAAAACCAAGAATGCCTGTCACAGAAATGTGTTTCAAAGGGATGCCTTTCTACTTTGGCAACATATTGAGCAGTATTCCTAAACTCTATGCTGGAGTATACCTGGAGTGCTACGAATACCTGGATCTGGTCTTCGACCTCCCACTCAAGAACCTTGCCCAGTCTCCATTCTTAAAATCAGCACTATTAATTTACATCTTTCTTTTCTAAAAAAGCATTCTCTCTCTCGTTTCCATATCTGCCCCCATCCCCAACTGCCATGAGAAGTTAATCAGGATTGGAAGTGCAGGGAGGAAGAGAGAGTATTTAACACTTTCCCCACACTAGGGATATAGTGTGGAATTGGTTTCTGCCCTGTCCTTTGTTCGCCACAATAAGCATTGTTTCCATTCCACTATCATTCAACTTCTGCTAAAACCTAAGGGCGAAGGCCTGGCCAGGGCGATCTTCCTCTTATATACCTGCTGGGATTGACAAGGCACCTGACTCTCACCTGAATCTCATAACTCTCCTGACAGGTGATTTGGTCTGCAGCCACAGTGTGGAAATAAAGGGTGAGATTGCCCACCAGATACCAGGGATGCTACTATTCAAAATAGTACAAAATAGTACAAAATAATAATAATTAAAGTTGCGCCCCACTGATTAAAATGGGGCCCACTGGCTAGCCCTGAGTCTCATAGTTGCTGGGCCCGAGTTGCCCTGCCCTTGCATGAAGTCTTGGGTTTGCAATTTTGGGAGAGGGGAGACTGTGGCACTGGGGAGAGGGCAGGCTGGCGAGGCCCCCAAAACTAATCCAACTTATATTAGGGTATTTATATGTTGGGGTTTTTTTTTGGGGGGGGAGAATATATTTTGATGCCCAGTTATTAATTATTGGTTGTAGCAATGTTAGTCACACAGCGTAGAGAAACAAAATTAATGAACATGTCTAACATGGGGTAGAATTTAATTGGATGACACTCGTTGTTTTTATTCCACTTTTATAGCAAAACCAATAAAAGGCAGTTTAAAAAAGTAATAAATTAATATAAAAAATGAAATACAATAAATCTCAAAACAATCTATGAAAGTATTATAGGATTCTGCGGAACTTATTTTCCATTTGATGTGTTGATGATTGCGGTGTCAGACTACTTAGCCATTCCTTTTGATGAAAGTTTTCTTACTTTCATCTTTGCCTGCTAGGTAATTTGATAAACACATGCAATTCTTATATAAAGCAGCATGTGAAATTTAAACAGTTCTCTCCCTCAACTTTCATTTGGCAAGCATATCGTCCATCAGCTTTACTGCTTTTAATGAATTTAATCCTTTTTAATTACAAAGGTGAAAAATAAAGTTTATTTAGGGCATTGAATGCCTCTTGAAACTGAATGACTCTGACTAGCAGACAAATATAATTGCAGTTCTTCATTACCCTTCTGGCCCTAATTGACAGGTGTTTTTTTTCTTCTTCTTCACTTCATTTTCAGCAGTTTTACTTCCTCTAGAATTTTAACTGGACTGGACAGTCCAAAGGAAGAAATGAGGAGGGAAAATGATGAGGAGTAAGACATGAAACCTGCTACCACACTTTCTCAGTGTATGTATTTTGGTACACAGGTAAACCTGTTTTCTGTGTTGAGGGAGTAAGATCCTCAGGAACAATAGCTAACGGGGGGGGGGGGGGATTTAATCAGACACTATGGGAAACACTATCCTCTGAGGTCCCAGGCTCCTGCCAAAGGACATACTGTTGTCAGTCTGGCTAAGCTGGCCCAGAAATAAGTGCAATTTTCAATTTAACAGGAGTGTGGCTAAATTTGGAGGATTTGGTTGGGTAGAAAAAGCATCCTTGAAATGTTTCAGGGAGAAAGACTGAGCTGAAACTTTGAGAATTGACCCGGGAATGAGTTTACATTAAAATACAGTAATAGACAAGATCACAGTCAAATTCCTACGGATTCTGTCGTAAGGAGCAGGCAGAAAGGGAAAATTGCATCAAGCTAAAGGCAATAGAGCAGGTGTGCTCAGTGGGAAGGAATGGTGTTGCAAGAGCTTTTCTTAGGCAAATACACAAGGTGCAGGGTTTCAAGAATGGGCAACCTGCTGGATAGAGTTGGTGGCAATTTTACTGTTGGATTTGGAAGGCATAAGGTTGGGAAAGACTGCTGCAGAAACATTTATGTTTTATTTTAAGAGCATATATGGAGCAGGGAAAGTTATTTCACATATGGTACTTCTGACTGTGCTCTCTAAACAAGAAACTATTGTGCTATTTGTATAACTCACACTTAGTGTGTGTGTTTTTGTCATGCTTGCTCTCAAATTGAGTTTTCTTCCTCAAATGAATGGTGCCCAAGTGGTTTTTTAAAACATACATTCCTTCAAAGAATTTCCTTTTTATGGAAATGATTAAATTTCTCAAACTAAAAAGGTAGCGGTGACTGCTGTTGTTTTAAGAAAACATAAATACAAAAGATTTGAGATAGGTTCCTTGAGTGCCTGAATTCTTGGTGCACATGATGTGGTTATTTCGTGAATTCTAAGAAAGAGACACTGTTCTGCTTCTGTCCTGTTTTATAAGTGCTTGTTTAATGTAAGCCAAAATGAGATTTAGAATGGTTGCAAAAATAAGAAGAAAAACACACACTCAAGAGCAGGGAATAGCCTCTTTTAAAATATGCCAGAGCCAATTCTCAGTATGAGACCTGCAGCCACGCTGCTTGTTGAAATATGGCCTAGACCAAGTCAACTCTTGGAAAACAAAAACAATTATTTGCCTGCCATGAGAGATTTCTGTGTGCTTTTATTACTTAAATCTAAGGAGCAAAACATGACGTACAATGGTTGATAATAAAAACTACAGTGTGGTTTCACTGAGAGGAGAAACTAAGACTAGCCATGTCTGCATTCAATTTTTTTTTTTTGCATTAATTTTTTCTAACTTGTTTGTTTCTTACCAGATGAGAACACAACAGTAGCCCTATTTAGGTGTTACTGAACCGAGTTAACAAGCGAGTGAGGGCAGCAGGGAAGAGCACACTAGCTCTGACTTGGGGAATTAGCTGTTCTTGGGATTTCTACTAAAGGCAATTGTGCATTTCAGGCAGGATTGCACTGAATATCAATACCTTGCTTTTTTGTGAGATTTAACACCAACCAATAAAGAACCAATATGAACGTGCTTTCTCCAGAGAACTAGCAAGAGCCACACTAGGAATACAACCGTAATTTCTTTCATATGTGAAATGACTAAAGACAAAAGAGAGGTGGGGAGAGAGAGAGTTTAGAGGAGGTAAAGAACTGGTTTCCCACAACTGTATGTCAAAAGTGAATGCACCTTTCTTTATATACTAGACAGGATATACATTTACACAGCCCCATGAATTCAAAAGAAAAAGACACCTGCAAACATTATGCATAAATTAGGCCTGTCAACATCTACAAAAGAAGAAAAGGAAAGGGAGTTTTGGCATATAGGCCAATGATGCATTGTCAATATCTCAATATATCCCCTCTGAACTGAAAAGAAAGACATAGGTCCATTATGTGATTAAAAACAAATGCATTTAAATGCATTATTGCTCAGATAAAGCAAAATCATCATTCATAAAGTGAATGAATAACTGGATCTGCTGGTCAGAATCTGCCACTCTCACTCTCTCCTAGGATCAATTGAAGCAGAATAATGCCTGACTGTGAAGTCTTCCTATTGTAGGCAAGGGAAATCTATGGCACCTGACAGAGCATTAGTTTTGTGTGTGTGTGTGCCAGCTTTCAATTTAATTATAAAAAGAAGAAAGGATGCTGAGAAGACTAACATGTCAGTAACTATCAAGATCATTAAAGCCAACCCCTAAGAACAAAATGCCGAGTCATCCTCAGAAACCTGAAATGGAAAGGCTCCTGGCTTTTCATCAAACTCATTTTGAATCACTGCCCAGAACCACTCTGCTTATCAATTACACCAATCTGCTCACATAAAAATTACAGCTGCAGAAAGTGTTTGCACCTCTGGTGAAGGGAAAATAAGAGGACTTCCAAAATTGCATTATGTGATCCAACAGCTATTTGTCAAAACAGGCCCAGTTTTTATCACAGGCTTGAATCAGTTCATTAGGTTGTACAGCTGCCAAGGAACAATACTGTTGACCTTCAGATTGGTCCACATTGGCCTGCTGAAAGTGAAAAATTTAACATTGTCCTTGGCTTTCAGTCTTGTGTGTTCCTCAAATAACTAAAATTGATGTGCTTATTATTGGGAACTAGAACACCTCCGGATGTTGATCTATACTGCATCACTTTGACAATATCCATTAACAAAAATTGTGGTCACACTTGGTTTGTGTTGGTATAAAGAGAAAATAGCACATGATAAGATTCTACCCTCTCCCCCTGCAGTGGTTCAATTATCAAAAATCTCTATGAATGACAGTAGGCTATATCCAAGAATTACCACATAGGATCTCTCCCCCCCCCATTTTTAAGAATGCCACCCCCCTAAGAACAAAGAGAAAGTAATAAGGTACGAAGAGTGTCGGGATCCATTAAAAATTGTTCCTTATAATGTAGTTTCAAACTGTTTCTCAAAGAGGATCAACATTTCTATATAGAATTATTAAGCTCTTTATTCAAATGGGTCCAGACTCGGTCCAAAATGGGATGGGATACCAGGTTGGAGACAAATAGCATTTTTTGTAGTCGCATTTAACTGCAGGGAAAGCTAATTTTACTGATTTAGACAACTAGCACCTGCAAGTAAGGAAAATGAGTGCAATCATGTTCGCTTTACAAATATGCAAGTTTGAATGATAACAATATATTCCAAATTGCAAATGGTGAGATTACACAAAATGTACTTTATAAAACAGCACCTATTACAGCAGAGAGATATACTTACCCCAATAGAGATATAATATCTCATTTAATCATTAAAGAGCACATAAAAGACTCAAAATCATCTGTACATTTTAAAAAGTTTGCAAAATGGATTCAGAACCCTGTCTCATTTTTTTAAAAAAAATACAAGGTTGGTGTAGCATATACTTACAATAATATGCTTAAAAGTATTACTCTGGGTGCTTCTAGAATGTAAGCGCATTTGAGAAGTTATTTTGTACTAAAGGCATGCAACATTTTTATTTAGAAGTCCCACTAAATTAAAAGGGACTTACTCCCCAGTAAGTCATGTTAAGACTTTAATCTTGGGCTCTCACACTTCACCAGTATTCAAGGTGCTACATATAAATGATGCTATTTGATTTTCTAGAGATCCAGCATTTTGCACAAATATGTGAGCTCCGTTTCCAAGACTCACTGAATGTTGCGAAGTGTACAATTTTAGCTATGCCCTTTCAATCAGAACCAAACTGTCTAGGTAATGTATACTTCTCAATGCCTACCTCTCAAATTCTTTGACCTGAGTTGGCTGCTTCTTGAATAATTTGTACATTATTTGCTTTTAGTCACTTCTTGGAGCAGTGATGAATGCAAGTGAAAGCAGACAGAGGTTGTATTATGCCACTATAGGATCATATAGTAGTTGGATTAATTTTGCACGTGATAAACCAGTGCCATGGATGGCTGAAGTACTGAATACCATCGTGACCACAATATGTTTAGTTGTGATAAACATTTTTTTAATACTTTTAATCCAAAAATTTATTTTGGGCTAATGAATTTTTTTATCAGTGCTTTCATTGTTTTTCAATGAACACTCTGACCTTCTCTTGCGCTCTGCACTTCATCTGACAGTTCACATGTAAAAGGGTCTCTTTTCTCTCTCAAAATCTGGACTTTGTACCCTGATGTCAAAGTGTACTATTTGTCCCCAAATGTACTGAACAAAAGTGGCATTATTTAAGGGGCCAAAGATCAAAATGCTCATGGTTTAATATGCTGGGGGTCATCACTTCTTGAACTGTCTGCATATTTCTGAAGTGATGTGTTGCTCTAAAATCTGTGTCCTTCGTTCAGCAACCACCTACAACTGTTGGGGAGGGGTAGTTAGGAGAATAATGTAGTTGCTGACTTATGAAGAATGTATCTGCTGTTCAATGCCTTATGTAAAACTGTAGTGTGAGATGGATTTTAGATGCCATATCAGTATTCAGATGTTTCTCTTATTTAATAATTCATTTCCACGAGGATTCCTGATGTAATGCCTCTGGGCTGAAGTATCTTCTATTTACATTGCCTCTCCTTGTAGCACTTTAATGACTTTTTGATAGGCCCCATAATTAGATGGAATTTTATGAGAAGCAGTGTTTCTTTTTTTCCTTAGTGAGGCTATATTGCCAATGCTGTTGAAGAACTACTGATTTTTTTTAAAACAGACTATGTTGTGTAACAGATATATTGTAATGAATATATAAGCAACATCACCAACCATTAGCTGGCGCTGTACTTAGTACTCCTTAGTAATTAGTTAAGGTTTTATGTCTTGCCTTCTTCTCCTGTCCTGTCTGTTGTGTGGTATCTTAGAAATACTCCAATACAATATGGTTTTGTATTGGAGGTTTGTGCTGCCAGTTTTACTGCCAAATCTCTCATAAAGTATTTTATTGTAAGTCTGCATTGTAATGTTGTAGACATGTGAAACCATAAAGGTTCTATGAAATGCTCTGTCACTATGGCACTTCAACAAGAAAAATTGAGCCATTTGTTTAGAACTGGTTTTGCCCCTTTACATTTTTAAAGGTTATGACTTACTTTATTGTGGAATGATTTACTTAGCATTCTTTGACTTGGGCATTTCAGGGAGGATTGTGGGATTCTCTTCCTGTAACCTTCAACCTTGCATTCAATAAAAATAGTCAGTGGGTTGATTCTAGAAAGAAAAAAAATCTTATTTTCCTAAAACCACACAGGTTTTTCATGTTTCAAGATACAGCATGCCTAGCGTATGATTAGTATTGGCTTAAAATGTACACATTCCAAAGTATATATCTGATAAGTTGTTTTGTCCTATGTTCACCTTTTATAACTAAGTTTTATAATTTTGTGTTATCCAAATACTTCATGTGCATGGTTTGAGAAAGTAAAGGAAACAATGGAGTGCACTATTAAAAATCAAATTTCCCCTATGTTCTCTGCAATTCTAAAGCACCTTGCCTTTTCATTCCTATGTCAAAGGTGGGAAGTATGTTTTATGGGAGCACAATTGATTTCTAGGAAAGCTGAAGCTGAGAAAAGGATTGACAAGAAGCCAATGCCAGTATAAAAACTGTCAAATAAGGTACTGTGATGCAGGAATTTAAAGGTATTTCCTTAAATATTAACATGTTTAGATCTGCTGTTGATATGTTTTGGCTAGAACTCCATGTCCACAAATGCACTCCTGAGCTTTTAAAATGTAACTGTGTATATAAAGCTGATTGCAATATAAATTCTTTCTCTTTTATTAGTCCTAAAACACTCTGGTATTAAAACAATAATAATCTCCTAAAATGTACATGTTTCATTATCATCTTTTTGCAATTTACAGCAGATCATCAAGCAACCTAATCTAGCTATGGTGAGATAATTTGTCTACACCTAGATTTAAAGGCATGTTTCTAGCCATTTGTTTCCACAGGCCAGTGCGCTTAGCTCTGTGCTGAATTATAGCCATTAAGTGTTTTCAAATATGAAAAGATGTGTCCTATTTTTAAGTAACAAGTTGGTTATTTCATAGTATGCAAATTGTACACTGTCAGCCAGATATGTGGGTGGGATTTTTCACCAGCTATAATGGCCCATTAATACAGCTAATATATCAAATTACAAGATGGATAAAATAATAGAATCTCTTGGAACAATCAGCTAAGTCCTGTGCCATATGTACAAGCGTCCTGCTCCCCGTCAAAGGGTAAGACGAGTCTTTGCAACCAAACATTTGCAAAAGCTCAAGCCTTTGGCAGCATTCTAAGTGACCTCACAAAAAAAGCTCAATGGCACTTCTACCACTGACTCTCCTTTTCCCTGCAGCAAGTCCCAGAAGTTTACTTTATAGAACTGTGATTAATCTATGCCTTGGAAGACGTGAATTACTACTGCTGTCTATTCCTGGCCAAGTGTGGGGAAGCTCCCTGACCTGAGCTGAAACTCTGGCAAAACTGCAAGCTATGCTGTTAGATTCAGGTAGGTCTGACACAGTCAAATTAGTGTTGGTCTGACACAGTCAAATTAAATAATAATAATAATAATAAATTCCCAGTAGCACCTTAAAGACCAACTAAGTTTGTTCTGGGTATAAGCTTTCGTGTGCATGCACACTTCTTCAGATGTTGTTGTTGTTGTTTCTTTCTTTTACTATGAGGAAAAGAATGGGGAGATTACAGTGATTTAAAAATACAAATATGACTGTTAAAGCCCTGTCTAAGCAACTGCCTGCCTGCCCCGCCCCCCAAAATCTGGGATTTGAAGAGATACCTTTGGCTAGGCAAAAAAACTCAAGTGATTTCCTTCAGTTTCAATAGCCTTTTGGTATTCCATGTGTGAGTTATGGTAACTACCATTCAATAAACTTAAGCCTAAACCAGCCTCCCTTAACTTGATACCCTCAAAATATTTTGGACATTTGGCCAGGCTAGGGTATTAGGTTTAGTTTATTTGTTTATTAGATTTGTATACTGCCCTTCATCTGTAGATCTCAGAGCAGTTCACAACATAAAAATAACAGATATAAAGGTTAGTCTAAAGCATTATTGAACATGTATAAATAGTTCTCTGGATTCTGATCTTTATTCCTCACTCTAATTACTGAACTAAAAGACCTGTAGTCTTGTGTTATTCACAGGTAGGGCATATCTGTGTTGACAGCAGAGCAGAGCTTCACATTTAGCCCTGTCTCCAGTGAGAAACGGGGGGGGGGGCGCCGGAGCGATAATCGCACCACGGCGCCCAGGCACCCAGCATGCTTAAGACTGCCCTGTGCAGTCCCACTTTGCTGTCAACATGGTTATACGCCACTTGAGAGTAACACATGAAAAGAGCCCAAACATCAGACTTATCTCAGAAGGATAACAAGGTTAAGCTGAAACCATGAATAGTTGACCTTTAAATCATCAAGTCCAATTCTAGCACAAACACTCTGAAGAGTTGGCTGCAGTCTTTGCAATTAAACTGATGACAGAGTGGTGGTGGTGATCATAACATCAGTCATTCCTATGTCACTGCAAGGTGAAGGCCTTTTCTGTCTATCACACTGAAGGTTGTTTTGCTGTAAACTTGTCATGCTTGAACAGAGCAGATTGGCAAGGTACAATATAAGGGGTGTGTGTGTGTGGTTTGCACATAAAGTATACACTGAAGAATCAAAAGGAGTTCAGCCTTAACCAACCTGTATCTTTAGATTACAGTGTTCACTTTCAACCACACTGCATCCCTTTCCAAAAGTGAGCTAGAGGCAACTACAGAACACTAAAGAAAGATCGCCATAGATAAAGCCTTTAACAATGTCAAAGATGATTAATGAGACAGATAAGAGAACATCCTCTTTTTGACATCATGGAGCAAACAGGGGAAAGTGAAAGAAAGTATAATGTGTCAATATATAACAAAAGGTAGTTATAAGGTGATGACATTTCCTTCCCAACCATGTTGTTCCATTTATCATTGAAATCTGAATGCTCCCACACATTTCTGAACACTGAAAAATATTGTCCTCTTCCAGAATAAAGAAAGCTGCTATATATAGGTGAAATCTGCTATATTTTATTTTAAAAGTTCACATCCTATATGTCTCCTTCAAACACTAAAAGAAGCCATATAAGAGTGAAGCATATTATATTTAAGATCATTTTTGTTTGTGAGAAGTATAAACTCTCAATATTTCCAAGCACAGGTGAAGGACCCAGCTTAATAAAATTTGGTTTCTCTGACACAGCCTGGGAGCAATAAACACAGTGAGTCTTCATGACACAGCATAGATATCCTCAGTCATTAAGAGTTTTATACCAGCAACTTTGGAGTTCTCTGAAATGAAGAAACCCAGTGATGAACAAGTATTGCGAGGAATCCAGCGAATGATACTATACTGGGTTTATCATGTTTCCAGTGTTGAACCCTGGATGCTCATGAAATGAGTAATTTGGGAATGAAATGCATACGAATGTGATTTGTAAAACAGATAAAACTGATAGTTCAGTAAAATGCTTTCTTTTTGGGTGCAATTGCAGCTTTTGGAAGCTTTCAGAAGCTGACAGTTTACAGTGATTTGCTCTTTATGTGGGATGCAGATAAGTCCCAGTACATATGACTCAATCTGATTCTGTGTACTTGCTTGAATCATCTTCATTCATAAGATTGCTTTCTGCAATACAGTTTTAATTCATGGGAGAAGGTGCCACTCATGAGTCACTACAGACGTATTAAATGAGGGAAAATACGTCCTCAGTGCTGGGTTCCAAACTGTGTGGAAAATCCTAGCCTTCTGAAAATTACTTATCTGCTTTTCCTGGGTAAGATGGAAGCACTTGCAAAAATTACAAGAAGATTTTGCACATCCATATTTTTGTTTATTAATTTTCTCTCTTCATCACTTATTTTGAGATGTACTATCAGGTATGTAATACTGGTGAAGTCAGGGTTTTTCTATGGAGATATAGTACTTTTGAATAACTCCAGATTTTCCTTTATCATCATGTGAAGGATACCTGTGGAGATAGGGACTTAGGAGGTCTTGAGACCATGCCCTACTCGTGTGTTCATTCTGGATGCCTGGGCTCTGTACAGCAGAAAAAGCTAAATATCAACTGTCACAGATCCACCTTTCTGGCTGACTGCAACCAATGGATTGAAGCTATCTTCAGAGGACTGAAATGTTGATACTAAATAAGGCAGCAGTAAAAGGAACTTTGAATTATTTCAAGCATAGACAAAATGTCAGGATTTGTCTAATCAGATTGAGGACTAGGTCCAAATTCCCACCCAGCCATGTAGCTTTGATAGTTGTAGGAAAGTCTTCTTTGGTTGAAATCAGGCTTATCTCACTGGTCCAAGGCAAGGCTCAAATTATTCTCTGAGCTTTACAGAAAAGGGGTGAAATACAATTGAATCATGACATTGCTGAGGCTATCTTAAGAGTTAGGATTCAGAACACTGTGTTAAAACATTTCCCCCCCATTACATACTTGTTAGTTTTTGAGAAGGGCTCCTTATATGACATTTATCACACTCACTGCCTTATATGTTGCCACAGTTCAGCAGCTTCACGGAAAATTAAGAAAACTTTTTTAAAAAGAAACAACAACAATCTGCTATTGTTCTTTATCACATTAAAGAGGAGTGAGGTGCAACCTAGGAAACCCCTGCTGGCATGAACCATTCCAGGATTTACTCAATACCCATTGGAGCTGGTGGTCCAACATAATTTGTCACCATCCACTAAGAGAGTGCAGAAGAGGCTTCTCTAACATGGTACCAGTGAGATTACAGGCCATGGCAATAGGACACTGAGGGCCTTCTGGCAATTCCATCAATGTGAATAATGAAGTCACAAGGAACCAGGCAGGTCCTTGTGTTTATACACCACAGCAAAGTGGCATCTATGATGATTGGGTAATGTATCCATTGGCTTTAAACCAGTTCAGAAATGTCTACCTCAAAAGATAAATACAATAATATATGTAAATACAACAATCTAATTTGTTGCTTAGAAGCCACTCTAGTTCTCCGGTTTTGCTAAATCAAGCCATATACTGACTACTTTAAAAAGAACTGCTGACATTCTAAAACAAAAACAAAAACCCTCAGTCACTCCATCCTAATTCCATTCCATGTCTTCTGTGATCAATGATCCATCCGGATGCATTGTATCACCTCTATCATTGGGCAGCTCTGCATAAAGGTAAAGGGACCCCTGACCATTAGTTCCAGTTGTGACCGACTCTGGGGTTGCGCGCTCATCTCGCATTATTGGCCGAGGGAGCCGGTGTATCGCTTCCAGGTCATGTGGCCAGCATGACAAAGCCGCTTCTGGCAAACCAGAGCAGCACATGGAAACGCCGTTTACCTTCCCGCTGTAGCGGTTCCTATTTATCTACTTGCGTTTTGACGTGCTTTCAAACTGCTAGGTTGGCAGGAGCTGGGACCAAGCAACGGGAGCTCACCCTGTCACAGGGATTCGAACCGTCAACCTTCTGATCAGCAAGCCCTAGGCTCAGTGGTTTAACCACAGCGCCACCTGGGTCCCCAAGCTCAATATCCTTTGGCTATTCTCTTTCCTTTTGGCCTCATTTCCCTTGTCTTTTGCTACTAGCAAGGCTTCCTTGCCTCTGAAAACTGAACTCTCTTTTCATTTTTCAACTGATATATAATTCCATCTGTCACCAGAGTACAATAAAGTTTGGTGTGGGTGGGTGTGTATGAAATGTAACTGCAATTCTTGAAATATGAGTTTTTCCCAGCCAACTTCATTGAGGGCAGGAGATCAAAGGACATGTTATTTCATTTAAAACAAACAAACGAAGAAAATGCTTGGCATATCTTATGTCATTGTCTGTAATGTATCCTGAACATTATATTTATATGTCTAATTAAGAGACTCTTGTAGAGATCTACACATTGTACGTGTATTCTAAGATTGCTTTTTGAATGTGTCAATAGTTGATTGCCACAAAATTCTAAAACAATAACTTACCTTATGATTTATTGGATGAACAAGACTGAATAATTTCTATATGAAACAGAAGAATAAACTATGGAAAATATTGCTGAGAGTGAAGCATCAGTCAAAACATTTTCTCTGGTAGACAAAGTACAACCATTTTTCTTGTCAATGGAATTTCATCATATTTCTGGTCAACCTGGTGATATCATCCTAACCGTGGCAAAAAAAAAACTTTTAATCTATCCCTGGGGAATAAACACAGCACACTAAATCAAGTTTGCTTAGTGGGTACAGGCATGTGCTATAAAGCTGTGAATTATTACTAGAGCAGTATTTCCTTGCCTACTTTTATATCACTGGTTACCTGGGAGGGAATAATCTACAGCATGTGTTCCTTGAAATACAATGGGCGATAGGACAGTGGAACCAAGACTCAAATTAGGTAACAATTGGAAATATATTTCAGTTTCTTTGTAATGCACAGGACAGGCTACAGTGTGCAAGTACTGAGGAGGTGGAAGTGGGAGGCATGTTATTTACCCCATCAGGAACTGATCAAATAAGATATTCTCTTAATCTTGCCAAGGTAGAGTTTGGGTTACCGGCACAATAGAATCTTGTATTTCCATTATTAGAGGCAATCCATATAGGTGCATGGTCCATCAAGCACAAGGGGGACAGCAACAAAAAAATATGTTGCTATAGTAACATAGATATCACCATCACTCCCTTGCTTTCTGCCTGGATGCTGCTGTGCAACGCCTACATCCTGCAAGTATGTAAACTGAGTGGGCCACATGTGCTATTCTCTCTAATAATTCTATTGAGAGCATCACAGTCCTGACATACTGTAGTCACCATTGCTTTCTCTCTGTTCCCATTGTGATGAGATTCAAGTAGCAAGTATTAGAGAAAATCTCATAGTAATGAGTTTCCAAACAAATGTTCTGGTTATTTATTTATTTAGCTGATTCAGTGTGTGTGTGGGGGGGGGGATCCACAATTGAACTAACTACACATTGTAGTTTGCTCACACTTTTTGCTTGGTTAAGGAACAAAGTGAAACACTTGCAAAGTAATCCTACACTGCCATGTTGTACACAAATACAAGGGAATGAGCAGGCTTTTCGCTGATATTCATTTATCAATAAAGGTCACAGATTCTTTATGCAGGGGTGTGTTTTTCCCATCCTATTGTTAGTTTGGAGACAGAACAAGGTGACCTGCAAAGAGCATTTATCTCAAAGCTGTTGAGCCATCCAAAAAAAAAAATCAATTATTTAACCTGTGCCATGTTACCTGAGGTTATCTGGAAGCTTTAAACCAAAAGAAAACAAACTGAGCAGTTATTTAAACACGGAAACAAATATCAAAATATTTCATAAAATAATAACAATCTTCTTTTTATTTCTCTCTCCACTTTCCATCTCTGCTTTCCTCACGTCACCTACCTCACAAGTTGCTCTATTTATTTGGGAACTGCAAGGCATGAGGAAAAGGGACTTGCTGTTTATTATTTGAATTATAAAAGCATATCAAAATAATTTTAATTTATAGGCATAGCAAATATATTCCTGGGGTTTGTGTGTGTAAAAAAAAACACAAAAAACCACAAGGCAATTTTCAAAAGAAAACCTGATGAAGGTACTTAGCATAAAGAGGCTTAACATTTTAAAATTAGCACACTCTTGCTTGCATGGAAAAAGTAACAATAATGCTTTCCCACCCCCCAAAGTACGTGCATGGTTTATATAAGTGAGCTACCTATACACATGGGGAGCAGAGAGATTGCCATGGACAGAGTATGACCCCCTGCCCCAGCAAGAGTCGGAGTCCAGATAGATCAGTGAACAGTATTATAGAGGCCAGCCCTTATAATACTTTTAAATATATTGAGTTAAATGACACATATTTTACAGACTTACTAATCACAGCATCCCTTCTACTGTTCAACATGTATAAATGGTAACATATAACAGACACACGGGTTGGCCAAGCCTACTTCTACAAATTCCCAAGTGCCACTGGATTTCAAGCCAGTTTTTATTTCTCTGAATTTCTTTGATAGCTGTTTAAAGCTGTTTTCTATCAAACACAATTCTAAACACAAAAGTCCTTGATATTTACCCGAACTACTGAAACCTCCCTAAATATTATGTGATAGTAAAGATGCGATACTACTGTATGCTGATCTTAAAGTATATGAACAGATTGACACCTATGGTTGCCTTGCTTTGTTCAAGCTCTTTCCTCTAAATCACTTCCTAGCCCTCCAGACAGATGGGAAGTGTCCAGGGAGGAGGAAAGAGACAAAGACAGATGAGATACAACCTTTCTTTCTCCTCCTCCCATTCAGCAGCTTAGAAAAGTGAAAGAAAAAAGTACTTTGTCTTGAATCAAGTCAGAGTGTGCCACAGAATAACTGCAGAGTTCTGCCACTCGTGACACTGTGCTTCAATGCTTGTAGACAGGCCACACAGCATCAATATGGGATGACAATGAGTTATGAAGCTGCAGTGTCACAGCATAAACATGACAACTTAATAGCATCCCTCTGTGATTATTTACTGGCATTCAGTGACTCCACTCACAAGCAAAATGGCTTTCTAGCACTTACAGGGCGAGTGTCACCACTTCTTATTGCAAACATCCAAGAACCAATGATAGAGAGGCATATACAAATTTATCAGTTTGATTCTTTTGTCACTTGTGACCAATGTCACATTAAAAGCAGATAAATATAAAGGATGTTTATGTATCTAGTCTATACGGACTTGGGTTGAATCTCTAAGTGCATTTTGTCAATGGCAATTCAGAGCTCACTGTGCCCTTGCTGAGTCTACATTTGCATGCATGTAAAAATAATAATACCGCAGAATTTCACAATGATGTGAGCATACTGCTAGCAATGTCCTCTGACACCCTTACAACTCAGGCTGGAGAAGAAATCTGACTTCTGTGACTATGGTAGCCATAGTTACAAGATCCTGCTTAAAGGTTGCAAGTCCCTCTCAGACTGTGCCTTAGGTTCCTGATAAATTAGAACTATAGTGTTCTCTGTCCCTGGTTGAGTGTTTAGTTACAGGAAGTTGGAAAATGCGATGATCAAATATGCACAGCCAAGGTAATATTTGGTTTTGTTTTGATTTTTGCAAAATGTATGTGAGAACAACAAGAATATAAGAGCTGGATCAGATCAAAGGCCCATCTAGTCTAGTATCCTGTTCTCACAGTGGCTTATGGGATGCTTATGGGAACACTTATGAAAAGCTCACAAGCCGACCATGAGTTTAACCTGTCAGCCTGATCAAGGACTTGGGACAGAACTGTGTGGCAGTGCAGCAAATCAGATTAGTCAATCTTATGTGAACACTCTTCGAGATGTCATTAGGGTGAAGGGGGGTACCCTAGACTCTCTCTAAAGAACTGTGGGTGCTGAAATAACAATATCCCCTTTCAATCTCACGCAGAACAAATAACCAGACTTTTGGGTGAGACACTGAATGAAAAGGACCTCCTTCAACCAAGAAGTGCCTGGCTAGGTGGAAGCAAATACATAGATAAAGAGCTGGTAGCAAGGCTTATCCTACCTCAAATGATTCACACACATCTAGTTTTGCTGCAGATCTCTTTATTGAGTTAAATAAAGTTGTAGCCCTAGTTTAGCCCATCTCTTGTATGATGCCTCCATATTCTGGTCTGTGGCTCCAATAAAGCCATGCCACATGATTTAGCCAAGCAGTTGAGGAAGATTTTTTTCCCAAAAAAATAATAATCCCCCAATCCAGCACCCTAGTTTCCTGTAAGCCACTTAAAAATGTCAAAAAATATATTTATTTAGGACGGGAGATTGCCCAAACAAATGTCATGTTGAGATACAGAAAACAATCACTGTGGACAAAGCTGCTTTGGGCAATCAAAGAGTCATCTAAACACGGGCATTTTTAAAGAGAACACAGAACACAAGCATGTAGGAAAATCTTACTAAATTTCTACAGTGTGGCTCAGTAAGATACATTCATGGTTATGGAGAAACAACAGCTGTCAGGATTTTAAATGGTTTGCTAAATGTTATATGCCTATTTTTCTTGGGGAGGAAGGGGGTAGAATCCTGTGCAGTGAAGTTTCCATCTCACAGGGGAAGCAATGCAGAAAGCAGGCTTCCATTTACAACCATTTACAAGTGTTTCTCCAATGCATGGGCTGGGCTAGGGGGAGGGCTGGTCCTGATGCCATTGTGGGGGCATGGCCAGTAGCTGTGCCAATCCTCTGCTAGCCATCACATGGACTGAATGCCCAAACAGGGTATATGTGTAAAATGTAAGGCTTCTCGAAACCCTGAATTTTGCAGGTCCATTCACAGGTGGGGTTGAAGATATATATATATATATATATACCCAGTGAAAATACCATAAAAAGCTCAATGTGTTTACCACTAGGCTATGGCATGGTTGGGGCACTTTTTTCTGCCTAGCTGTCTGAACCTCACAGTTGTTTTTGCTGCCCTTCTTATGCCATTCCCTTTCCCTAGTTGCACATTCCTCATCCCCCACCCCCAATCCCTGAATTCAAAAGTTTATTATCTGGGAAGTTTCACCTCAGGCATAGTAAAATGTGACACTTGGAACTCCTCCAGACAAAATGTTTACTGAGCAATCATCCTGATTCCCTTGCACAAAGCTTGTACATTTCCCCTATTTATTAAGCATTCATCCTGATTTGTTTGCAGGAAACTTATATGCCTTTCCATCCATCCATCAAAATGCAAACTTTTTAGTGCATTTCACTATCACTTGCCTCGTGCATGAAATCAACTTTTTTTTTTTAAAAAAAAATGTTTTGATGTACTAGAGTCAGAGCACTTTAATGTGCTTTAGCTGTGTAGATCTAAATTTATAGTATGTGACTGAACGCCTCTCACAAGATAGTGACAGTCTGGAGTGACCTTGGCATGATTTCCTAGAATGAATATGTTAGAGTTTGTTTATCTGTATAAGTAGCAAGAAATGCATATGAAGTCCCTATTGGACACATGCTGTTGTGGCTCTAATCAAGTGAATGCATGTTAGCAGTCTCTAAATATAATCAGTTGGAACTATAATTTGCATTTCTCATTCCTCCATGAGAATGTAACACAATAAACCCTTGTTCTTATCAACATTTTACCAGTTGGAACTTCTATTATAACTTGCCATAGGAGTGGCAACATTAAAGTCATGGATATCAGGTCATGATGGCTATAACTGACACCACAGGAAAACTAATGTTCACTGTGAATATGTATGCCAAAAATGTTTTGAAGCTAGCTTAAACAGAATATATTAATTTATTGCTAGGGATACTTATGAAGTACGCCCATAACAAGCTTCTCACTAGATTACACATTGCATCTTATGGTAGCCAATTCATAGTTATGTACTGTGTGAGGACGGACTTTTGTCCTAAATCCTCAGCTTCATTGGATGACCTTGGACTCTGATGTTATGAAGGTTTTCTTTCTCTCAGATGCTTTCCCCAAGCAAGAATCCCAACATTCACCACGAAATTTAGGTTTAGCTTAAAGCTCTATCAAAACTTCAAACAGAAATTTGATTCAAAAGTGTATTTTAAGCAAATGTAATGGGCTGGCTTGATGCAGAAGAGCGGTGGGAGACACCCATTCCCGATACCTGCCCTGACAGCAAAATATGGCAACTAATACATTTAAGGCATACTCTTGGGACTATACATAAGAGGGAATAGTCAGTCAGACAAAATGAGTACAAATAGACAATACCAAGTGGTAAGAAGAGGACTGAGTTTATCTCACTGCATCCAGTGTGTTTAGGCTGTATGTTTTACAATGCTACCAGCTGATAAACTGAATTGTTTGCTTCAAGAGCCTGGTCCATTTAGTAGTTCTAACAAGAAAGGGGGAAAGCCTCTGGAGACTGATAGATGTTGTTCAAAGGAATGAACAGCTACATGTTTGTTCTGATCACAAAGTTGTAGAGTGACAAAACAAGCAAACAAAAATAAAGGTTCTTAAGTAGACGATTTGTCTATGAATGTATAGGAAGAATGAGTGAAATGTTTGGATTGAGTGATGTGTAATAGCTTGTAGAAATGTATCTGGACTTGCTGAATTCTGCTATAGCTGCGTAAGGAATAAAAATCATTTCTGTATATCACAGAATGACAAAGACAGCTTACCATAATTCCCATGGGAGTGGGGAGCTGAGGGGGAGAGGCAGTTAGCCTGCACAGTTGGCCTTGGCCAACTGTGGGGGCTTGCCCGCCAAATAATTTTACATTTAAATGGCCCAATCAGAGACCCAGAGGGGTGGGTGATGCCCTTCTGGCAGACCTGCCTGAACCAGTCTTCGGTGAGGTCTGTTTGTGGTCATAAAACCCAGCTGCATTGGTACCTGGCAGCACAGTCTGAATTGGTCGTGTTACCCACCCACCCACCTTGTATATTGTGCCTCTGCACAGTGATAAGCGGGAAGTGCACATATATGACCTTGCTGTGGAACTATTCAGTTGCCGTATTTGGGGCCCAGAATGAATTTGCCTGCAGATGTATTGGGCCTGTCAGGGGGCTTTCCTTCCTCATAGCAATTGTCACAACCTTTTGGCAGAAAAAAGGCATTGGGTTGGTCTAAAGCTAGGGGTGAGTGTCCCACTCCCAAAAGTGGGATAAAGCTCATGGAACCTAGATAAAGGTGTAGACGGGTAGGGTTCTTTCTGAAAGCCCAGACAAGAGCTGACTGGCCACAGAACATCCCTGAGTGGCGTGCTGGTGGGATTTCCCCATTAGATTTGTGTCAGTGGATAGCCTCTCTTTACCAGGATTAACACTGATGGAGATATCAGCCAACAATCAGGTTGGGTGATTCATGATACATACCCAATGCCTATGCCAAAATCTGACTTGCAACTGTAATCATTCAAGTTGTGGCCACCTCAATCCCAAGGTGATGCCATGTCTTTCTTACTAAATTCACATTGTCAAGCCCCTCCCTCAGTACCCACCAGCGCTCTGCGCTCGCAATGCAAAATCCAAATTTAAGAGTGTGCTGAAACCATTTTTGGCCGAAGGTAGAAGACCATATAAGTCTGAGAAATGAAGTGGGGAAAGCTAGAGAACTGGATTATCAAGGTTTCCTCGTGGTGATGATACCCCAGTTTGCATCTAACAGGATGGCAAACTTCAAGAGAAGCATTCTAGACTTACTGGCACTCAGTCTACATCTGTAGATCTTTAGACCCATGACAAAAAGTGTTGCAACTGGTCAAAAGTCTTGAAAGGTTATGAGATTAGGTAAAGGTAAAGGGACCCCTGACCATTAGGTCCAGTCGTGACCGACTCTGGGGCTGCGGCGCTCATCTCGCATTATTGGCCGAGGGAGCAGGCGTACAGCTTCCAGGTCATGTGGCCAGCATGACAAAGCCGCTTCTGGTGAACCAGAGCAGCACATGGAAACACCGTTTACCTTCCTGCTATAGCGGTACCTATTTATCTACTTGCACTTTGACGTGCTTTCGAACTGCTAGGTTGGCAGGAGCTGGGACCAAGCAACGGGAGCTCACCCCGTCACAGGGATTCGAACCGCCGACCTTCTGATCTTCTGATCAGCAAGCCCTAGGCTCTGCGGTTTAACCCACAGTGCCACCTGTGTCCCAGTTATGAGATTAGCCTTTGCAAAATGAGATATAACATAAAATATTTATATTAGTGTTATTTGTATAAAAATTCAAATTCCAATTACCTCATTAATTTGCTAATGATCATACTCTTCAATAATTTATGGGTGCAATATACATCCTGCTGTGCAAAGCAAACAATATCCTAACAACTGCTAATACAATTCAGGTAGAACAGGCACGTCCAACAGGTAGATCGTGATCAACTGGTAGATCACTGGACCTCTGTGGTAGATCACTGGCTCCCCCCAAAGAAGCTCAACAAGTTTTGCTCCCCTCAAAAAAGCTCAACATTTTTGCCCTGTACCCCTAAAAATCTTGCCTTCCTCATCCTAAAAAGCTCAACAACTTCGACCTGAACTCCTAAAAAATGGGCCTTCTCCCTTCCTTAAAAAAACCTCAACAACTTTGACCTGAACCCCCCCCCAAAGGGGGTAGATCACTGCCAGTCTTTAACTCTGTGAGTAGATCACAGTCCCTTGGGAGTTGGCCACCCCTGAGGTAGAACATGTCTTGCACATAGACAGATTCAAATTGTATCTCCGGTATAGGGATCTCAGGTAAAAGAGAGTTGAAGAGAGTCTGAAAGCTTCATGGGGTCCAAAATACTGTAGCCATGTTTTGTCTGGTGCTTGCAGCTCAAAGAATATAATGCTGATTCTGTGTCAGAGCTATCGGCTTTGCCCCTTTTGGCTTCCTGACTCAATTCAAAGTACTAGTAAGGCCCCAAATAGCTTAGCAGTAGATCACCTTAGATAATGCATGTTCTCATAATAAGGTAAAGGTAAAGGTAAAAGACCCCTGGGCCTGGACAGTTAAGTCCAGTCAAAGGTAACTATGCGGTACGGAACTCATCTCACTTCAGGCCGAGGGAGCCGGTGTTAGTCCACAGACAGCTTTCTGGGTCATGTGACCAGCATGACTAAACCTGGATTGGCAAAGCTTTACTATAGTTCCCCATGTATCGGTAATCTCAAGGCTGGATTACCGCAATGCGGTCTATGTGGGGTTACTGCTGAGGTTGCTCTGGAAGCTAATCCTAGTGCAAAACATAGAGGCTAGGCTGCTTCTGGGGGGGGGGGAATTACTGCCAGCATATAGCACAATGTTTCCAAGAGCTGCGCTGGGTGCCAATCTGCTACCAACCAAGTTCAGGGTTTTTGGTACTAATGTATACTAGGCCCTAGACAGAGCAGAGATGATCTTAGCCCTTATATACCCAGTAGATCATTGTGGTCTGTGACAGAACTTCTCCTGCAAATTGCAAAAATATCAGTAGCATGTGGGTGCTCCTATTCTGTGGAATGCCATTCCTGTCAAGATGTTACAGGTTTTCCAGCTGAATGAAAAGGCTCTGGCTTAGGTATTATTTTTGTATTGTTTTAAAATCTACATTTAATAGTTGTTGGTTTTGGTACTGCCTCAAAAACTACATTTCAATGTTTTTAAGGTATGTTTGTAAATTGCCTTGAGACTAATGTATAAGGCAATCATTTTGTTGCAGTTTTCATGCCAATGGTCAAAGTTAAGAAGGAAGGTAATCTGTGGATGTGGGAGGGGTAAAACAGAACTAATCTATAGTTTAAGTATGGCTTGAGGATAGTTTTCCCAGGGACAGATATGCTCATGCCTTGACTTAGTTTAGATGAGTGTTGCTGCAATACTGCAAATTCATGGAGAATCTAATACAGAATTAAGCTCATTCGTATTTCTGATGAAGTGGAAGTTACTCCTGTGCTAAATAAAGATTTGGTCTTTCATAGGAAGGTAAACATAAGAATATCACACGGAGCTTCAGCACTGTTGCAGTTTCTGATGCTGGCAAATCCGCTTGGAAGGTCAAAAGAAGAAGTGTAATACTGCTATTTAAACTGCATGTTAAGAATTGATATTCCAGCAAGCTAAGCATTACAATCATACTGATGCTAATACTGCTCCCTCCAAAGCTGGCCCAGTACCTTTACAAAAAATAATGACAATATTAAGATGTATCCTGACAATGCATAAACCTAATCCAGGTCTTTATGGCATTTAGGCACAATGGTCTCAGAGGGCCTACCACAGAAATAACAGCTTATCAATGTTTAACAGACCTCAGCACAGTGTTGAATATAGACTTATAGGCCAATAGAATTACACATCACAGATCAGGATTGCTAGTTGTCAACAGCAAAATGTGCCTGATTTCTGTACCAGAGACCTTCCCTCTTCATTTGATTATTATTATTATTGTTTCTTCTCTTTATTAAAAAAAAGGTACTTAAAGCATTTAGAAAACAATTAAGGGACAATTCTATACAGAAGATCATCCAGCTGAAGACCTCTAGGAGTCTGAAAAACCCTTCTATGACAGATATGCTGGAGGAGTACCTTACATATTTTGAGAAAGATCATTGCTTACAGAATGACTAAAAGAGGACATGAGTAGGACATAGCAAGCATACTTGTAGCATGTTCTATACCCTTTACAGCTATGCCCCAATTATAGGGAAGCCTTATACATATCTGCACCAACTGCACCAAATTTGCACTCAATTCACTTCCATGGAAAAATAAATAGCTTTCCTTGTCCTTGCTTTTCAGACATGGAGATTCTTGCTTTAGTTTTGCTAGTTATAATGCTAGCACTCCTATCCTGAGTTCTAGTGTTCCCTTTACTCTGCAATACCTTTCACTTTACAGAACTGTGGCTTTTTGAACAATAAGCCACCGTGTTGTACTAAGTTTCATTCACCCGTGAACATGGTGTGACACAACAGCAGATGTCATTGGGCATGACACCACCCTTCGTGTGCATGTATGCTTCTGTTACCCCATAATTCACCCATCAAAATGGCAGGAAATAACTGTATGCCAGAATACCGCCACAAATTTAATCACATGGCAGGAAAATTACAGCAGAACATTCCCATGCCATTCCAGGTTAACAGAGTTGAAAATAGATTGTTTTTCCTGGAGGCAATTAGCATGGAAGTGAGTGCTAAACTTCCCTGTGATTTACAGAAGTGGCTTTTATGTCATGTGAAATATCTCATAAAATGTGGAAATGATCAGGGTGGGGTGGGGGTGGAATTAGGGAAATGGAATAAAGTGTTGTCTGAATGCATCCATTGTCAGTGACAGCCTCATCCATGACACCATGGCAGAGCATAGGACAGGCATCCCCAAACTTCGGCCCTCCAGATGTTTTGGACTACAATTCCCATCTTCCCTGATCACTGGTCCTGTTAGCTAGGGATCATGGGAGTTGTAGGCCAAAACATCTGGAGGGCCGCAGTTTGGGGATGCCTGGCATAGGATATCCAAACAAAGCAGAGCAACACCAGTGTATGAATGTCACACAAGCCTCAGATGGCAGGGTGATTTCTCTGGCCTCGTGTCAATTACAGAGCCCACAGGGTAGAACAGAGATGTTGGGAAGCTCAGGGAAAGCGGCATGGCACAAAAAAGCATAACACACATGGAAACTTGGACACATTGCTAACACTTCTCTACCTAGAACCCCAACAGCTACCTCACCTGGGGACTTCATACACAAATAAAAAGGTAAAGGGACCCCTGACCATTAGGTCCAGTCGTGAACGGCTCTGGGGTTGCGGCGCTCATCCCACTCAACTGGGGAAGCCAGAGCAGAGCACCCCACACAGGTAAGTAAGGGAATATACAACTGCTGCCACTGTCTCCCCAACCCACTTTGCATTATGCAAATACTGTGTCTTGTCTGAAGTATATTGTTCTAACACTCTTTGTGGGGTGGCACTACATGTGCTGCTATGCTGTCTGCCAAGCCACTGTCTGAAGCACAGCATACCTACTTGGGTGACTGGTTGGTCACCCCGTTCAGATGCCTTTCCATTTCAGGATCTTCTCTATCTCATGAGATTTGATAAAGCATTTGACATTGAGAGATATGGTGTTGATATTTCTGTTGTTAGGAGTGGCAGATCGGGACTGGGGACATGGGAACAAGCTCGGTGAGTTCGGGATAGTGGCTCCTTCAAGAGCACAGCATCTAACAGCAACATTAATAATTGGGATTGTGATATGGTAGAAAGCAGACTCATCAGGAAATGTGTGAGAATTGATGCCAGGAGACCTCAAAACAAGCAGAAATTAATTCTTTGAAAGTGTTTTGTGATTATTATTATTATTATTTTAGTATAACTGCAACCATCTTACTAACTCTATAAATATCATGGGGCTGCCTCTCTCCGCTAATTATATTACTATCCAGTAGTCTACACTGCATAGCAGAACAGATTGTTTGCTTGCACATCTCATGAAATAGATCTTCATGAATAATTTCCTTAATAACCTCAAAGAAAAATTGCTTGTCTAGCTTCCAAATTCACCTGGCCACATAAACCACAGCAGCTGATAGCCTACATTTACCTGCTGCTGATCTATAGGAAAATTCATTCTGTTCTTTACATGCTAACAGACATTCTTTGTAAGCAGGACAAGCCTATGCAAACACATTAATATTCCCCTTCAACATTACATTTGCCTTGGATGGAACAAGACAGAGAAAACAGATAAATGAGATATGACGCGGTTCTAATGAATCAGCTCATAAATGCAAGAAAAACTCAAATTCAGGAAGCTAATATGAAAATTGACCGGGAAATCCTACCTCAGTACTACCACATTCTTTTCTATGGCATTTCCTGTTTATTTAGGTCAAGCAAAACAGCATAATACCTGTGCACAATCCAGCCTGCAAAAGCTTTCTTCCAGCACCATGCCAATAACCTGCATCAACACACCTGGGAGAAAAGGGCCAGGAATGCTCCAGCAATTGGATATTTGCCCCACCTGATCCAGTGTGTGGACTTCAATTTCATTGTCCACTTGCATTTGCAGTTTCTAAATATTGCAACACTGTTCACATCAAAGTATGTTTTTTTAAAAACAATGCATATTTTTCAGGAGAAATGCTTAAATAGAAAATTTCAGAGCTCAATTTGTGCTTTTAAAATGCAAATTAATGTAGAAAAGGGGCAGGCTGACAAATGCAAGTGAAAATGATCAGAAACAGATGGATTTGCCTAGAAAGTGCTGCATTTTTGAATGAATGGGGCTTTGTAGGTGAGACAGACAGTTGAGCTAGACCACAGTTTAGTGATGCAGTGCCGCAGAATTCCGCCACATTGCTGGAGCCTCTCTCTGATTGGCTACCAAGACAGCTAGTGAGAGTGGGGTGGAGACAGCACTTTGGGAGTGAAAATAAAAGGAGTAATTTCTGGGAGAGTGTTCTGATGGGAGATTGTTTGGTTAGTTGGACTAGATTACTCTTGTCCAACTCTAAAATTATTTGATTCTAAAAGACTTGTTTTCCACATCTTCTGCTGAGTGGCAGGTCTCTTACAGAAACCAGGATGGGTAGGCAATTAATGGGTAGGCACATGATTCCTGAATTTCTACACCTTGCATAATAAATAATAATAGCCAGTGCTTTTTTTTCTGGGGAGACGCAGAGGTATGCATACCCCTAAACATTTTGTGAATCTTTGAAGTTTTGTCCATTTACTGTATTTATTTTCCCCAATTTGAACTATAAATTGGTCATTTTCTTGAGTCAAAATGAGAGTATCCCTAAATATTTTTTAAGAAAAAAAGCACTGATAATAGCTTTTCTTAATATAAGTGTCCAAAGTCTTAGTTTGTGATTAGCTGAAGTCTTCACAAATCTTAACATATACATATATTTCAGAAAGTAAGAACAATACAGTGCTCCTGACAAGTATTTCACAGTTTTCTGCAACCAGACTGCCTTGCAGTCACACTCTGAAATATATTTATATAAATGGCTGCAAAAAGGATTGTGATTGATGAATTTTACTAGTTCATCTAGAAGTAGAAAACATTCACTGGGATATTCTTAAGGTATTTCCTTGTTTTCACATTTGTCATAGCCATGACACTGAATAGTTCAGGAGTGGCCTGTCATTATTTTGATGTTATTCATGCTACAGTGTATCGATGTCTTTTGAAAGTAAGACCATGACTCTAGGGCGAGAGCTTAAAAGGGGCTTTGGGCATTTTCATTTTGAACTCTTTTGTATCCACTTCCATTTCACAGTGTTATATTGTAAAAGTATTTAATGCAAGATTAATATAGCTAGTCCCGAAAGCACAACATAATACACGGGTTTAGTTAAAAATCAATGCCTTCATTCCAATAGATTTTATAATTCGTGAAACATGCAAGACTGACAGTGCTTGAAAGTCTAGGTTTCCACAAATCAGGTATAATGTTAACCAGACCAGACCAGCAGTAATTAACCCCCGAATTACATACGCATGTCTTATGTTAGATACACCTGAGGACACTTACCCTGTTCAGGGACCATGACTGTGTCTGGCCTGCTTTGACACTTTTTCTTACATTAACAAACGTTTTGATCAAATATGACCAAAATCTTAGGGTGAAACTGAATGTATATTTCACAATCAAGGTTTTCCCTACGTTTGGTGCTCCACAGCATCCATACATCCACATGTGAATTTTTCATTTCCAGTAACATGAAATTACCCTTTTGGCACAGATAGTCTAATAATAATTTTAAATACAAATTTAACAAAACCAAGTGGTTGGAATACCAGCCTGCAAATCATGTGACATTATAATGACATGTGACTCACAGGTGGACTGACAGGAGCAAAAAAATCTTTTCCACCTCTGCTCTGCCGATAGAGTGTACCACAGGACAGGATCTGCAAAATTAAAGGCTTGGTTCCTAGTGAAGGCTGACCATGGGGGCATGGGAAATGACCAGAAGTACTCATCACAGGATCTCAGTGATCAATGTGGAACATAAAGAATCAGATGGCCTTTAGGGATCCAAAGCAAGTTGGAATTAATAAAGGAGACAGTTTAAAACCTAGTGAAGCCATATTACACACAAGGAAAACAAGTTTGATCAGTGTTCTTAAAGTGTAAATCAGTGGTGGCCAAACTTGGCCCTCCAGCTGTTTTGGGACTACAATTCCCATCATCCATGACCACTGGTCCTGTTAGCTAGGGATGATGGTAGTCCCAAAACCAAAAATCAACACTTAATTCCAATAGGCTGTATCAATGGGTCTTAATGTACTACAAGAGGGAAATCCAACACAACAGTTGTGCTAATGGAAACTTTTTGAGCAACAGATTTCACAATCTATTGTGCAACAAAGTTACAAGCAACCTGCCTGGTGTAAAACATTTCACCAGTGTGCAGCAAAGTGATGGTAACTTAGCACTGCATTGGTACCACATTAAATTAATGGTTACATTTGTCTGGAAATCTGTGTTGTATTGTGAACATGTGGAAAAACTCCAGGATAGGAATTTAGAAAGGCCAGGCTAGGTAGAGTTGATTTTTGCTAGTATGCACAAAAGAATACCAGAGGTAAAATGGTTCAATAACAGAAGTCAACTGAATATGTAACAGCATCCATTACACGGAAGCAAAAAAATAATCGACACAGACCTCCTGCTGACAGAACATCAGTAGAAATGTAATGAGCTTCACTTTACAGAGGAAAATCTGTAGAACAGATACTGCAAGGCATGTAACTTTTAGAAAATGAATAAAGAACCAAGGTAAGAGAAGCATGCTCAATCTAAACCATATAGCTGGGATGAGGAACCTGTGGGCCTCCAAATGTTGTTAGATTCCAATTCCCATCATTCCTGGCCATGCTGACTGGGGCTGGTAGGAACTGGAGCGCAACATCTGGAGGCCCCAGTTATCGCAGCTCTGTTATATAATAATATTGAAGTAGTATCCAAATGTAAAAAGTAGGGCAGGTTTAGCAGATGATAACCAAAACAGAATTGAGACTGGATGATTGCAACGTAATTGAAATTGTGTTGTAATTTAGCTTGTGGGGTGTCTCATGGATAAAGCAATCAATCTTACAGTACTTTGAATATTTCTCTAGGGTCACAAAAGGATGAACTAAGAAGACATGCGTGCATTTCTGTTCAACCTTAAGAATAAAATACAAAATACAACACAAAAATCTAAATTAACAAAATATGTAAAGGTAAAGGTAAAGGGACCCCTGACCATTAGGTCCAGTCGTGACCGACTCTGGGGTTGCGCGCTCATCTCGCATTATTGGCCGAGGGAGCCGGCGTATAGCTTCCAGGTCATGTGGCCAGCATGACAAAACCGCTTCTGGCAAACCAGAGCAGCACATGGAAACGCCGTTTACCTTCCCACTGTAGCGGTTCCTATTTATCTACTTGCATTTTGACGTGCTTTCGAACTGCTAGGTTGGCAGGAGCTGGGACCAAGCAACAGGAGCTCACCCCGTCACAGGGATTCAAACCGCTGACCTTCTGATCAGCAAGCCCTAGGCTCAGTGGTTTAACCACAGCGCCACCTGGGTCCCTAACAAAATATGTAACAGGTGCTAAAGCCAAATTATTACCAACCTTTTCCATACAGTTCTTTTCTTTTAAATTTATTTGATCACTGGCAGTAGCACACACATCAAGCACTGCAAATTAATAATAATGGGACTAAATATGCCTCAAGTGCCCTGATTATGAATAATGCCATACACCTGAATAAAATAAGTATTCAGTGTTGATATATTTTGTGGGTGAGGTTTCTTGCCAATGATATAAACTAAACTACCTCCTAATTTAGCTAAAAGTAATGTAAGAACTATTCTATTGAAAATAAAATTGATGCAGTAAAAATAACTAAACATGGCAGAAAAAATAACTACTTTGGTCCAAAAGTTAAGACTTAAAATGAAAATATTTTTTTAACTTAGGTAAACATAAATGCCCCAGTGGCACAATGGGTCCATTTGTCTGGCATAGCTGCCAAGTTATCCCTTTTTTACAGGGATTTTCCCTTATGCTGAATAGGCTTCCTCGCGAGAAAAGCAAAAACTTGGCAGCTATGTTGTCTGGGTGTTAACCAAAAGGTTGGTGGTTCAAGCCCATCCAGGGACAGCTGTGGGCAGGATTCCTGCATTGCAGGGTGTTGGACTAGATGACCCTTGGGTTCCTTCCAACTCTACAAGTCTATGATTTTATGAAAATCACTAAAATGTCAGTGATGTTAATAAATAATAATAATAATAATAATAATAATAATAATAATAATAATAATAATAATAATACCCCCCAGGTAACTACCAACCAGTCAGCTTGACATTAATAAATAGTTGGTCTGTGAGCACTTAGAAAAAGATGCTGTGATTACCAAGACCCTTAATGAGTTTCTCAAAAACAAGTCATGCCAGATGAATCTCCTTCCTTCCTTCCTTCCTTCCTTCCTTCCTTCCTTCCTTCCTTCCTTCCTTCCTTCCTTCCTCTTTCTTTACTCTTGTCGTGAAGGTGATCACCAAGAGTCTCTCTCTATAGAGATTAAACTATTTCTCTGGATTCAACCCTCGGTGTCGTTATTGACTGTCTCTGTCCCTGACTGGGCACAACTTAATGACCCTTATTAAGCCAATAAGGCTACATTTCCAGGGAATAAGTCCAATTAAACTCAATAGGATTTACTACCAAGTACATATGCACAGAACTGCCACTGTTAGAAAATAACTTTTACTTGGTATTTTTGGATGCATGTGTCCTGTAGTCTTTCTAATAGATTATGTAAGTGACCACATTTGCATTTCCAGCATGAATATGTGTCAGAAATATAACCTGATAGTATGCAATTAACATACTATATTAAACCATGCTTTATATTCCCTTTCCTTTCCAACTTGCTCACCTTTCCATTTTCCAGATGTTCAGCTTTGGCTATGATTGGCTACTTTGGGTGCCATTCTTTAGAGTCCAATAGATGGTGCTCTTACCCTTGGATTTGTTTTCTTTCAAATATTTTGCTTGTTCTCTAATATACAGTTAGCTTCTGTGCATCTTTAGATGGGAACACCTGAAAGGGGTATATTTTGATATTTTTTTCTGAATTATTTAATAATAGAATACTACATTTTCCAGTGTTGTTGGAGATTCCTATGATCAAACGAAGATGTGTTCTGTCCATTAAATACTGGCCCTGCCATACATAACTTTAACATATCAGCTTTCTTCAAAAAATGGGAAGGGTATTAAAAGATGCACACCAAATCCTGGCATATTCACACAATATATATTCAATCGGGAGTCATGGGGATTTCATGACACATTTACAGTGTCAGAGTTCCCTATAAAGAACAGACTGGTATGGTTAATATTAGAGACAAACTGCTTGAGAAGAAGCTTTGCAAGGGAATTACATCCATGCAAATTAAAAATCCAAAACAAAACAATGTCCAAAGCTAACATGGAGCCAGAGCAAGCAATTCCTCCCCATTGCTCCTATGAAGAAAGTCAATTGCCCTTCCAACAAGGTAAGGGCACTGGCTAATCATTCAGTGCCCTGCAGAAATCCCAAAGGCATTCAATACAAGGGCAAATTGTCACAGAAACCAGCAACCATTGCAACTCCTGTCACAAAGCAGTCTGCAGATTACAGCTATCATTCTTTTCTTTTCTTTTAAATTTAAACACTATTTTCCTGAAACCTTTTTCCAGTTAGTTATTGATCACAGGTCAGAAACTTGCTGAGAGCCAATCTTGGAATGATTTTACTATTATTTTGTACCTGCTTCTTTTATACAACCTGGGCTTAGAGGTAAATGATAAAGAGCCAGCCTTTTAGATAATGATGATTTCATCTAATGGTGGTCCCCCCCCTCCATTCTAGGACACAAGGCCCTTCTGCAAAAAATGTGGCTACAACGTAACTGCTTTTGAAATAACTGCAGTTCTAATAAAATGATACTGGGCAAAAACAAACAAATAAGATGTCAAGTGCAACATTATTTGGTGCAACATGCCCATGTGTGCTTAGGACAACCTTCAGAACTAACATTATAAAAGATACAATAAAATAAAAGTATAAAAAGCTATATCAAATTAAATATCACTAGCTTTATCTCAGCTGCTAAATGTTAAACTCACCAAGGCAATCTTACAGTGTTCCCTCTAAATGCTCAGTTGGGAGTTTGATGCATTTCCATAGAAAAGAGTCATGTGCATAGTGTCTACCAAGTAAACTCTTATTCTCATTATTCTGCCTTCTCACACATAGAGAACAATAGCCCAGTACAGGGGCGTAGCCAGGATGAAAATTAGGGGGGCAAGGGGCGGGGCCAAGGGGTGGGGGGAGGGGCCACAGCGGGGCAAGGAAAGCTCCCTTCTCCCTTGCCAGCTTTCCCTCCACCCGCCCCGGCGATCGCGGAGGGGGAGGAGGGGGTCGGAGCAGGGGCGAGGGGGCGCCAGGATCAGCCCAAAATCGGGCTGCTCCGACTCCTTCCTCCCCCTCCACGATCGGCAGGGGCGAGGAGGCGCCAGGATCAGCCCGAAATTGGGCTGCTCCGACTCCCTCCTCCCCCTCCGCGATTGGCAGGGGCGAGGGGGCGCCAGGATCAGCCCGAAATCGGGCTGCTCCGACTCCCTCCTCCCCCTCCGCGATCGGCAGGGGCGAGGGGGCGCTAGGATCAGCCCTTCTCCCTTGCTGGCTGTGGGGCGGGCGGAGGGAAAGCCAGCCAAATGCTTTGTGCGGCTCTGGGGCTTTCCCTCCGCCCACCCCACAGCCAGGGAGAAGGAAGACGGCACCGGGCGGGCAGCGGGGCAGGCTGGCCAGCGGCCCTACTTCTGGGGGGGGCAATTGCCCCCTCCTGCCCCCCTGCCTACGCCCATGGCCCAGTAACAATCTGCTTCCGTGTGGGAATATTCCTCAACTCATTCATCACATTGGGTAAAAAGCTTCCATACTAGCAGCAGATCACAAGGAAATCTGCCGCATGTGAAGCTCCTGACTATAAGAAGAGATCTGCTGGATCAGGCCAAAGGTGCAGCCTGTTTTCACTTTGATAAGCACAGGTGTGAATTCCCTGGGGCCCAGGGTGCCCTAGCACCCACAAAATTCCCCCTGGAAGGACTGGGCATGCACAGGTTTTGGTGCCAGGGCCAAGCACACTGCATGACACCGACAGTTGTGGGGCCAAGCTGGCACTTCTGGTGACCAAGCGGATGCCTGCGGAAAGCGGGATTTAATGCAACAGCACTCTTCCCACTGGTGAGTCCCAGCAACTAGTAATCGGAGACACAATGCCTCTAAACTAGGGACAGAGGAAGAATCTTTTAAAAATGGATTTGTACATGGAATTTGGCAGTTCAACTTGATAAGAGTTTTGCCTGCATCGGACCATTTCTTGCCTTAAGCGCTGACTTATGTCTCAGCAGCTTATGCATAATCATTAAGAAAAGAAGCTAATTATATGCAAACTCATAATCACAAAATATGCAAAGTGTATGTGTAATATGTATAGAGGAATCGAAACTCCATGTGGTACTATATTTCTGCAGCATAAAAGTATTAACATACAGTATAAGTATTTTGTTACAGTTACATGGATTGTTGTATATATCTGTTTATATTCTGGTTACTTCAGGAAACCCGAAGTGTATATGGACATAATATGAGCATAGAGTACTGTAATAATATGAATAATAATGTCTATACTAAGAAAGAATTATTTGTATTTTTGGAAGAATTGGTAAAAAAAGAGAGACCAGCTTGCTTCACATTGACAACAAGGAGTGTTGGGAATTGAAAGAATAAGTACTATATCAATATTATTATTATTTTGAAAAAGAAAATTCCATCTACACTCTGAACAGTATGGATATTCATGGCTGGCCGTTATGACAGATGAGCAGTGTTACCACATGCAAGCAATTTATTATGGGGATAAATTAATGCATTTACTAACCATAATTTAGGGTCACTTTATTTTTGCAGTGGTAAATAGAATCCTTAATATGGTAATCTTACCATTGCATTTAAATTTGAAATGAATTCTGTGTGCTTTGTAAGATGACAATGATGATAGTAGCCTTCTTTTCATGAGGCAGCTGTTTCACACATGTTTCTTTCTGTGATACTGAGTCACTAAAGCACTGTGAGTAGGCTTTGTCACCTATAATGTTTGAATTACAGCCGACCTGAAATGCCTGTCTCATTCTGGCAACTTTCTTTGCATAATGCAAAGTTGTGGGTGACATTTAATGCTTTGGTGGGGATGAAAGGAGGTGAGGTCAGTGTTGAATTTAATGTTAGTGGTGTCAGTGCACACCTGAGTCTTGATGGCTGCCTCTTTCACTTGGATACCACATGCTATGAACTTATTTGAGGGAAACACTAGTATACAGAGAAGAAATGCTCAACAAACTCTGGCCTGGTTTGTTCAACAAGCTAAGCCAAACATAGTGTGTGTGAACATGGGGTCCCAGAGAGGAGCTCATGAGCTGCTTTGCTCTTCCCCAGCCCTTTTCACTGCCACACTAAGCAAACTGGGACTCCTGATTATACTCTCACCTTGTTCACCACGAGTTGTGCAGTGGGAAAGCAAAAGGACCAGGAAGGAGCAAAGTGTCTGTGAGCTCCTCTCCAGAAGCCCACATGTTCACACACCCTTGCTAAGCCAATGTTTGGCACAACATGCCATGCAAACTAGCTATATCTATAAGGAACCATGCATGAATCATTCACTGCCTACTTTTAGAAAGTCAAATACTTACTAGAGGAAGCTGTTATATTGCTGCTCCTATGCAGGTAGGTAGCCGTGTTGGTCTGCCGTAGTCGAAACAAAATAAAAAAAAATCCTTCCAGTAGCACCTTAGAGACCAACTAAGTTTGTCATTGGTATGAGCTTTCGTGTGCATGCACACTTCTTCAGACACTGAAGAAGTGTGCATGCACACGAAAGCTCATACCAATAACCAACTTACCGTGGTTGGTCTCTAAGGTGCTACTGGAAGGAATTTTTTTTATTTTGCTCCTATGCAGTTTTATTTCCCTTTCAATTCTTTGATTCTTTAAAAAAAGAAACCTTTGCCACAGTGATTTACAATAGATTATTGAGAGCTACACAGAGGAATAAATGGGACAAATATATATATATATATATATATATATATATATATATATATATATATATATATATAAAACCTGGAGGGCAATGTTGAAGAATGGGGATTCCCATAATTCCCTTATTACACTAAGGGATGTACAATTCCAGTTAGGTAGTTCTATTTATGCAAAATACCCTCAAATTACCCACATCTGTAAGCATTCAGTGTAGCTTTGTGCAGTTTCACCATAATGCATATTGCATATTGATTGTTTTTGGTGAAGTATCACCATATAGGATTTATTTTACTGCTGTTCCTCTGGGACTTTCAGTGAAACAAGACATAGATCTCATCATCACAAGGCAACATCACAGCAAGAGGGGGAAAGGAAGAAAAGCTTGTATATAAAATAACTGTACAGATGAAATGTCAACTTGAGCCTTGAAGGTTTGAAATCTCCTTACTGTCGCTATCATAGCACAGTGTAAAACAAGAATTTCTGGTGCTTAATATTTATACCACACAAAAATAGCTGCTGCTACCAGTTTGAACTGCCTCAGAAAAGCCACTGATAAATGCATCATTCAGGAGAAGATTAAACACCTCTTCTCCAATTCCTCTCTCCCGACATGACATCAACATTTAGATTACAATGGTTGCCTTTAAAGTTAAACCTACAATTCTGAATGAGGACTGTGGTAAATACATTTGTATTTGCTATCTGTTTGAAAGAAATTGCTAGCCTGCCATGTTATAACACAGCCTTTCAAGCCTCAACAGACTTGGTAAACTTTTTATTATTAATAATGTTAGCTGCAGGGATCTGTGCAAAGAGGCAAATGGTTTAGGGCTAACAAGGAGGAAACCGCAGGTGATGGCACATTTTTTAAACAGCTGGAATGCTTACTTATTCAAAAATGTTCCAAAATGCAATAAATAAGAGATAATCACTTTAACTATGCACTTATGGAAAATGACTTGAGGGAAACCAAAGATTTATAACCCTAATTTAGATTCAAATGTAATTCAGGAACCTTTAATATATAGAACACATAATCCTAACTAGAGACCTATCCCTGGATTACGAAGGTGATTGATTTTACAACACACTTGAAGATCAGTGTTTTTCTGTTACAAATTTCAACACATAACTGTATTTGTAGCCTATATTGTAGTAACACTGGTCTGAAAATACTTATTCAGCAATCAATACATTAACTAATGCCTGCCAAGGGCCTCAAAACTGATCCAGATGTGTCGCAAAAAAGCAGATTATCAAGTAACTGGAGGACCTTAATACATGGGTATTGTACATCATGAATGTTATAGGAACCTGCAGGGGGGGAGGAGGAGGAAACATTTGCATCAAATGCATCAATTAATTTAATATATTTAATAAAAAATATCATTGTTGGGGTGTTTTTTTTTATAACTGACTATACATTAGAAGATAGGGAACCCATAGTCCTCCATATATTGTTGGACTGCAATCCCCATCAGTCCTAGTTAGTTTGGCCAGCCGTCAGAGGTGTTGGGAGTCGTGCTCCAGCAATATTTTGAAGGTCACTGGTTTCCCTTTACATATATGTATATGGAGGAGGGGGGAAACCCTCCAAAAAGTCAGATAAAATAAAGATAATAAGAAATGTCCTGACCTCTTAAAAGGAGAGACTGGAACAAGCAAAGTAATCCTAGTAGTCTTCCTCCCTGTGCTTCAGTTGACCAAATTAATTCCATCAACCCCGTTTATTAAATGCTACGATGCCAACCTGATCATGCAAGATGCATCATCTTCTATATTATGTTGCCTTTTGTGGCATCAAGATTTAGGAAAGAAAGAATGAGAATGAGAGAGTAAGAGGGAGAGACAGAAATCAGAGTTATTGTTCTAAGAGCCTGAAAATGACACGGTTGCGATATGTAGTCATGCCCCAATTTCCACTGCTCCTATGCTGAAGTCAGCAAATAAAAGCTCCTACAGTGGAGAATGCTGAGATGCCAACCTGTCAAAACCTAAATCAGGGATTATCTTTGTGATGCTTCTATTCCTTTGAACAAGATTCCCTTTGGTGGCTTGCCAAGTTGCTGCTTTGCTGCATATTGTCATGTCTGTCAGTCTCGCTAAAGACATCAGGAACTGCCAAATGTTTGTATAATAAGTGAGGATTGTGGTTTCTCTGTCTTTGCTTGGCTTAAAAAAAAAATCTCATTTATTCCTAACATGACAAGTGCAATGCATGTTACACACACACACACACACACACACACACACACACACACACACACAATTATTATCACAAATGATCCTTAATAAAAAGTAATAGTTATATCTCTCTTGATTTAGCACACCAGGAGTTGTAATTATGGAATACTGAAGTCCTTGGTATGGATCCTCTGTCAGACTTGTTGCCAGGACACTTTACACATTACAATGAAATAATCCTACATACATAATAAAAGATGGTTTGTTCTTTTGCTCATATACTGTATATATACCATGCAAACAGGAGTGCCAACTTGAACAAAATATTGGGGAGGCCCAGGTAAGCCCTGCCCCACATAACTGATCACAAGACGCAGTGCACACACACCATTTGAATGGCAGTGCCCATCACCTTGGGGGGCAGCTCCCTCAAATATTTAATTGGGAAGGCTAAAGGGACCTCAGCCCCTAGGAGTTGGCTCCTATGCAAAGTAAAATACCACCATTTCCAACCTGTCATTTTATATTCACACTTCTTAATGTAATGAATACTTTCCTTTCTCCCCCCTGAGAATGGGTGAATACAACCTTTTATTTATAATCATTTATATCATAATGTATTTATTCTATGGATGAATGAATGTAAAAAAGGATGTGAAAAATGCCACATTAGAAAACAAAACTGACATGGATTTTGCATTCTGATCAATCTTCTTCATCTTTATGCATTCATGTTTATGTAGTAAAACCTCTCTTTTCTTTCAAATTTTTCTGTAAAGCTCTCTTCCTTTGGCTTATCCCCAATATCCTTGAAACAAATCCATAACAACATTTGTAGATATTCCTCCTCCTTATGCCTTCCTTTTTTCCCTCTATTGATGGCCATCCACCTGCTGTCAAAATTCGGATTGTAGGGGTGTGTGGTTAGCCGAGAAGTGACAGTGTAGTTTAGTGTCTCTAATCACCACAAGACTACTTTGATGCATAGTAGACTCTAAGCACATAAGATTTTAAAGCATTATCTGTGTTCTGGCATGGACATCAGGGTTCAAAAAACAATCTAGCAAAACTTGATATTCAAGAAGAAATTGATGGAGCCTTCTTTTAGGACTCAGATTAAGAGATGTCCAAGGGAGGAACAAGAGCAGAAAAAGATGCCAAAATGTTATTGAAATGGAGGAAGACAGATAATCAAATGGCTAAGTAACAAGATAAAGAAAGCTCTAGTTTCTGATTGGGCAGCAGCCTTGGACCCTTTTGAACAGACGTTAGAGATTCTATCTGAGCAAATTGCAGATTTGACTAATAAAAGCAATGAAGCAAAAAAAACAAAAACAAAAAACAAAAACAAAAACTCAGCCCTAAACAGCCAGGCAGACATTCAAATGCTACAAATGGAGACTGAAGACCTGGCCCTATAAAACTGGAGGAACAATCTGATCAAGAAAGGAGGAAATCACATTTGATCCCTTCCAGAAAATCAGGAAAGAGCAAAGAAAGAACAAAAATAATTTACAACCCAGTTGGCCCAGACGAAGCGGAAAGCCTCTCCAAAGCGGCAACATTTTATCAAGGATACTTTTTTCATGAAATATGTGGAGTTTTCTAATTTACACAGGTCTAGCCAAGGCATTTGTATCAAAATGTCATCACAGGAATCATGACATTTATTTTAAATGAACCACAATGAATTGTCAGTGAAGCCCAGAATCTGAGTGCCTTTAATAGCTGAAGACTTCACTCAAGTGCATTAGGGAATGAGCGGTGCATATCTTATCCCTCAAAAACATGCAGCAGATGGGAAAAGAGTCAATTTTACAAACACCCCAACTAAAATGTCTGGTGAAAAATGACTATTATAAGACATCATTAATCCTGAATATTCCCTGAGCACTTCTGCTCTCAGACTTCTATGCATGAATCTTGTAAGGACTCGAACCACAGAGTCCTAAAACATTTCTATTAAGGTGTCTGCAGTCCTCTTGATGTTTTTGTTGGTGCAGCAGACTAATGTGACTAGGGCTATGGCAAAAAGGAAGGACTAAGTAGAATGTCATAATGCTAAGATCAATGACTATTTCATGTTGATCATCTTAATATACTTGTCCTTGAACAAATAGTTTGCATACAAATGATACTAAAGACAGGTAGTTCCTGAAACCTTCACCAGTAAATATTAAGAGCATCTTATGTGAGGGCGTGCTTGCATCAGTAAGAAGCAACTGCCTTGATTTCTGACAGTCCACACAGGGACAGGGGAAATCATGTCTGCACATGTGCTACAGTTTACAACATGCAAAATGAGCAAAACACAACTTCTTTTAGGTTCATTTACTAATAGGGCTGACTGTGAGGTGTGAAAAAGGTTTGTTGGTAGGGCCTGATATCAGGGAGCTGAAATGAAGTTTTAAGCTCTTTTCGTCTATTGCAGTTGCACCCCTTTAGGGAAGTTTTATCATGTCTTTAATATTCTGTTGGAAGCCACTCACAGTGGCTTGGATAACTGAGCCAGATGGGTGGGGTACAGATAATAAATTGTTGTTGTTGTTGTTGTTGTTGTTGTTGTTGTTAATGATGCACCCTAGTGGGGCAGGTCGAGTAAGGTACAGACAGCACAGGCAGTTAGCGACTGTAACATATGCCAACACTTCATCTAACCTGGTGAACTGTGGTTGTCCAGCTTTTGGGCCTACAGCTGCTGCTGTTGAATACCAAGTCAACTCTGAGTAAGACTGTCTCTCATCTATGATCTGGTTGTGGATGAGGAGGCTGATCAGGTCTGTTTCACTGGGACTTGGGTGGGTGAGCAGCAGGGCAGAGTTGGTCTTAGGGCAGCTCACCTGGCACCTATCTTTAGGTACCAAACAAAAACATTCCTCTTATCCCAGGCCTTTGGCCAATTAGACTATCTGCAGGGGGTTGTTTTCGTTTGTTACTCTGTAGTGCATTTTTGTGTTTTTATATTGCAAACCACCCTGTGATCCATGTATAGAAATGTTATAAATAATAATAATAATAATTAATAATTAATAATAAATATGCCCATTTCAATGTATTTTTATCTCAATACCCATAGGATTAATGAAACCAGAGAAAAGATAGGCTTAAACTATGTACTAATAATATTCTGTTCGTATATTTTATCAGAAGGAAACACTTTTACAGTTTAAGAGCACTTTTGCAGGGGCCTGGCTCATGACAGAATCATTAGAGACTGGAATGAATAATGTATTTTTTAAATCCTCTAATTATAGACTGACACACACCACAATAGCTCCAAGGAGCTGTTATAGTTAATTGTGTCAATTCCCAAACTATTCTTTTTCCAGTATCCTTTTCCAGTATCTCTTGCTAATAAGCAGCCCCTATCAATAAGTGCTTCACTAGTGGTTCATAAATCAAGATTCATTATCCTCCCACATAGAAATTCAAGTGAATGGAACTGTGGATTTTTCACAGCCTTCATTTCTCTTGTAATGAATGAAGAAAAACACAGCAGTATGTTCTATATGACTCTTCAAAACATCTTCATAGTTTCTGTAAAATTAAATACTATGATATACAACTGGATTTTTCTTTGCATATGTGCATATACACCATGCAAACAAAAAAAGTCTGGTTCATTTCTTTTTAAAACTGAGAGATTTGAATTTTAATATTAAGCTTGCTGTACACAAAAACTACTTCTTTCAGTAATGTTTTTGGCAAGAGCAATATTTTACCAAGATAATCTACTAAAATAATTATCTCCAGTTTCCTGTTTATTTGTTTGCAGATTCATAAGCAACTTCACAACTAAAAGATACTAAAGCAGTGTGCTATAAGGTAAAATACAAAAAGATTACACAGTAAACTGAAATAAATTAAATTGTTGTTGTTGTTGTTGTTGTTGTTGTTGTTTATTTATTATGCCGCCCATATGTCTGGGTTGCCCCAGCCGCTCTGAATGGCTCCCCACAAAAAGCAGTAAAAGCACAATACGACATCACATACTAAAAACTTCCCTAAACCGCTGCCTTCAGATGTCTTTTAAAAGTCACATAGTTGTTTATCTGTTTGACATCTGCTGGGAGGGCATTCCACAGGGCGGGCACGATTATTGAATATTTCAGAAAATGACTGGAACTGTGGAGAAGTCTGTGATGAAGAGCACTGTTTCCATAAAATAGGTAGCAATGCAAATGCTTAACTTACTTGCACAATGGCATACTTATATTGGAAGCCAGATGAGAAGCTCACATCATGTACAGTGCAATTGCAAATCCAATCATTACAACAGGAAAAAGGAGGAAATATACAGAAAAAGAAATCAGTTGTCTTTCTGTATCTACTATATATTTTGAAAATAGTTTGCCTGTTTCTTCTCAATAGGTTGGGCTGCCTCCTGAGATACTGTCATCCTTGGCATGAGGGTTTCCAAGGAAGAGGCAGTGGTTTTAGTCAATGATGGGCAATCGGCTGCCATTTTGAATCGAGAAGGCAGTCCAAAATGTGATTTTGGTATGGTGTGACTTCCTCTGATTTTTTGTGTGAAAGGCCAAACCAAACTATGTAGACTTTGAAGTCAGCATGAGGTTCCCAAAGGGAGGGCAGCAGTTTTAATCAATATTGGGATGGCTGCCATTTTTGAATCAAGATGGCAGTCTGAAACAGTATTTTGACACGACTTCACCCAAACTTTAGCATGAAAGGTCCAAACTGTTCTGATTTCAAACTCAGTTCAGTTTGAGGGTTTCCAAAGTGGGATCAGGATGCTAGACAGGTCTGATCTAACAAAATTGTTTCTCTTATGATCTTACAACAACAAAGTGGAAGAAAACTGGACCAAATTGTATAACTGCATGTATTATCCAATATAACAAACAATCTACAAGAAATCAACAGAAAAAGACATCAAGTTTTGTATATAAAACTTTAAGAATTCCAGCTGGATTTGCATGCCTTCTTACGAGTGGAATACATGACATATTGAAATGTATTAGAACAATTTTGTTCCTAACTTTTCACAAGTGTATCATTATTAGAGCTGAGTGAGGAGACAAAGCCTAACTCCTTTCTGAAGCCTTTTCTGCCAAAGTACAAGTCTCTGCTGATCAGTTTGCTGACAAGAGAAGAGCAATACTTTGAAATTAATGATGGTAGACTGGCCTTTGTGCCCTTGTGGCTGCTGGAGCTCAGCATTGCTGCTGCAGTTTCAACAGCACATGGTATTTACGGTATAATACCAACAACAACTGTATAATATAATCTTTAGTTATAGTCATGTTTAATTATTGCTTTGGACTTTTGCGGTGTGCCCTTTCTCTCTCTCACTTAGAATGCTGAACTTCTTGTTAATTAAGTATAAACTTTCATTAAATTATTCAGTGACATGTGCCCAAACTAATAATGCTGCTGCAAACAAAGGGAAGACATGTCCTTGTTTTGAAAATAAATGGTTCCATACTTTTGATCTTAATCAAACTGGAAAGGAAAATCTGTTTAGACATTTACATCAGGGAAAAAGGTAGCAGAATTCCACATTTTGTGTCCTACCACATTCCCCATGTGGTAGGACATTCCCCAGGTATGCAGTAAATTCTACTGGCAATTTCATCACTGAAAATACCTATAAATGTTGCATGTTTTGGATCCCTTAACAATCCCGTAAACTAAAAATGAACCTTGGAGAACTGAAGTTATTGGTAAGCAAGCTATCTGTGCTAACCACTCATACAGACCACTTGGGCATTCTGTTTGGGTAATAGAAATAATCCACACAGTAACCATTTCTTCCCCTTCCCTTGTAAATCAGACACGTAACAGTATACAAATAACTGTTTGGATGTGTAGCTTTTCCCTTGATAGGTTCTTCCACCCCATTCAAACAAGCAAAGTTCCTTGACAGTATCCCATGTATTATGATCAGTGCTGCATTACAATGTACAATGGTCGCTTACCCTGTTTCAGATGGACTGGCCACCATTCCCAGCAGCCAGGTTTCACAGGCATGTCTGGGATTGCCTGCTAAACCCTCTATTTCAAACTGCCCAGTCCTGGGCATCTGAAGAGGCAGAGCCTCGCTGGTGGACCAGGAAGTGGATGCTTAAAAGCCTGTTGTGCCTGGCACCTTCAGTGCAGTCAGCAGAAGAACAAACCCTCCCTCCCCTCGTGTCATGCTACTGTAATGTGTCTTGTTTAACTTTTTTTGCATTCTAAGTCGCTTGTTTAATCATGTCTTGTTTAACCATAATTTCATTTTAGGTTGCTCGTTTTAACAATGTTTGTCTCCCAGTAATACCTGACCTTGCTATGGTTACCAATGGTTGCCACATTCAGAGCTGGGGAGGAATTTGCCTACAAACAGATTGGGCCTGTTTGGAGGTTTTGCCTTCCCTATAGCAAAATGTCACAACTTTCAGCAGGTAGGGCATTGGGTGGAATCCTACTCATCAAGGTCACAGTTGAATTGGTGCTTCACTGTAACCAAATGACAGGTACGTACTCAGTGTACCCCATTAAAGGGGTCTAGGTGGAAGTCTCTGTCCAGCACGGGGTAGAGTTTTCAGCAGCAGTCTGGGGATGGCCACCGTGTCTTGGGGAGGCCATAAACCTTGGCACGACCCTATCAAAGTTTCAGCCCTCCAGAAGGAGGCTAGTATGAATATACACTCAATGCCTGAACCAAAGTCTACCTACATCTGAAATCAATAACATTGTGGCCATTTCTAACCTGCACACTAAAACTGATCTATCAAGATAAATTATATTTACTTATTGTGAGCAGAGAAGAAATCCCTGCACATAAAAGCCTTCAGTTCTCATGAATTTTCTTACTAGCATTTTAGTGTGTGTCTCATGCTCTCACACAAAAACAGCACAGGGAACAAATCATGAAGGTCACCAAAACAAAGATAAGAATAACCCCAACATGATTTCAACATTATTTCAATTAACTAGATTTAAAACCATCTCAAAAATTGCATAAACGATACGAAATGGAGCATTAAAATATATAAATGGTGCCATTTAAGTGCACAAATGAATTTGAGAGATAATGTAGCAGAGGTTAACTAGTTCTCCTGGTCTGAATAGTCACTGAAGTTTTTTTTTAAAATATATATAGCAGTTGAAATGCATTTGACAGGCAACTTGTCAGAAAGCAGCTCTTTATCTGGTAAGTTTTTCTTCTTATAAGCCATTAAAAGTTGGCTTTGTATGGCCTATTCTACTTATAACTCAGGGATGGTATAGATGGAAAATGGATCCTGGTCATTAGTCTACTGGTTTAGAAATTTGACCAAAAAAAGTAGAAAAGGGGTAACTTTGTGTTTGTTCTTGGATGATAGTCCACATCACTTTTTATCCAAGACTTAATATAGTTCACTAGAACATAGTTTAAGAATCTTTGATGTACTGACTATACATTTTGTAGATACCGGAATAATGGGAATGATATAGGAAGCTGCATTATATAAGGGATAATAGGAACATAGGAAACTGCCTGAGATTAGACTGTCCATCTAGCCCAGTATTTTCTACTCTGACTGGTGACTACAGAGTCTCAAGCAGAGGGCTTTCCTTGTCACCTGCTACCCTATTCTTTTAATAGGAGATACCAGGGATTGAATTTGGGATCTTCTGCATCTAAAGCATTTGTTCCATCAGTGTGGTAGAAAAAGGGCAAAAGACCTGGAAAGTTATATATACATCACAGGAAAGGATCAGCCAAGGAGAGGAAAATCTGGCTGGCACTTTCACTTATGAACCAAACAACAACATAATCCATGTTGTTGGTCTTATATTACTCTGTGTCTCTGTTGCTACAGCATATTGTCCAAGCTATGGTGCAATGAATTCAAGCACCAGGAAAACCATATCCTGTGGAAATGCCTTTATTATTGCTTATCAGACAACTGATCCAGAATGTGGCTGCTTAGAATAGTGACTGGGAGTGGCTGCCGGGACCATATAACACCAGTCCTAAAAGATCTACTTTGGTTCTCAGTATGATTCTGAGCACAATTCAAAGTGTTGATGCTCTGCACCTGCGTTGTTTAGCCCAGACACTGAGGGCCAATTCCAAGGACCTTCTGGTGGGTTCCCTCACTGTGAGAAGTGACATTTCAGGGAACCGGACACAGGACCTTCTCAGTAGTGGCACCCGCCCTGTGGGACACCCCCCCATCAGATGCCTAACCAATAAACTACTACACAACTTTCCAAAGACATCTGAAGGCAACCCTGTATTGGGAAGTTTGATGTTTACTGTGTTTTTATTATGTTGGAAGCCACCCAGAGTAGCTGGGGCAGAATGAAATAAAATGCTAAAAATGAAATGAAATAAACCAGTTGGTTGGAAAGCACAGTTCCTGTTGTATGGTTTGTAGCTGCAGCTAAACTGATGTGTCTAGAAATGATGCTATGTAACTATTTAGCACTATTTCTAGTGTGTTTGGATGGGGAGCAGGGGAGATGGATTTCCCTATAGGTCCATGTGTGACCAGTGTAAATTGGTCTTCATTGCTGCTTGTAGCATACAAAAAATGCACCTTTTGAATGTCTGCTTCCATTAATCTTAAATTCTTCTCTTTTCCCAATTGACTTTTTCATCATGGTTCCAAGAAGCATGTAAATTAAGCAGTATGATTGAGATCAATAGGGGAGCAGTGTCTTGCAACTGAGTGGAGAATTGGTCACAGACAGATTAGCAAAATGATAACAGTTAATAATGCCACTTTTACACCATTTATTTATAGGCAATGAAAAGCTCAGTAATTAAAACTCTAACCTTTTCTAGTTTTCACACTTCTGACTACAAGACCTCACACATTATTACAGGGTTTTCAAAGCTGTTATTTGCATTTCTTAAGTTGCCTTCTTCAAAGAGATTTTGCAAAGGAGGGTAGGCAATGATTTAAGATATACATTTTAGTTTAAAAAATTGTGCCTCTCTTCATCCAACCTTTGCTTAAATACCTCCACCACCTTCTGGGTGAGCCTGTTCTGCTGTCAAACAGCTCTTACTGTCAGAAAGTTCTTTCTGATGTTTAATCAGAATTTCCTTTGTGTGGCAATGTCCCTCCCTCGAGCCGGGGCGAAAGAGGCTGGGTTCCTGCCTCCGGGTTAGTTTAAAGGAGGGGAAGCCCCGCCTCCCGGCTGACCTGATTGGCCAGCCCGGCTATGATGGAGGCGGGAACTCCCCCCTCGCGAGGGGGCTGAGAACTCATCCCCCATCGCGAGATTTCAGTCGGGCCAAGCCCACAACACCACCTCCGTGAGATGCGGAAGTGGTTTTCTTGCAACTTGAGTGCAGACCCTTGTATTTGCCCCTATTGAAATTCATTTTGTTTGTTTGGGCCCAGTTCTCCAATCTGTTAAGATCATTTTGAATTCTGATTCTGTATTTTGCAGGATTAGCTACCCCTCTCAGCTTAGAGTCACCTGCAAGTAGGATGAGCACCCCCCTCAATTCCTTCATCCAAGTCATTTATGAAGATGTTGAACAACAACAGGTCCAGGACAGAACCCTGCAGCACCCCACTTTATTCAGGATGATGAGGAACCATTAGTGAGCACTCTTGGGCTTCAGTCAACCAACCAACCAACCAACCAACCAACCAACCACAAAGCCACCTAACAGAAATGTCATCCAATCCACATTTTACCAGCTTCTCTGCAATAATAGCACGGGGGACTTTATCAATAGCCTTACTGGAATCAGTGTACACTATGTCCACAACATCCTCCAAGCTTGTAAGTCTATAAAAAAATGAAATGAGATTCATCTGGCATGACTTGTTTTTGAGAAACCCATTATGGGTCTTAGTAATCACAGTATCCTTTTCTAGGTGCTCACAAACCAATTTTTTATCTATGCTACAGGCATAGGCAAACTCTGCCCTCCAGATGTTTTGGGACTACAACTCCCATCATCCCTAGCTAACAGGACCAGTGGTCAGGGACGATGGGAGTTGTAGTTCCAAAACATCTGGAGGGCCGAGTTTGCCTATGCCTGCTATACTTGGACCTTCCCTTGTATTGATGACCATTTGGTAGTTACCTGGAATTTCTTTATTTCCCCTCTTTGAAGTGGGACATTTACCTGCCTACAATGCACAGGGACCTCAACCTGTTTTCCAAGAATTCTCAAAGATTAAGAGTATTTGTAAGTTGTTTTATACAGTTTTTAAGATTGTATTTTAATGTTGTAGCCTGTCCTGGGACCTTAGGGTGAAGGGCAGCTATGATGATCTATTATATGGGAAATATAATGTTCCTGCACATAACAAATATAAATATTCCTGACATACATGAAGGCCTCGCCTACAGTGGTGTAGCCCAGGAACTGCTTTCCCACACACTGACCTATTTGCCTAGAAACCTCCTTAATTTGGTCTTTTTTTCTTTCGTTTTTTATTTTTTATTAGCAATAAACAATAACAATAAAAAATAACTAACACAACCATTCACTACAGTCAACCATCCTTAGCAATTCATAACATTACAAAACATTGCAACAACTAAATCAGCATCCCATAGTCCTTTATCCATATCTGCTTTACATCACAAAAAAGACACAAAAAAGGAAAAGAGAAAGGGAGGGGTGAAAAGGAGAGAAAGAAAAGAAAATGAAAATGAAAAGAAACAAAAAAGAGAAGAAAAAATTGGGATAAAAATAAATTTGACTTCCAGTTACGTAGACTCATTATACTGTTGTTCCTAATTTGGTCTTAAGGCAATAATTTTGTTTCAGTGTCTGACACCCATCTGTAAAATGGGAATAAAAATCATTCTCATTGGTGAAGGTGGACACCATATAGACTACTTTGAAAGTTTTGCAGAAAGCTTCTGCAGGTGTCATTAGGTCCAGTATGGATGGCCCTCATCTTAATGCATAGAGATTAAGGATGTTGTCTTTAAGTTAAATTTAGGAGTTATCCTGAATTCAGAAGAGCACACATGCTCTGAGCTGAGCAAGAAAGACAGCTGGAACTTTGATGGTGCTGCACCACCAAAACCAGTGGCTTTAAAGAGGAGTCAATAGGAGGAAAAAGGAGAAATTCAAATAAACTAAAGATTACTGTCTGCTGCAATTCTAACCCTTAAAGTTGTTTTAGTGTCAAACTGAATAGTAACCCCCAATGAATGTGCCAGCTGCAAATGTGGATTAACAATGTAAGAATGGAGAGAAACAATTTACTTTCTTAATACATGACAGGATTGTACAGAATATTTACTTTAGCCCTATCAGAACATGTTAAGATGCCTGTGAGAACATTTGAGGCCACATCTGGATGTCATGTGCACCAGCAACACTTCTGAACTGATGCATATTTGACTGAGTGTAAAGGAGGATGGTTAATATTTCAAAGGGTTTCCAACATGAGGATGGGAACCCTGATTAGTGGGGGTTCCACTCCATGTTAGAAATACCTTGTGTGATGAACGCAAGTCAATCACATGTTAACTTAGGAGCATTGCAGGCATGCACATCTCCCAAGGAGTGGAGTTAACTCAATGCATTCCTGAGAGTGGCTTTGTTTGTTCCAGGAAAACACCTGAAGACAGCTTTGATCATTCTAAACAGAACGGTGGTGGCAGGTCATTTGTTAGCATTTCACCTCATACAAATCAATATAGCACCTTACAACAACATGTGGCGAAATAAATGAAAAGGAATGTTTTAGCATTTTGCAATGGTAGCTTTTAACAGAATGAAAAGAAGCTCAAGATGAGCCACTCTGTAAACTTTAAGATTGTAATTAGAGCAAACTCTCCCGTTATATTGATACCGGGAAAGGGTATACAGTACTGTATTGGCACTAAACTTATCATTTGCAAAACAACTGCACATGAATGTTGTTAGAAGTCAGTCTGTCTCTCAACAGGCTTAAAAACGAATCCTTTTCCATAAAGGCATGGATGTGTCACAGCACAGTAGTTTTATTGCTAGGAAACCGATCTCTGCCTGATGTAATGAAAGAAATGCTGTACATTCCTGATAACTCTTTGTAGGTTAGCTTTGGTCACAAATCTTTTCATGGTTAACACATAGCACTGTTGCATTTAAGTACTTCTCACTGCCTATAATGTTGTCCTGTATTCAGTAAATTCAGTAAGATGGAGAGTTTTAGGAGATGGAGGGAACCAGCGCCTCTTTGCTGTGCTAAAAAGTTTTATTCATAAGGAACCTTTACTGCTGTTCTATTATCATCAGTCCAGACAATTTCTATCCTCATCCTCTACAGATCCACTAAGGAATTTGTAACACTGCACTAGAAGAACATGTTGAATGTGTACAATGTGCAACATACTAGAGATAAGTGGCTTTTGTCAGAATCTAATTCTGAGAGGCTGAACCAACACTATCTCAACAGCCCCAGCATTTGTGCTGGTTGCTGCTGGACCACTGGGAAGTAGCAAGCTGGGTATTGGCCTTTATAGCAACATCACTGCACCTTGGCAGACTGCTGAGATTGGAAAGAAAGGAAATCATAGTTTGCCGCATGAGGATGCTGTCATTCTGGAGCACTGCTTTAAGTGGCCGCTTGCCTAAATCTGCCTAGATTTAAATCAAATAAGAACACAACTGTTTGGGGAACTGTGAGGCCAAAGTAGCATTAAATTGTGAGGCCAAAGTAGCATTAAAATGGCATGTTACTACTGCTTTACCTTCAACAATTAAATGTTTTTATTTTTCCCCATTTATATCCTGCCTTTCATTGGTTCACGACCACAGGGTTGGAGATAGCATAAAATATACGTAAACATTAACAGCACAACTATGAATTAAGCAACAATAAATTTCTCCCAACAGTTTTGACTATTTTTCTGAAAATAATCTGAGAGACATACTTTGTTGTGTAGTAGTATCTCTGCACACAACTGTCAAGTTAGCATTCATAAGCTTTAAAAAAGCAGCTGAATATATTTCCACACTCCACTGTATTAGGCAAATATTTGCAACATGTATAATGACTGTGTGATTCCAATGTCTGATTTGAGTTAACTGCTTTATATACCTGCATGGAGTTTGATCTTTTCCTCCCTCAACAGAAAACGAAGGGTGGATTGCTCAGTTTTTGTCCATTACGTTAAAGCTGTCATGCTTTCACTAATTAATTTTGCAAAGTACCACCTGTTGGCCAAGTGTTTCAGAGCTGTTAGATTTGCCCTCATTTTTTGGGTCACTGTCTGTTTAGATTCTGAGAAGCATGACAACACATACAAGGCCAGAGGCAATGTTCTCATACTGGCAATGCTGGATTAAAAATGCACACACACAAAATTCCCCCCCCCCCCAGCACATGCAATGAACCACACACATGCTACAAAGTATAGCTCCAAGGAAATAAACTTCAGGATTTACATATTTCTACAGAAACTGGAATCAAGATATATTGTAGCTAAAAACAACATTCACACACAAGAAGTTATCACTATTATTTTCTATCTCTAATTTGCAGCAATGACATTAATAATTGTCATAGATGAGGGAAATGTTTAGGGCCAATGATCTAAAAATATTTATAGAAATCTAAAAAGCAACAATAATAACAAAATAACTTCCTGCCATATTTAATAAATATTTAGAGGTCTGGCAATCATAAAAACAACAGCTGTCTGTTAATGTTTTTAAAAGGAATGCTTTCCGAAAACTTTGCTTCTCACAAAAAACCATCAGCATTGGTATTATCCACTATCAATACCACCAATATCAGTGAACTTATTGTTGCTATTGTTTAAAATTGATGGAGAGTGTCACAAGATCAAGTCAAGAATACCTGCTCTGAGCAAGACATGTCCTAGAACACAGGCAATTTAATGAGCATTATTTATTTTTTAATAAATTAATATTTGTTCACAATTTGCTGCAAAATCTGGGTCAATGAATTTACCTTGTTTTGTTTTGTGTGTCACACCCCCCCCCCCTGAATTAACCACACTAAGAATGTATCAAATAAATGCAATCTTAGGAGTTCAGTTCAAATGAACTCCTTTAAAATGTTTATTCACTGTGTCTAATTGTAATAAAGCATTGTTTGACAAATCAGTAGCACGTTTAATACCGCTGTTACAAAGAATGACTACAGTGGTACCTCGGTTTGCGACCGCAATCCATTCCGTGGAGCCAGTCGCTCCCCGAATCGGTCGCTCCTCGATGTATGCTTCTGCGCATGCGCGAAGCACCTATAGAGCACTTCTGCGCACGAGCTGCGCAGATCGCTTCTGCACATCCGAGCGCTGTGGAACCCAGATGTAAACACTTCCAGGTCTGCAGTGGTCAGAAACCGAGGCGGTCGCAAACCGAGGCGGTCGCAAACCGAGGTTTGACTGTACGTTGAAAGCACATCCGTTGCTGCACAAAATATATATGTGAGACAGCTGGTAGCCAGAAAAGTTATATTAAGCAAGCAACGCAAGGAACAGAAAAGGAGAGGAGGATTTCACAATAATGAGCAATGTGTTTGCACTTTGGGATACTCAGGTGGCAGTGAAAGAGAATGTTTGGGGAAACAAACATAATTCTGACCACAGAATATGATAGTAAACCCCTGTAAACCCAGACCATTCAATGGGTCCATGAATTAGAGAAGGAAACAGTATGGAATGCATAAACTTGATGTATTTTATTATTCTTCACTACCCACCCTTAAGCTTAAGGTCCCAAGGCAAGTTACAACATAAAAAGAAAATAATAAAAACAGTTTAAAACAACTTACAATCAGAAAAATAATGTGGGCCCCCAAAGTAATATGTATTAAGGCAATTTCTTGCTATACAATAAAGGCTGATATTGCAAGCAGTTGCATAGACCAGCGAGACTGACATTTCAGTATGCTAAGTACTTGACAGCACAGGGAAAGTCACATCTTTATTTAGGATGATGCTATTGCAGCTGCTCAGGGGGAGGGGGAGCCACACTAATCCATCTTTAGTATAGCACAAATGAGAAGATATTAGTGAAACTATTGTGGGCATGGCCACATGTCCCACAACCACTCTTCTCCTGGTAGCAATTTGGCTTGAAAAAAAATGTTTTGTTTTTCCTTTCCTTTCCTTTCCGTTCGTTTCCGTTCCGTTCCTTTCTGTTCTGTTTCGTTATACTTAAAGTTGGGTTCTCTTTTTGGAGCATGAGCTAAGGAGGCACACCTACCCTCCCTACCATCTATCTCCAGGAGGTTCAGCCTCCCGCAATTTATTCATGTTTATTTATTTATTTGTTTATTTATTTATTACATTTGTATAACACTGTTTACAACATAAAAATACAATATAGTAGAACAAAATGCATGATAAAAACAACAACAACAACAACAACAACAACAACAACAACAACAACAACAACCCAATAATGCCCCTCTCTCTCAATTAGATTTGAGAGTAAACATGTCTTTTCTTGGCTTCTTTCAAGCCTAACTTTAGCACAGGGATACTATCGAGGACAGGGGGTTCATAGCTGGGCAGGGAAGGGTAAAAGAAGCCCTTTATTATAAGGGTAGGTGGTTTATATTTGAAGCTTAATTGTAGTGCAGTGGGAGGCCTTTTTGGCAGGGAGGGTCATAGTTGTATGTGCCCAGGAAAACCTTTGGAGGCTCATGTGTGCCCATGGTCATAGTGCTGGTGACTCATTGAATACACAGCCAATAGAGCTGCAGAGGGTGTGGTCACACTCCCTTTCAGTGAGTTCAGTATACCAATGAAACATGATGCATGCAACGAGATTCCGGGAAACAGGGAAAAATTGTTACTTATGGGAACTATTAATGTTTTCTGAATATTTTATCAGACATTGTTGTTCTCTGTAAGCTTTTACATGTCAAGTTTAAATAAAAAGCTCTAATTAAATCTCAAAGCCCATAATATTAATGAGGGGAAACCCTGAAACAAATTAAAATGCAATCATTAAGGCAAGGTACATGGTGGTGGTGGTGGGGATTAAGGAAGCTGCATTTTCATCATTGTCAAAAATTTCTGGCCTTTTCATTCCTATAGATCGACCATTCCCCTGCAAATACAATTTCGCTACTACCTGCCCTCTTAGCATAGGGCAATTTTTTCCATTAACTATATTTCCTGTCTTTTTGCAAGGTACTCTACAACCTAAAGAATTGATTTTTATATTCAAGATCAATCATATTTTTTCTGCCTTGAAATAAGATTCATTACAGCATTATAACAGGCAGCACTAGTGTATTTGAACTCAGAAAGTCACTTTAGTAGTCTGACTATTGAGCCTAAACTTCAGGCTAGTTCTGCCACACAGCGGGGTAAAACAATCTATGTCAGGCAGCACAATAAAAGGATACAGATGAAGGCAGAAATTGGTGCAGCAAGACTTTTAAAAAGCATTGACTCTGGCAGAGTTGGAGGGGGGAGGTTTGTCTTTTGGGTTCTGCTTCAGACAGCAAAATGTATCCAGAGAACAATGCCCGTATGTTTATGGTTCTGGATGTAGATATGCTAAGAAATCAATTCATTAGATGAGGGCTAGCTAATCCTTTTCTGCCTGCGGGTTGCCATAGTTTGAAGAGCAAAAAAGAGGACACCTTTGCTGACTTCTGCTTTTTAACTATGGATTGCTGTGACAACTCTCATTTTACATACCCATGACAAAGAGGAGGTGTCCTGGAAAAAGATTGACATGTTGGTCAATCCTCTGATCTCCACATGTTAGTGGAGAGTATGGCGAAATTAAAAGTTGACATAGTCAAAGTTGTCATGGCCACACCAGTGGCTCTTTCCTTTGTGCATATCCACATGCATTCATACATACCACACAAACAGTGCACACATGCAATGACCATGAAGGCCACATACACACTCACATTCCTATCACAGCATTGGACTTGTCAGATAGGTTTAAATCTACTAAGCTACAATGTGATGTGGTTTAAATGTATCATCCCAGCCGAGCATTGCAACAGGGAAATTTCACTTGACTCTATAAGGAGCATATCCATCTAATCCTATATTTATGATTTCATACTGCTGCTGCTGCTGCTTTAAAATAACGGGCAGAACAATATGTATAAATTAAAATTACAGTGAAACAGTGCAATACAAATGTACCTGAAAATAAAAAAGAATGACAACCTACACATAGGTCATCACAAACATGCCAGTCACAGTTCTTTATTTGCTTCCATATTTATTTATTTGCTTTCAATATTTTGGGCAAATGATTGGCTCTGCAATAATGCAATATTGAGTTAGCACCTGAAGTTCATATGCATATGTTGAACCTTGAAATGTGATCTTCTGGTGGCACTTGGGTTCCAGTTACATCATGAAGTGCATTTCAGCTACGGTGGAATTTGGATGCTGGCACTGGAACACTGAACAGGCCTATAGATAAACATTTCTCCAAGCGTTCATCTTCCTCTGGGATCCGAAAATTATATTAGCTCTTCACATTATGTCCAACAGATGGCTAAGCTGCAGTAAATGGAAAAGGCTCTGCCTAAAATTCAAGCCATTTGGAGCTTGAGGACCATATCATATCCAATCAGTATTCACTATTCTGCTTCACTTTTCGTTCTGAGCTACTTGATTTACTTTTAGCCTTACTATATTGTGACATACCTGTCCAGATACCAGACTCCCTGGATAAATAAACACATATTGTCTCTTAAAATATGGTGATGGGATGGATATATACTAGTGCAGGGCAGGCAGCTTGCAATTTTGACTTATGTGAAAATTATGGTGCGTATACTGATTTAGATAGCAATCCTATGATTTTGGGAGTAACTTGCACTTATTACTTCTGAGTAAACACGCATAGAATTGCTCTGTAAATCTATTTAGGGAAGCTTTTAATGTTTAACAGACCAATGAATTTTAATATTTTGTTGGAAGCCGCCCAGAGTGACTGGGGAAACCCAGCCAGATGGGCGGAGTATAAATTAATAATAATAATAATAATAATAATAATAATAATAATAATAATTTACAGTTTGCTTTAATTTAAGCACAGATTTTCCAATAGGGTGCTTTATTATGCTCTGATCCAATAGTCCAGTGAAGCAGGCAAAATCAGAAAGGTTACTGACAGAAAGGAAAGCTAAGAAAGTATTTCTTTAAGCACTGTCAAAGCAGCACGGTGCATATATATATATATAATATTTGTATATACTTTCTTAGGTCTCCTTTCAGTCAGTAACCTTTCTGATTTTATATAGGCTGCTTGATACTATAAATAAATAAACCCCACACATTCAAAGCAGTTTACAAAATATGCATAAGAAGAACATAAAAAGTATGTTGCCAAAGTCCACCCAGTTCAGCGTTCAGTCTCCAGTACCAGAAAATAGTAAATTCCTGTGACTTTCACTTATAAAAAAAATAGTCTTTATGGCTGAAAAGGATTAAAAATTAATGCTCAATATAATAAAAAGCTATGTGAACTCAAACACTAATCCAAAAATGTCATTTAAACAAAAATTCTTCGGTATTAATAATGATGGAGAATTCTCTACAAAAAGCAAAATTTTTACAGTTCATCATTTTGCACACTATTAAATATGTGCAATGTCAATATTTATCAGAAATATATATATATATATATATATATATATATATATATATATATATATATCTTAGCATAGAGATATGTATATGCAACCTATATGTTCAATTCAACTTGGCTGCCATTAGCAAAAAAAGTGACGAACTGATAAACTTTTCATTTTGTGCTTGTGATATTGACATTTTCCTGAAGTAATCCTTTACATCAACTCTCTTGCAGACCTTACAATCTTCAACCCCCGCTTTCGCCCTTTTTCTTTTGCAGTGATAATGTTTGCTTCCTAATCTCTTAGCTATCAAAAGTTACACAGGCACCATTTCCTGTAGGCTACTTTACAGCTAGAATGAAGCAGTATTTCAGGCCATTCGCTTCCTAGGCAAATCTAAGCATAAAGGACTAATCTGCTGGATTCTGACAGGGACACAAACTATGAGCAGACTGCAATCACTTTCCATCTAAAAATGGGAACAGCTGTACTAAACATATGGAGCTGCCATGGAAGAAAAGCGCCTGGGTTTGTCAAGTGAGACCCTAATCAAAGTGATTGATGCTGGATATGATGCACCAATTCAGCAGAAATCCCTTTTGAATGAAGACACTCCGGAGATAAATACAAAATGCTCAAATAAATGGGACAGCCTGCAACACCTGCAATACCTCAAGGATAAATGTTAATAGTCTTCTGAGTTATGTTTGCTATGAATCATTTTCTTCCAACACTAAATATTTAAACATAGAAAGTGCAATGGTAAAGTGGCCATTGGCTCGGCGATTATACCAAGAATGCCCTGTTGGTAGAGCTGGTACATAATCGTTAAGCAAAACTTAACATGGATCCAGCTGTTCCTGCTATTCAGTCAAGATTTTATAGTTTCCCAATAAAAAGAATGTTTATATTTGGTACTTGCCTTGAAGAAGAGTTCACAAAAATTACTTTCAGGTATGATGCAATCTGAATCCCAGGCAAATTCAGCTCTCCTACTAAATTTGCTTTTGCTGAAAGATCAGGTGCATCTTGAACTAGCCTTGGCCTAACGTCAACACACCTGCAGAAAGGGAAGATCAAAATGGAGATTGGTGGCAAGCACCAATGCACCTGGTGGTTTTGCAGGCAAGGGCAGGCAAGGGAATGCTAGGGGCCTACTGTAACATAAAAGAATGGCTCTTTTCTACTTTGAGACATAATCAAAGCTTTGGAGATTTACTCCTTATTTTGTGTATGCTGGACTAGCCTTGCTTCCAGGGTTTATAAGAGGGAGGTCAAAGAAGGAGATTTTGCCTTCGCTCCTTAATAAGGAGCCTCACACCCACTCCTCTTATTAATATGTTTGCTCACAAAAAAGACATTCCCATGATGAAAATTGTAACTTGTGGCTGCTTGTGAAAAGATGGGGGAGAAATTCAAATCAGTTTGAATCGAAAGGGGCATCTACCTAATTTGCACTTTCTGAAGCAATATGCAAATTGCATGCAAGCATGTCTATATTAGGAGAAATATTATATTATAGACTCATGTAGAATGTGGAGAACTGAATTTAAGACTGGGAAAATGAAAAATACATTCCTGAATGTATTAATCCTAAAAATACAGAGGAAAGAAAGCATGTCCTTATCCAATGTGTGTTATAAACCAACTGTATAAACCTATGGTGCTTAAATTCTAGTTACTGGAGTAAATTGAGGACACGCTTGCAGCTTCCAATTGAACAATATTTCCTCTGTAACTATCCAGTGGGTATCCCTTGGTTGCTTGTCATTCAAAGTGTGGCCTAGAAATGTTTAAATAAAATACAATATAAAGAAAAAATTGTACAGACATTTGTTCTGAATAGTATGGGCCTGGTAGAATAATGACTGACATTCTTCAACTCTCTATATAAAATTTAACATTAAGGAGTGTGTGCAATTTTTCAGCTTAATTGAGAAAATATAGTGAAGACTGATAATAAAAAACAAACAAAAAATAGTTGCTGCAACACAATATGCCTTTAAATTCACTAAGTGTTCTGTTATCTTTCTTCACATTCCTGCTCTCTTCTACTTGAAGTGCAGTGTAATTCTATCTCAAAAATATTTTAATGATATTCATTACTTCATGCAAATGAAGTGAGCTGTAAAATGTAACAAGCATATAAATATGAATTCATAATGCTAATTAGAAAACCGTTAGTGATCTCCTTTTCAATAAAAACACAACACATTATTGCATTATGCAAAGTAAATACATTGCTATAGGTCCCAATAATAAAATTTTAAGCAGGCCTACATAATTTGTGGCCCAACAAGATGAACATAATTTAGGAACTATATATGGTTATGGGCCAGAGCGCACCTGCTTCTGAAGTTCCAGCCGTCCTGAGTGACTCAAGTTGTGTCACAGTGGACTGGTAAATGTGATTTATGAGCTGCATACAACTTGGTAGGTCACAAGTTATACCACTCAGGTCTAGAGTAGCTGGTATATACAGGTGAAACTCGAAAAAGTTCATTTATTTCAGTAATTCAACTTAAAAGGTGAAACCAATATAGGAGATAGACTCATGACTTGCAAAGTGAGATATGTCAAGTCTTTATTTGTTGTAATTGTGATGATTATGGTGTACAGCTGAAGAAAACCCCAAATTCACAGTCTCAGAAAATTAGAATAGTGTTTAGCTACTCAATCCATAACACCAGCAAAGGGTTCCTGAGCCTTGAAATGGTCTGTCAGTCTGCTTCAGTAGGAATCACAATCATGGGAAAGGCTGCTGATCTGACAGTTGTGCAGAAAGCCATCATTGAGACCCTCCACAAGGAGGGAAAGCCTCAAAAGATAATTGCAAAAGAAGATGGATGTTCAAAGCACATTAATGGAAAGTTAGGTGGAAGGAGAAAGTGTGGAAGAAAAAGGTGCACAAGCAGCAGGGATAACTGCAGCCTACAGAGGATTGTCAGGAAAACACCATTCAAACGTGTTGGGGACTTTCACAAGGAGTGGACTGAGGTTGGAGTTAGTGCATCAAGAGCCACCACACACAGACAGATCCTAGAGATGGGCTTCAAATGTTGTATGCCTCTAATCAAGCCACTCCTGAACAAGAAACAACGTCAGAAGTTTCTTACCTGGGCTAAAGAAAAAAAGAACTGGTCTGTTGCTCAGTGGTCCCAAGTCCTCTTTTCTGATGAGAGCAACTTTTGCATCTCATTTGGAAACCAAGGACCCAGTGTCTAGAGGAAGAATGGAGACGCACACAATGCCAGATGCTTGAAGTCCAGTGTGAAGTTCCCACAGTCTGTGTTGATTTGGGGAGCCATGTCATCTGCTGGTGTTGGTCCACTGTGCTTCATTAAGTCCAGGGTCAACACAGCCGTCTACCAGGAGAATTTGGAGCACTTCATGCTTCCTTCCACAGACAAGCTTTATGGGGATGCTGAGTTCATTTTCCAGCAGGACTTGGCACCTGCCCACACTGCCAAAAGTACCAAAACCTGATTCAATGCTCATGGGATTACTGTGCTTGATTGGCCAGCGAACTCGCCTGACCTGAACCCCATAGAGAATCTATGGGGCATTGCCAAGAGAAAGATGAGAGACATGAGACCGAGCAATGCAGAAGAGCTGAAGGCCGCTATTGAAGTATCCTGGTCTTCCATAACACCTCAGCAGTGCCGCAGGATGATAGCATCCATGCCACGCCGCATTGGGGCAGTAATTGCTGCAAAAGGGGCCCAAACCAAGTACTGAGTACATATGCATGCTTCTACTTTTCAGAGGTCCAATATTGTTCTCTTTGAAATCCTTGTTTTATTGATTTCATTTAATATTCTAATTTTCTGAGATTGTGAATTTGGGGTTTTCTTCAGCTGTACACCCCCCAAAAACAAAATCCATTAGTAGGCACCCTTGTTGTTTGTGGCTTATCTAAAAGAGGAATATCTCATTTTCTAAAAGTGGCATTTGGACAACTAGGCTGCATGGCTTTTGGCCTTACCAGCCACATTGCACACTTTCTCTTGAAGCTCCTAGCTAGATGCCCATATTTCATCACAAAAAAACACTTTCCAATTTCAAAAGACTGGAAAAATAATGAATTTGGAGGTCAGGAATTATGCTGAAGATATTACTAATCAAAATTCAAACATATGCTACGTTAATATTTCAAAAGGGTCAAACCTAAACTTGAAGATTTGTCCTGTAGTATTGTGGCAATAAATAAGATAATCTACAGATGACCACACTTTTATTTAGAAGTCCTCATTGAATTATTCTTCTCAGGTTTATCTATTGTACACTAAAACGTAAACTACTTCTACTCCATTTAATAATGTGCAGCCTACACACACTGCAATCCTACAACCATTTGTGCACAAATATTTCCATTAAAATCAGTATAGGCACTGACCACACTGGTCATAATAGCTGGATAGCAATCAAGTTTTCTAAATTACTCTTTGCACTGGCTTTTGAAGGAAAGGGTATTTCTGCTGCTCTGTGACACAAGTTTCTCATGCACAGCAAGAACAGAAGATCATGAAAGAGAGTTCATTATCAGCAGCTTGATTTACAAGAGACAAAAAAGTGTAAAAGGAATAAGGGCTATATTTCTACTTTTTACATTGCAATGCAGAAGTACAATGTGACTTCCTCCCAGCTATGTGTGGATAGGAAGTTGTATTTTAAATAGAATGTTGTATTTTTAAAATGGTGAAGGGTGGATAATGAATCTAATCTAATTCATTCATTAATTAACTATAATAAATAAACTTAAGAATAAGCATACATGCAGAAACAAATTGATGAGTATAGCCTATAAGTAATTTAACTGCATATAGTAGCATAATTAGTTAAGGGTAATTTTGAAGCAATATCTGCTATAGATTCAAGTCAGTAAAATCCAACCAAATTTGAGTAGTTTTAAGTCCCACTGATTTCACTGAGAAAGTTAAGCACATACTTAATTGTTTCTTACTGAAATCTATGAATTATCTCTGACTGAAAACAGCTGAAATTTGGCAGGAATGTCCCTATAATAAAGCATAGTCTAATGTCAGATCCATTCTTAAAGCACCCATATGCTTCACTTTGGGGATGGTCAAGGCACATAAGAAGTGGACTGAAATACACAACCTAGCAATGAAATTGAATTTGGTGCCCACATAATAACCTGCCATCACCACTTCTATTACCGTAGTTGCATGCAAGCTAATCTTTGAATAGGTCTAAGAAAAGATTTCTATAAATTGACTATTTCAGACAGCCTCTAAAGATGCTGACACACATGACTAATGTTGTCTGGTGACTTGGTAAACTGATGACTAAAGCAGATGCCCAGTACAACTGTATGGAAGATTTATTTCTCATTTACCCAAGCTGTAGATCTAAATCTAACAGAGTGAGATTTAATGCTTCTAGCTGATAAAAGCACCTGCTTATTAATATATTTCTTAGACATCAATAAACTTGGTTCCCAGAGAAGTAGTAGCAATTATTTTCAATGTAAAGTGCCAGTATTGTTTTCATGCAAAGTAAAATGTTGATGCTATGCTAAACACTCAATAAATTATCACTTGCTACGATACAGTATATCTCCACAGATCTGTTACTCAGTTTCACAAAGTCATCTAAGCCAGGATTCTTGTTCTATTGGAGCTATTGGAGTTCTATTGCTTGATTGGTTGGATGGAGGGGCAGAGCCAGTGATAAATAGAGTATTTTAATAGCAAGCAACAGCATATATTCACTCATGAGGAACCAACTTACATAGCATAAAGGCTTAGCATCCCTTTATCTTTGACTTTGGCAGAGGACAAACAAAAATGTAACACCCCCCCCCCCCTTAACAAACATACATCATATATGATTGACAGGAGCCAGGCAATAATTTTATAAATACCCGATACTCCATCCTGTTCCTGCTAAAATAACATTAAACCTATTGCTTTTAAATCTATTGTTTTTAAATTTCCTGTTTTCAAATTTGCTGTTTTTGTAGCATATAATGTGTTTTTACTCTTTGGGCATTTTAAGTCTGCTCATATTCACTCTACACAATTGCACCACCCATGCTGTTTTAAGCAGCTACCACAAAGTAAATGGCTGTGTGATTCCATCTCTGTGTAGCTCCTGAAGGTGCTCAAAACAGTTACCTGATATTTTATTAAATTGTTTAAATGCATTCTGGTACGCAGTTGCCATGTTATGTATCAGAAGCTCTCCTGCATATATTCAAGACATACTGAAATAAGTTAGGTTCACCAAACAGGTTCAGTCTATTTCATTTTCTCTCTCCCCTCCCTCCACATTCCTCCCCTGCCTGCTCAACATAATGTAATCTTAGATAGCATTCTACTCTCTTAAATTTGGTGTTTCTTCCAACAACTACAACTAAGGAATGTACCTGAGGAGAAATGAGACAATAGTGGGAAAGCCAATTGCGTTTAAACCCTTCCTGGTCTTCTTGGAAGCATTTGGTTACCTACTGTGGGAAGCAGGATACATAATTTTGTGGATAACAAGATTTCCCTTTTTAACAGTTCTTGACAGTGTGTGATCTTTACTCTAGTGCTACAAGGATAATTAACATTAATTTTTGCCTCAGGTGCAAGTCATACTGGGGCATATCTCAAACCCTATCAATTGCATTAATTAGTGACACTTGCAGTTGTGTGAAAGCTAACCGTGATGCAATAAAACACATAATTCTAACATTAAAATGTTATAACTGAGAATGCAAGGCTCCTCACACTCAGTGGAGCTCCAACTCAGATAAATGCCAGTTTGATCCATTGAAGGCAGGGGTGCTGGGTCATAACTGGGACTGCATGTGGGGCCCTGATTCACCAACTTCAGAATATGTACTGTTGGAACTTGCACACTGAGGAACCAACCCCCTCCATGCTAGGGGCAACATCCCCATAGCAGTCGGACAAGATAGGCAATGAACCTTGGAGGTTTGATCCAAGGAGAGAAGGACTAAAGTTGAAGCCAGAGGCTTCTCCTTCTAAGGCCCTCCACTCTTCAAGGAAAGGATGAGCATAAGGAGGATGATATGGCCTTGGAGGCATTAAAAAGCTTCATTTTACCTCAGTATTAAAATGTGTGATTTTGTGTTCTGGGACTTAAGACTCTAGCGATGTCTTACATTCAGATTGTTTGGCAGGTTTTGCCTTTCTTTGAAGTGGTATTTAGTTTGCAAGAGAAAACTATAGACTCAAAGGTGTGGTTTTGTGTTCAAGGCCTCAGACCCCAAACTTTGCCTTGTACTCCAGGCCCCAATGGCAGCCATTTTGTTGTGGTCCCCAAAACGGTTTTTCAGATCTCCAAACTTGCCTGTGAATTCAAAAAGGTTGGTGACCTCAATGTTTATCCCTAGTCACAGCCAATAACATGCAATTTTCTCTGTGTGCCAAATAACCTGATTAGAGAATGGCAGGTCTGACGCAGTTCACAGCCAGTTGCAACTGACCTGAAAATATCTGCTTCACCCAGCAACATCCTGCTATATGCCCTCAGGCCATTGTGTCATACCCTTTAGCAAGATGGATGCAGCCTAAATTTAGAATATTTATTCCATTTTTCTTTTTTCAAATGACATCTGTATAGTGTCCCAGAGGCCCTCAAAATTCTAACTATAGGATTATTTTAAACTTATCTATGTTCTCACGAAAACCCTGTCACTTTCTCCTCTCCATCCCTTTTCAAAGGTGTTCTTTCCTCTCTGTTCCTGTCTGCAAAAATAGGTCTATTAGCATTTCCATGGATTACTATATCCCTCTGATCCCTGCCTATTTAATGAGCTGTATCAGAAGCTATCTTCCTTACCTGTGCCACTCTGATCACTCCCTGTCTTGACTCAACCCAGGAACTTCCTGTCTAATTCCTTACAGTGTTTAAAGTCCTTTTGTCATTTCAGGGCCTTTCGCAGTGTTTCTTGTACCTAAATCTCAGTTATAATTTCTCACTGTTTCATATTATGCTTTGTGAATTTTGCCTACCACTAGAGTCAACTCCCACCTTTAGGTGTATAGAACCACATACTATTCCAATAAGGCTTCATTTTCCCGGAATGCTAATGTCCCACTTCTTCAACTACTTGGTGTCAGGGCACTGCCTAGCAAGCCCTTGAGGGAGAGGGAGGAGGACATTGGCAGGGACAACTGGGAGAAGAAGGACAGGAAATAGCAGTAGGAGAAGGGGAGGGGTGGCAGGAAGCAGCCAGGGAGTGAAAGGGCTTGAGGACGCTGAGCAGGAGCTTCAGCACTGCTCCACCAGCTCGGGAACAGAGGGGGAGATTATGCAGGCCCCATCAGCCAGGGAGAGGCAGGAGTGGAAACGTAAAACTCAGAGGCGGAGATTAGGGCTGCCTAAGTTTTTATGTTGGAGAAAAAGCCGCCAGAAGTTAGTTCCTGGAG